>NW_027640379.1:0-600000 GCF_949752795.1 Hyperoodon ampullatus | reverse complement strand
ATTGTGATGACATATGTCATTGTCCATTGTGATGACAATGGAATGGAGCATTGTGATACCAAGTGTCATGGAGGATTGTGATGACAAATGTAATGGAGCATTGTGATGACAGGGGTCATGGAACATTGTGATGACAGGGTTGAGGGAGTATTGTGATGACTAGTGATGGAACATTATGATATCATGGCTGAGAAGGCATTTTGAGGAGATGTGCATGGAGCATTGTGATGCCAAGGGTCATGGAGCTTTGTGATGACAAATGTAATGGGGCATTTTGATGACAAGGGCGTGGTGGATTGTGATGAGAAGGGCAGGGAGCATTGTGATGACAGGGTCATGGAGCAATTTGAATAAAACTGTCATGGAATATTTTGAGGACAGGGGTTATGGAACATTGTGATGTCAGGGGTCATGAAGCATTGTGATGAAATGGGTCATGGAGCATTTTGTGACAGGGGTTATGGAACATTGTGATGTCAGGGGTCATGGAGCATTGTGATGATAAGGGCATGTAGCACTGTGATGACAGTGGTCATGGAACATTGTGATGACAGGGGTGAGCAAGTATTGTGATGACTAGTGATAGAACATTATGATATATGAGGTGAGAGAGCATTGTGATGAGAAGTGCATGGAGCATTGTGATGACAAGTTTTATGGAGCATAGCGATGAAAAGGATGTGGAGCATTGTGATGAAAAGAGCATGGCACATTGTGATGACGTGTCATGGAGCACTGTGCTGACAAGCGCATGGAGCATTTTGATGACAAGTATCATGGAGCATTGTGCTGATAAAGGCATGGAGCATTGTGATGACAAGGGACACAGAGCATTGTGATGAAAATTTCATGGAGCATTGCGGTGACAAAGATCACAGAGCTTTGTGTGACGAGGGCATGGACCATTGTGAAGACAAATGTCATGAATCTTTGTGATGATTGGAGTCACGGAGCATTGTGATGACATGGGTCATGGAGCATTGTGATGACAAGGGCATGGAGCAATGTGATGACAGGGGCATGGCACATTGGTCTGACAAGTTTCATGGATTATTGTGATGACAGTGGGCATGGAGCATTGAGATGACAAGGGCATGGAGCATTGTGGTGACCAAGGTCACAGAGCCTTGTGTGAGGAGGGCATGGACCATAGTGAGGAGAAAGGTCATGAAACATTGTGATGACTGGAGTCACAGAGCACTGTGATGACAGGCGTCATTGAGCATTGTGATGACAAGTGCATGGAGCGTTGTGATGACAGGGGCATGGAACATTGGTCTGACATGTTTCATCGATTATTGTGATGAGAGTGGGCATGGCACATTGTGATGACAAGGGCATGGAACATTGTGATGACAAGGTCATGGAGTATTGTGAAGACATGTGTCAGGGAGCATTGTGATGACATATGTCATTGTCCATTGTGATGACAATGTCATGGAGCATTGTGATAACAAGTGTCATGGAGGATTGTGATGACAAAGTTAATGGAGCATTTTGATGACAAGGGCATGGAGCGTTGTGATGACAGGGGCATGGAACATTGGTCTGACATGTTTCATCGATTATTGTGATGACAGTGGGCATGGCACATTGTGATGACAAGGGCATGGAACATTGTGATGACAAGGTCATGGAGTATTGTGAAGACATGTGTCAGGGAGCATTGTGATGACATATGTCATTGTCCATTGTGATGACAATATCATGGAGCATTGTGATACCAAGTGTCATGGAGGATTGTGATGACAAAGTTAATGGAGCATTTTGATGACAAGGGCTTGGAACATTGCGATGACAAGGGTCATGGAGCACTCTGATGACAAGGGCATGGAGCATTCTCATGAAAAATTGCATGGAGCATTGAGATTACAGGTGTTTTGAAGCAATGTGATTACAAGGGCATGGAGCATTGTGATGAGAAGGCAATGGAGCATTCTGATGACATGCGTCATGGAGCTTTGTGATGACAAGGACGTGGAGCATTGTGATTACATGGGTCTTGGAGCATTGTGATGAAAAAGGAATAGATCATTGTGATGAAAAATGCATGGAGCCTTGTCATGACAGCGTTCAAGGAGCATACTGATGACAACTGTCAGGGAGCATTGTGATGCTAAGTGTATTGAGCATTGTGATGACAAAGATCATGGCGCATTATGATGACAAGACCATGGATAATTGTGAAGACCAGCGTCATGGGGCATTGTGATTACAAGTGTTATGGTATATTGTGATCAGAAGGGTTTGGTGCATTGTGATGACAGAGGTCATTGAGCATTTTGATTTCATTGTGATGACAATAGCATGAAATATTATGGTATTGGGCAGGGTGCATTGTGATGACAGGGTACATGGAGCATTGAGATGAAAAGTGGCAAGGAACATTGTGATTACAGGGGTGTTGGAGCTTTGTGATGTCAAATGTCATGGGGCATTTTGATGACAAGGGCGTGGTGCATTGTGATGAGAAGGGCAGGGAGCATTGTGATGACAGTGTCATGGAGCAATTTGAACAAAAGTGTCATGGGATATTTTGATGACAGGTGTTATGGAACATTGTGATGTCAGGGGTCATGAAGCATTGTGATGAAATGGGTCATGGAACATTTTGTGACAGGGCTTATGGAACGTTGTGATGTCAGGGGTCATGGAGCATTGTGATGATAAAGGCATGTAGCACTGTGATGACAGTGGTCATGGAAAATTGTGATGACAGGGGTGAGCGAGTATTGTGATGACTAGTGATGGAACATTGTGATATATGTGGTGAGAGAGCATTTTGATGAGAAGTGCATGGAGCATTGTGATGAGAAGGTTTATGGAACAAAGCGATGAAAATTATGTCGAGCATTGTGATGAAAAGGGTCATGGAGCCTTGTGGTGACAAGGCCGTGGAACATTGTGATGGCAGGGTTCATGGAGCATTGTTATGACAGGTGTAATGCAGCATTGTGATGACAAGGGCATGGAGCAATGTGATGAGAGATTTCATTGAGCATTGTGATGACAATGGCATGGAGCATTGTGATGCCAAGTGTCATGGAGCTTTGTGATGACAAATGTCATGGGGCATTTTGATGACAAGTGCGTGGTGCATTGTGATGAGAAGGGCAGGGAGCATTGTGATGACAGGGTCATGGAGCAATTTGAAAAAAGGGTCATGGAATATTTTGATGACAGGGGTTATGAAACATTGTGATGTCAGGGGTCATGAAGCATTCTGATGAAATGGGTCATGGAGCATTTTGTCACAAGGGTTATGGAACATTGTGATATCAGTGGTCATGCAGCATTGTGATGAAAATGGCATGGCATATTGTAATGACATGTGTCATGGAGCATTGTGCTGACAAGCGCATGGAACATTTTAATGACAAGGGTCTCGGAGCATTGTGCTGACAAAGGCATGGAGCATTGTGATGACAAGGGACACAGAGCATTGTGATGAAAAATTCATGGATCATTGTGGTGACAAACATCACAGAGCCTTGTGTGACGAGGGCATTGCCCATTGTGATGAGAATGGTCATGAATCATTGTGATGACTGGAGTCACGGAACACTGTGATGACAGTGGTCATGGAGCATTGTGATCACAAGGGCATGGAGAAATATGATGACAGTGGCATGGAACATTGGTCTGACAAGTTTCATGGATTATTTTGATGAAAGTGGGCATGGAGCATTGAGATGACAAGGGCATGGAGCATTGTGGTGACAAAGATCACAGAGACTTTTGAGACAAGGGCATGGACCATTGTGAGGACAAATGTCATGAAGCATTGTGATGACTGGAGTCACGGAGCATTGTGATGACAGGGGTCATGGAGCATTGTGATGACAAGGGCATGGAGCATTGTGATGACAGGGGCATGGAACATTGGTCTGACATGTTTCATGGATTATTGTGATGACATTGGGCATGGCACATTGTGATGAGAAGGGCATGGAACATTGTGATGACAAGGTCATGGAGTATTTTGAAGACAGGTGTCAGGGAGCATTGTGATGACATATGTCATTGTCCATTGTGATAACAATGGCATGGAGCATTGTGATACCAAGTGTCATGGAGGATTATGATGACAAAGGTAATGGAGCATTTTGATGACAAGGCCTTGGAATATTGCGATGACAAGGGACATGGAGCATTGTGATGACAAGGGCATGGAACATTCTGATGAAAAGGTGCAAGGAGTATTGAGATTACAGGGGTTTTGAAGCAATGTGATTACAAGGGCTTGGAGCATTGTGATGAGAAGGCAATGGAGCATTCTGATGGCATGCGTCATGGAGGTTTGTGATGACAAGGACATGGAGCATTGTGATTACAGGGTCTTGGAGCATTGTGATGAAAAGGGAATGGATCATTGTGATGAAAAATGCATGGAACCTTGTCATGACAAGGTTCAAGGAGCATACTGATGACAAGTTTCAGGGAGCTTTGTGACGATAAGTGTATTGAGCATTGTGATGACAAAGATCATGGAGCATTGTGATGAGAAGACCATGGAAAATTGTGATGACCAGCGTCATAGGGCATTGTGATGACAAGTGTTATGGAACACTGTGATCAGAAGGGTTTGGTGCCTTGTGATGACAGAGGTCATTGGGCATTTTGATTTCATTGTGTTGACAATAGCATGAAATATTATGGTGATGGGCACGGTGCATTGTGATGACAGTGTTCATGGAACATTGACATGTAAAGTGGCATGGAGAATTGTGATTACAGAGGTTTTGGAGCATTGTGATGACAAGGGTCATGGAGCCTTGTGATGACAAGGCCGTGGAACATTGTGATGGCAGGGGTCATGGAGCTTTGTGATGACAAATGTCATGGGGCATTTTGATGACAAGGGCGTGGTACATTGTGATGAGAATGGCAGGGAGCATTGTGATGACAGGGTCATGGAGCAATTTGAATAAATGTGTCATGGAATATTTTGATGACATGGGTTATGGAACATTGTGATGTCAGGGGTCATGGAGCATTGTGATGATAAAGGCATGTAGCACTGTGTTGACAGTGGTCATGGAACATTGTGATGACAGGGGTGAGCGAGTATTGTGATGACTAGTGATGGAACATTGTGATATATGTGGTGGGAGAGAATTTTGATGAGAAGTGCATGGAGCATTGTGATGACAAATTTTATGGAGCATAGCGATGAAACTGATGTGGAGCATTGTGATGAAAAGGGTCATGGAGCCTTGTGATGACAGGCCGTGGAACATTGTGAATGCAGGGGTCATGGAGCATTGTTATGACAGGTGTAATGGAGTATTGTGATGACAAGGGCATGGAGCAATGTGATGAGAGATTTCATTGAGCATTGTGATGACAATGGCATGGAGTATTGGGATGCCAAGTGTCATGGAACATTGTGATGACAAATGTCATGGGGCATTTTGATGACAAGGGCGTGGTCCATTGTGATGAGAAGGGCAGGGAGCATTGTGATGACAGGGTCATGGAGCAATTTGAATAAAAGGGTCAGGGAATATTTTGATGACAAGGGTTATGGAACATTGTGATGTCAGGGGTCATGAAGCATTGTGATGAAATGGGTCATGGAGAATTTTGTGACAGGGGTTATGGAACATTGTGATATCAGGGGTCATGGAGAATTGTGATGAAAAGGGCATGGCACATTGTGATGACATGTATCATGGAGCATTGTGCTGACAAGCGCATGGAGCATTTTGATGACAAGTGTCATGGAGCATTGTGCTGACAAATGCATTGAGCATTGTGCTGACAAGGGACACAGAGCATTGTGATGAAAAATTCATGGAGCATTGTTGTGACAAAGAGCACAGAGCCTTGTGTGACGAGGGCATGTACCATTGTGATGAGAAAGGTCATGAATCATTGGGATGACTGGAGTCACGGAGCACTGTGATGACAGGGGTCATGGAGCATTGTGATGACAAGGGCATGGAGCATTGTGATGACAGTGGCATGGACCATTGGTCTGACAAGTTTCATGGATTGTTGTGATGACAGTGGGCATGGAGAATGGAGATGACAAGGGCATGGAGCATTGTGGTGACAAAGATCACAGAGCCTTTTGTGACGAGGGCATGGACCATTGTGAGGACAAATGTCCTGAAGCATTGTGATGACTGGAGTCAGAGAGCATTGTGATGACAACGGTCATGGAGCATTGTGATGACAAGGGCATGGAGCATTGTGATGACAGGGGCATGGAACATTGGTCTGACATGTTTCATGGATTATTGTGATGACAGTGGGCATGGTGCATTGTGATGACAAGGGCATGGAACATTGTGATGACAATGGCATGGAGTACTGTGAAGACAGGTGTCAGGGAGCATTGTGATGACAATGGTAATGGAGAATTTTGATGACAAGGGCTTGGAACATTGCGATGACAAGGGTCATGGAGCATTGTGATGACAAGGTCATGGAGCATTCTGATAAAAAGGTTCATGGAGCATTGAGATTACAGGGGTTTTGAAGCAATGTGATGACAAGGGCATGGAGCATTGTGATGAGAAGGCAATGGAGCATTCTGATGACATGGGTCATGGATCTTTGTGACGACAAGGGCATGGAGCATTGTGATAACAGGGGTCTTGGAGCATCGTGATGACAAGGGTCATGGAGCCTTGGAAAACAAGGCCATGGAACATTGTGATGGCAGTCTACATGGAGCATTGTTATGAATGTGGTAATGTAGCATTGTGATGACAAGGGCATGGAACATTGGTTTGAAAATTTCATGGATTATTGTGATGAGATTCGGCATGCAGCATTGTGATGACTAGGGCACGGAACACTGTGATACACGTGTCATTGAGGATTGTAATGACAACGGCATGGAGCATTCAGATGAGAAGTGTATCGAGCATTGTGATGACAAGCGTCATGGAGCATTGTGCTGACAAGGGCATGGAGCAATGTGATGAGAGGTTTCATGTACTATTGTGATGAAATGGCATGGAGCATTGTGTTGCCAATGGTCATGGAGCTTTGTGTTGACAAAGGTCATGGAGCATTTTGATGACAAGGTCGTGGTGCATTATGATGAGAAGGGCAGGTAGCATTGTGATGACAGGGTCATGGAGCAAACTGATGAAAAGTGTCATGGAACATTTTTATGATATGGGTTATGGAACTTTGTGATGGCAGGGGTCATGGAGCATTGTTATGACAGGGGTAATGGAGCATTGTGATGACAAGGGCATGGGGCATTTGTCTGAAAATTTTCATGGATTATTGTGATGAGGGTGGGCATGGAGCATTGTGATGACAAGGGCACGGAACACTGTGACACATAGATCATGCAGGATTGTAATGACAAGGGCATGGAACATTGTGATGAGAAGGGCATCGAGCATTGTGATGACAAGTGTCATGGAGCATTTTGGTGACAAGGGCATGGAGCATTGTGATGCCAAGTGTCATGGAGCTTTGTGATGACAAAGGTCATGGGGCCTTTTGACGACAAGGGCGTGGTGCGTTGAGATGAGAAGGACAGGGAGCATTGTGATGACAGGGTCATCGAGAAACATGATGAAAAGTGTCATGGAATATTTTGTGACAGGGGTTATGGAACACTGTGATGTCAGTGGTCATGGAGAATTGTGATGATTAGGGCATGTAGCATTGTGATGACAGCGGTCATGGAACACTGTGATGACAGGGGTGAGGGAGTATTGTGATGACTTGTGATGTAACATTGTGATATATGTGGTGAGAGAGCATTTTTATGAGAAGTGCATGGAGCATTGTGATGACAAGTGTTATGGAGCATAGCAATGATAAGGATGTGGAGTATTGTGATGACAAGCGCATGGCATATTGTGATGACATGGGTCATGGAGCATTGTGCTGACAAGAGCATGGAGCATTTTGATGACAAGTTTCATGGAGCATTGTGCTGACAAAGGCATGGAGCATTTTGATGACAAGGGACACAGAGCATTGTGATGAAATATTCAGGGAGCATTGTGGTGAAAAAGATCACAGAGCCTTGTGTGACGAGGGCATGCACCATAGTGATGAGAATGGTCATGCAGCATTTTGATGACTGGAGTCACGGAGCATTGTGATGAAAGGGGTCATTGAGCATTGTGATGACAAGGGCATGGAGCAATGTGAAGACAGGTGCATGGAACATTGGTCTGACAAGTTTCATGGATTATTGTGATGACAGTGGGCATGGAGCATTGTGCTGAGAAGGGCATGGAGCATTGTGGTGACAAAGGCATGGAGCATTTTGATGACAAGGGACACAGAGCATTTTGATGAAATATTCATGGAGCATTGTGGTGTAAAAGATCACAGAGCCTTGTTTGAAGAGGACATGGACCACTGTGATGACAAAGGTCATGAACCATTGTGATGACTGGAGTCACGGAGCATTGTGATGACAGGGGTCATGGAGCATTGCTCTGACAATATTATGGACTATTGTGATGAGAGTGGGAATCCGCATTGTGATGACAAGGGCATGGAACATTGTGATGACAAGCTCATGGAGTATTGTGAAGACAGGTGTCAGGGAGCATTGTGATGACATATGTCATTGTCCATTGTGATGACAATGGCATGGAGCATTGTGATACCAAGTGCATGGAGGATTTTGATGACAAACGTAATGGAGCATTTTGATGACAAGGGCTTGGAACACTGTGATGACAAGGGTCATGGAGCATTGTGATGACAAGGGCATGGAGCATTGTGATGACAAGGGCCATTGAGAATTTTGATGACAACGACGTGAAGCATTGTGATGACAAGCGCATGGAGCTTGCTATGACAGTGGTCATAGAGCATTGCGATGACAAGTCCATGGAGAATTGTGATGACAAGATCATGTAACATTGTGATGAGAAGTGTCAAGAAGCATTGTGATGACAAGGACGTGGAGAATTGTAATGACTTGGGACATGGAGCATTGTGATGAACAGGGCATGGAGAATTGTGATAGCAAGACCGTGGAGCATTGTGATGAAAAGACCATGGAAAATTATGATGAAGAGCGTCATGGATCACTGTAATGACAAGGGGCATGGAGCATTGTGATGACAGGTGTCATGGAGCATTGTGATTACAGTGGTCAAGAAGCATTGTGATGACAAGGGAATGGAGCATTTTGATGACAAGGTCCTGGAGCAGTGTGATGAGAAGTCCATGGAGCCTTGTGATGACAAGTTTAATGGAGCATTCTGATGAATACGGGAATGGAGCATTGTGATTACAGGGGTCCTGGAGCATTGTGATGACAAGGTCATGGAGCATTTTGATGAGAAGACCATGGATAATTTTGATGACCAGCGTCAAGTGGCATTGTGATTACAAGTGTTATGGAACATTGTGATCAGAAGGGTTTGGTGCATTGTGATGACAGAGGTCATTGACCATTTTGAGTTCATTGTGATGACAATAGCATGAAATATTATGGTGATGGGCAAGGTGCATTGTGATGACAGGGTTCATGGAGCACTGAGATGAAAAGGGGCAAGGTGCACTGTGATTACAGGGGTGTTGGAGCATTGTGAGGACAAGGGCATGGAACACTGTGATGACAAGATCATGGAATATTGTGAAGACAGGTGTCAGGGAGCATTGTGATGAAATATGTCATTGTCCATTGTGATGACAATGGCATGGAGCATTGTGATACCAAGTGTTATGGAGGATTGTGATGACAAAGTTAATGGAGCATTTTGATGACAATGGCTTGGAACATTGCGATGACAAGGGTCATGGAGCATTGTGATGACAAGGGCATGGAGCATTCTGATGAAAAGGTGCATGGAGCATTGAGATTACAGGGGATTTGAAGCAATGTGATGACAAGGGCATGGAGCATTTTGATGAGAAGGCAATGGAGCATTCTGATGACATGCGTCATGGAGTTTGTGATGACAAGGACATGGAGCATTGTGATTACAGGGGTCTTGGAGCATTGTGATGAAAATCGAATGGATCATTGTGATGAAAAATGCATGGAGCCTTGTCATGACAGGGTTCAAGGAGCATACTGATGACAACTGTCAGGGAGCATTGTGATGATATGTGTATTGAGCATTGTGATGACAAAGATCATGGAGCATTGTGATGAGAAGACCATGGATAATTGTGATGACCAGCATCATGGGGCACTATGATGACAAGTGTTATGGAACATTGTGATCAGAAGGGTTTGGTGCATTGTGATGACAGTGGTCATTGAGCATTTTGATTTCATTGTGATGACAATAGTATGAAATATTATGGTGATGGGCACGGTGCATTGTGATGACAGGGTTCATGGAGCATTGAGATGAAAAGGGGCAAGGAACATTGTGATTACAGGGGTCTTGGAGCATTGTGATGACAAGGGCATGGTGAATTGTGATGAGAAGGCCAGGGAGCATTCTGATGACATGCGTCATGGAGCTTTGTGAAGACAAGGGCATGGAGAATTGTGATTACAGGGGTCATGGAATATTGTGATGACAGGGGTGAGGGAGTATTGTGATGACTAGTGATGGAACATTGTGATATCAGTGGTGAGAAGGCATTTTTAGGAGAATTGCATGGAGCATTGTGATGACAAGGTTTATGGAGCATTTTGATGACAAGGATGTGGAGTATTGTGATGACAAGTGCATGGTGCATTGTGATGACATGGGTTATGGAGCACTGTGCTGACACGCGCATCGAGCATTGTGATGACAAGGGTCACGGAGCATTGTGCTGACAAAGGCATGGAACTTTGTGATGACAAGGGTCACAGAGCATTGTGATAAATATTTCATGGAGCACTGTGGTGACAAATGTCACAGAGCTTTGTGTGACGAGGTCATGGACCATTGTGATGACAAATGTCATGAAGCATTGTGATGACTGGAGTCACGGAGCACTGTGATAACAGGGCTCTTGGAGCATTGTGATGAAAAGGGAATGGATCATTGTGATGAAAAAGGCATGGAGCCTTGTCATGACAGTGTTCAAGGAGCATACTGATGACAAGTGTCAGCGAGCATTGTGATGCCAATTGTATTGAGCATTGTGGTGACAAAGGTCATGGAGCATTGTGATGAAAAGACCTTGCATCATTCTGAGGACGACCGTCATGGGGCATGTGATGACAATTTTTGTGGAACATTGTGATCAGAAGGGTTTGGAGCATAATGATGACAGAGGACATGGAGAATTTTGATTTCATTGTGATGACAATAGCATGAATCATTATGATGTTGGGCATTGTGCATTGTGATGACAGTGTTCATGGAGCATTGAGATGAAAAGTGGCATGGAGAATTGTGATATCAGAGGTCTTGGAGCATTGTGATGACAAGGGTCATGGAGCCTTGTGATGACAAGGCCGTGGAACATTGTGATGGCAGGGGTCATGGAGCATTGTTATGACAGGTGTATTGGAGCATTGTGATGAAACGGGCATGGAGCAATGTTATGAGAGATTTCATTGAGCATTGTGATGACAATGGTATGGAGCATTGTGATGCCAAGGGTCATGGAGCTTTGTGATGACAAATGTCATCGGGCATTTTGATGACAAGGGCGTGGTGCATTGTGATGAGTAGGGCAGGGAGCATTGTGATGACAGGGTCATGGAGCAATTTGAATAAAAGGGTCATGGAATATTTTGATTACAGGGGTTATGTAACATTGCGATGTCAGGGGTCATGAAGCATTGTGATGAAATGGGTCATGGGGCATTTTGTGACAGGGGTTATGGTACATTGTAATGTCAGGGGTCATGGAGAATTGCGCTGATAAGGGCATGTAGCACTGTGATGACAGTGGTCATGGAACATTGTGATGACAGGGGTGAGCGAGTATTTTGATGACTAGTTATGGAACATTGTGATATATGTGGTGAGAGAGCATTTTGATGAGAAGTGCATGGAGAATTGTGATGACAAGTTTTATGGAGCCTAGCGATGAAAAGGATGTTGAGCATTGTGATGAAAAGTGTCATGGAGCCTTGTGATGACAAGGCCGTGGAACACTGTGTGGCAGGGGTCATGGAGCATTGTTATGACAGGTGTAATGGAGCATTGTGATGACAAGGGCATGGAGCAATGTGATGAGAGATTTCATTGAGCATTGTGATGACAATGGCATGGATTATTGGGATGCCAAGTGTCATGGAGCATTGTGCTGACAAAGGCAAGGAGCATTGTGATGTCAAGGGACACAGAGCATTGTGATGAAAATTTCATGGAGCGTTGTGGTGACAAGGATCACAGAGCCTTGTGTGACGAGGGCATGGACCATTGTGAGGACCAAGGTCATGAAGCATTGTGATGACTGGAGTCACGGTGCATTGTGATGACAAGGGCATGGAGCATTGTGATGACAGGGGCATGGAGCATTTGTGTGACATGTTTCATGGTTTATTGTGATGACTGTGGGCATGGCGCATTGTGATGACAAGGGCATGGAACATTGTGATGACAATGTCATGGAGTATTGTGAAGACAGGTGTAAGGAAACATTTTGATGACATATGTCATTGTCCATTGTGATGACAATGGCATGGAGCATTGTGATACCAAGTGTCATGGAGGATTGTGATGACAAAGGTAATGGAGCATTTTGATGACAAGGGCTTGGAACATTGCGATGACAAGGGTCATGGAGCATTGTGATGACAAGGGCATGGTGCATTCTGTTGAAAAGGTACATGGAGCATTGAGATTACAGGGGTTTTGAAGCAATGTGATTACAAGGGCAAGGAGCATTGTGATGAGAAGACAATTGAGCATTCTGATGACATGCGTCATGGAGCTTTGTGATGACAAGGACATGGAGCATTGTGATTACAGGGTTCTTGTAGCATTTTGATGACAAGGGTCATGGAGCATTGTGATGAGAAAGTCATGGAGCATTGGCCTGAAAATGTTCATGGATTATTGTGATAACAGTGGTCAAGGAGCATTGGGATGACAAGGGAATAGAGCATTGTGATGACAACGTCCTGGAGCAGTGTGATGAGAAGACCATGGAGCCTTGTGATGACAAGTCTCATGGAGCATTCTGATGAATAGGGGCATGGAGCACTGTTATTACAGGGGTCCTGGAGCATTGTGATGACAAGGTCATGGAGCATTGTAATGAGAAGGCCATGGAGCATTCTGATGACATGTGTCATGGATCTTTGTTATGACAAGGTTATGGAGCATTGTGAATACAGGTGTCTTGGTGCATCGTGATGACAAAGGTCATGTAGCCTTGGATGCCAAGGCGGTGGAACATTGTGATGGCAGGGTTCATGGAGCATTGTTATGACCGGGGTAATGGAGCATTGTGATGACAAGGGGATGGAACATTGGTCTGAAATTTTCATGGATTATTGTGATGAGATTCGGCATGGAACATTGTGATGACTAGGACATGGAACACTGTGATACATGTGTCATGGAGGATTGTAATGCCAAGGCCATGGAGCATTGTGATGAGAAGAGTATCGAGCATTGTGATGAAAAGTGTCATGGAGCATTGTGCTGACAAGGGCATGGAGCAATGTGATGAGAGCTTTCATGTAGCACTGTGATGAAATGGCATGGAGTATTGTGATGCCAAGCGTCATGGAGCTTTGTGATGACAAAGGTCATGGAGCATTTTGATGACAAGGTCGTGGTGCATTGTGATGAGAAGGGCAGGGAGCATTGTGATGACAGGGACATGGAGCAAATTGATGAAAAGTGTCATGGAACATTTTGATGACAGGGGTTATGAAACATTGTGATGTCAGGGGTCATTGAGCATTGTGATGATAAGGGCATATAGCACTGTGATGATAGTGGTCATGGAACATTGTGAGGACAGGGGTGAGCGAGTATTGTGATGACAAGTGATGGAACATTGTGATATATGTGGTGAGAGAGCATTTTGATGAAAAGTGCATGGAGCATTGTGATGACAAATTTTATGGAGCATAGCGATGAAAATGATGTGGAGCATTGTGATGAAAAGTGCTTGGCACATTGTGAGGACATGTGTCATGGAGCATTGTGCTGACAAGCGCATGGGGCACTTTGATGACAAGTGTCATGGAGCATTGTGCTGACAAAGGCATGGAGCACTGTGATGACAAGGGACACAGAGCATTGTGATCAAAATTTCATGGAGCATTGTGGTGACAAAGATCACAGAGTCTTGTGTGACGAGGGCATGGACCATTGTGATGAGAATGGTCATGAATCATTGTAATGACTGGAGTCACGGAGCACTGTGATGTCAGGGGGCATGGAGCAGTGTGATGACAGGGTCATGGAACATTGATCTGACAAGTTTCATGGATTATTGTGATGACAGTGGGCATGGAGCATTGATATGACAAGGGCATGGAGCATTGTGGTGACAAAGGTCACAGAGCCTTGTGTGATGAGGGCATGGACCATTGTGAGGACAAATGTCCTGAAGCATTGTGATGACTGGAGTCACGGAGCATTGTGATGACAGGGGTCATGGAGCATTGTGATGATAAGGGCATGGAGCATTGTGATGACAGGGGCATGGAACATTGGTCTGAAATGTTTCATGGATTATTGTGATGACAGTTGGCATGGCGCATTGTGATGACAGGGTCAGAGAACATTGGTCTGACATGTTTCATGGATTATTGTGATGACAAGGGCATGGAACACTGTGATGACAAGGTCATGGAGTATTGTGAAGACAGGTGTCAGTGAGCATTGTGATGACATATGTCATTGTCCATTGTGATGACAATGGCATGGAGCATTGTGATGCCAAGTGTCATGGAGGATTGTGATGACAAAGGTAAAGAAGCATTTTGATGACTAGGGCTTGTAACATTGCGATGACAAGGGTCATGGAGCATTTTGATGACAAGGATGTGGAGCATTGTGATGACAATTGCATGGTGCATTGTGATGACATGGGTTATGGAGCATTGTGCTGACACGCACATCGAGCATTGTGATGACAAGGGTCATGGAGCATTGTGCTGACAAAGGCATGGATCTTTGGGATGACAAGGGTCATGGAACATTGGTCTGACAACTTTCATGGATTATTGTGATGACAGTGGGCATGGAGCATTGACATGACAAGGGCATGGAGCATTGTGGTGACAAAGATCACAGAGCCTTGTGTGACGAGAGCATGGACCATTGTGAGGACAAAGGTCATGAAGCATTGTGATGACTGGAGTCACGGAGCATTGTGATAACAGGGGTCTTGGAGCATTGTGATGAAAAGTGAATGGATCATTGTGATGAAAAAGGCATGGAGCCTTGTCATGACAGTGTTCAAGGAGCATACTGATGAGAAGTGTCAGCGAGCATTGTGATGCCAAGTGTATTGAGCACTGTGGTGACAAAGGTCATGGAGCATTGTGATGACAATGCCTTGCATCATTGTGATGACGAGCGTCATGTGGCATGTGATGACAAGTGTTATGTAAAATTGTGATCAGAAGGGTTTGGAGCCTTGTGATGACAGAGGACATGGAGCATTTTGATTTCATTCTGAGGACAACAGCATGAATCATTATGGTGAAGGTCACGGTGCATTGTGATGACAGTGTTCATGGAGCATTGAGATGAAAAGTGGCATGGAGAATTGTGATTACAGAGGTCTTGGAGCATTGTGATGACAAGGGTCATGGAGCCTTGTGATGACAAGGCCGTGGAACATTGTGCTGGCAGCGGTCATGGAGCATTGCGATGATAAGGGTCACAGAGCATTGTGATAAAAATTTCATGGAGCATTGTGGTGACAAATGTCACACAGCTTTGTGTGACCAGTTCATGGACCATTGTGATGACAAATGTCATGGAGCATTGTGATGACAGGTGTAATGGAGCATTGTGATGACAAGGGCATGGAGCATTGTGATGACACGGGTCATGGAGCATTGTGCTGACCAGCACAGGGAACATTTTGATGACATGTGTCATGGAGCATTGTGCTGACAAAGGCATGGAGCATTTTGATGACAAGGGACACAGAGCATTGTGATGAAATATTCATGGATCATTGTGGTGAGAAAGATCACAGAGCCTTGTGTGACGAGGGCATGGACCATAGTGATGAGATAGGTCATGAAGCATTGTGATGATGGAGCCACGGAGCATTGTGATGAAAGGGGTCATGGAACCTTGTGATGACAAGGGCATGGAGCAATGTGATGACAGGGGCATGGAACATTGGTCTTACAAATTTCATGGATTAATGTGATGACAGTGGGTATTGAGCATTGTGATGACAAGGGCATGGAGCATTGTGGTGACAAAGGCATGGAGCATTTTGATGACAAGAGACACAGAGCATTGTGATGAAATATTCATGGAGCATTGTGGTGTAAAAATCAAAGAGTCTTGTTTGAAGAGGACATGGACGACTGTGATGACAAATGTCATGAAACATTGTGATGACTGGAGTCACGGAGCATTGTGATGACAAGGGTCATGGAGTATTGCTCTGACAAGATTTTGGATTATTGTGATGAGAGTGGGCATGGCGCATTGTGATGACAAGGGCATGGAACATTGTGATGACTAGGTCATGTAGTATTGTGAAGGCAGGTGTCAGGGAGCATTGTGATGACATATGTCATTGTCCATTGTGATGACAATGGCATGGAACATTGTGATAACAAGTGTCATGGAGCATTGAGATGACAAATTTAATGGAGCATTTTGATGACAAGAGCTTGGAACATTGTGATGACAATGGTCATGGAGCATTGTGATGACAAGGGCATGGAGAATTGTGATGACAAGGGCCATTGAGAATTTTGATGACAACGTCGTGAAGCATTGTGATGACAAGCGCATGGAGATTGCTATGACAGTGGTCATAGAGCATTGCAATGACAAGTGCATGGAGAATTGTGATGTCAAGATCATGTAACATTGTGATGAGAAGTGTCACGGAGCATTGTGATGACAAGGAGGTGAGAATTGTAATGACTTGGGACATAGAACACTGTGATGATCAGGGCATGGAGAATTGTGATAGCAAGACCGTGGAGCATTGTGATGAAAAGACCATGGATAATAATGATGAAGATCGTCATGGATCCCTGTAATGACAAGGGGCATGGAGCACTGTGATGACAGGTGTCATGGAGCATTGTGATGAGAGGGGACTTGGAGCATTGTGATGAAAAGGGTCATGGAGCATTGTGATGAGACCGTCATGGAGCATTGGCCTGAAAATATTCATGGAGTATTGTGATTACAGTGGTCAAGGAGCATTGTGATGACAAGGGGATGGAGCATTTTGATGACAAGTTCCTGGCGCAGTGTGATGAAAAGACCATGTAGCCTTGTGATGACAAGTCTAATGGAGCATTCTGATGAATACGGGAATGGATCATTGTGATTACAGTGGTCTTGGAGCATTGTGATGACAAGAGCATGGAGCATTGTGATGAGAAGGGCAGGGAGCACTGTGATGACAGGGTCATGGAGCAAATTGATGAAAAGTGTCATGGAACATTTTTATGACAGGGGTTATGGAACATTGTGATGTCAGGGGTCATGGAGCATTCTGATGAATAGGGGCATTGAGCATTGTGATTACAGGGGTCTTGGTGCATTGTGATGACAAGGTCATGGAGCATAGTGATGAGAAGGCCATGGAGCATTCTGATGACATGTGTCATGGATCTTTGTGATGACAGAGGCATGGTGCATTGTGATTACAGGGGTATTGGAGCATTGTGATAACAAGGGTCATGGAGCCTTGGATGCCAAGGCGGTGGAACATCGTGATTGCAGGGGTCATGGAGCATTGTTATGACAGGTGTAAAGGAGCATTGTGATGACAAGGGCATGGAACATTGGTCTGAAAATTTCATGGATTATTGTGATGAGATTCGGCATGGAACATTGTGATGACTTGGGCAAGAACACTGTGATACATGTGTCATGCAGGATTGTAATGACAAGGGCATGGAGTATTGTGATGAGAAGAGTATCTAACATTGTGATGACAAGTGTCATGGAGCATTGTGGTGACAAGGGCATGGAGCAATATGATGAGAGGTTTCATGTAGCATTGTGATGAAATGGCATGGAGCATTGTGATGCCAAGGGTCATGGAGCCTTGTGATGACAAATGTCATGGAGCATTTTGATGACAAGGTCATGGTGCATTGTGATGAGAAGGGCAGGGAGCATTGTGATGACAGGGTCATGGAGCAAATTGATGAAAAGTGTCATGGAACATTTTGATGACAGGGTTTATGGAACATTGTGATGTCAGGGGTCATGGAGCATTTTGATGAAAAGGGTAATGGAGCATTCTGATGAAAAGGTGCATGGAGCATTGAGATTACAGGGGTTTTGAAGGAATGTGATTACAAGGCCATGGAGCATTGTGATAAGAAGGCAATGGAGCATTCTGATGACATGCGTCATGGAGCTCTGTGATGACAAGGACATGGAGCATTTTGATTACAGTGGTCTTGGAGCATTGTGATGAAAAGGGAATGGGTCATTGTGATGAAAAATGCATGGAGCCTTGTCATGACAGAGTTCAAGGAGCATACTGATGACAACTGTCAGGGAACATTGTGATGATAAGTGTATTGAGCATTGTGATGACAAAGATCATGAAGCATTGTGATGAGAAGACTATGGATAATTGTGATGACCAGCGTCAAGGGGCATTGTGATGACAAGTGTTATGGAACATTGTGATCAGAAGGGTTTGGTGCATTGTGATGACAGAGGTCATTGAGCATTTTGATTTCATTGTGATGACAATAGCATGAAATATTATGGTGATGGGCACGGTGCATTGTGATGACAGGGTTCATGGAGCATTGAGATGAAAAGGGGCATGGAGCATTGTGATTACAGGGGTGTTGGAGCATTGTGATTACAAGGGCATGGAGCATTGTGATGAGAAGTTCATGGAGCATTCTGATGACATGTGTCATGGAGCTTTGTGATGACAAGGGCATGGAGAATTGTGTTTAGAGGGGTCATGGAATATTGTGATGACAGGGGTGAGGGAGTATTGTGATCACTAGTGATGGAACATTGTGATATCAGTGGTGAGAAGGCATTTTGAGGAGAAGTGCATGGAGCATTGTGATGACAAGGTTTATGGAGCATTTTGATGACAAGGATGTGCGGAATTGTGATGACAAGTGCATGGTGCATTGTGATGACATGGGTTATGGAGCATTGAGCTGACACGCGCATCGAGCATTGTGATGACAAGGGTCACGGAGCATTGTGATAAAAATTTCATGGAGCATTGTGGTGACAAAGTCATAGAGCTTTCTGTGAGGAGGTCTTGGACCATTGTGATGACAAATGTCATGAAGCATTGTGATGACTGGAGTCAAGGAGCATTGTGATAACAGGGGTCTTGGAGCATTGTGATGAAAAGGGAATGGACCACTGTGATGAAAAAGGCATGGAGCCTTGTCATGACAGTGTTCAAGGAGCATACTGATGACAAGTGTCAGCGAGCATTGTGATGCCAAGTGTATTGAGCATTGTGGTGACAATGGTCATGGAGCATTGTGATGAGAAGACCTTGCATAATTGTGATGACGAGCGTCATGTGGCAAGTGATGACATATGTTAAGGAACATTGTGATCAGAAGGGTTTGGAGCATTGTGATGACAGAGGACATGGAGGATTTTGATTTAATTGTGATGACAATAGCATGAATCATTATGATGATGGGCCTGGTGCATTGTGATGACAGTGTTCATGGAGCATTGAGATGAAAAGTGACATAGAGAATTGTGACTACAGAGGTCTTGGAGCATTGTGATGACAAGGGTCATGGAGCCTTGTGATGACAAGGCCGTGGAACATTGTGATGGCAGGGGTGAGCGAGTATTGTGATGACTAGTGATGGAACATTGTAATATATGTGGTGAGAGAGCATTTTGATGAGAAGTGCATGGAGCATTGTGATGACAAGTTTTATGGAGCATAGCGATAAAAAGGATGTGGTGCATTGTGATGAAAAGAGCATGGCACATTGTGATGACATGTGTCATGGAGCATTGTGCTGACAAGCGCATGGAGCATTTTGATGACAAGTGTCATGGAGCATTGTGCTGACAAAGGCATGGAGCATTGTGATGATAAGGGACACAGAGCAGTGTGATGAAAATTTCATGGAGCATTGTGGTGACAAAGATCACAGAGCCTTGTGTGACGAGGGCATGGACCATTGTGAGGACAAAGGTCATGAATCTTTGTGATGACTGGAGTCAGGTTGCATTGTGATGACAGGTGTCATGGAGCATTGTGATGACAAGGGCATGGAGCAAACTGATGACAGGGGCATGAAACATTGGTCTGACAAGTTTCAAGGATTATTGGGATGACAGTGGGCATGGAGCATTAAGATAACAAGGGCATGGAGCATTGTGGTGACAAAGGTCACAGAGCCTTGTGTGACGAAGGCATGGACCATTGTGAGGACAAATGTCATGAAGCATTGTGATGACTGGAGTCACGGAGCATTTTGATGACAGGGGTCATGGAGCATTGTGATGACAAGGGCATGGAGAATTGTGATGACAGGGGCATGGAACATTGGTCTGACATGTTTCATGGATTATTGTGATGACAGTGGGCATGGCGCACTGTGATGACAAGGGCATGGAACATTGTGATGACAAGGTCATGGAGTATTGTGAAGACAGGTGTCAGGGAGCATTGTGATGACATATGTCATTGTCCATTGTGATGACTATGGCATGGAGCATTGTGATATCAAGTGTCATGGAGGATTCTGATGAGAAAGGTAATGGAGCATTTTGATGACAAGGGCTTGGAACATTGCGATGAAAAGGGTCATGGAGCATTGTGATGACAAGGGCATGGAGCATTCTGATGAAAAGGTGCATGGAGCATTGAGATTACAGGTGTTTTGAAGCAATGTGATTACAAGGGCATGGAGCATTGTGATGAGAAGGCAATGGAGCATTCTGATGACATGCATCATGGAGCTTTGTGATGACAAGGACATGGAACATTGTGATTACAGGGTCTTGGAGCATTGTGATGAAAAGGGAATGGATCATTGTGATGAAAATTGCATGGATCCTTGTCATGACAGGGTTCAAGGAGCATACTGATGACAACTGTCAGGGAGCATTGTGATGATAAGTGTATTGAGCATTGTGATGACAAAGATCATGGAGCATTGTGATGAGAAGACCATGGATAATTTTGATGACCAGCGTTATGGGGCATTGTGATGACAAGTGTTATGGAACATTGTGATCAGAAGGCATTGGTGCATTGTGATGACAGAGGACATTGAGCATTTTGATTTCATTGTGATGACAATAGCATGAAATATTATGGTGATGTGCACGGTGCATTGTGATGACAGGGTTCATGGTGCATTGAGATGAAAAGGGGCATTGAGCACTGTGATTACAGGGGTGTTGGAGCATTGTGATGACAAGGACATGGAGCATTGTGATGAGGAGGCCATGGAGCATTCTGATGACATGCGTCATGGAGCTTTGTGATGACAAGGGCATGGAGAATTGTGATAACTGGGGTCATGGAATATTGTGGTTACAGTGGTGAGGGAGTATTGTGATGACTAGTGATGGAACATTGTGATATCAGTGGTGAGAAACCATTTTGAGGAGAAGTGCATGGAGCATTGTAATGACAAGGTTTATGGAGCATTTTGATGACAAGGATGTGAAGCATTGTGATGAAAAGTGCATGGTGCATTGTGATGACATGGCTTAAGGAGCATTGTGCTGACACACGCATCGAGCATTGTGATGACTAGGGTCATGGAGCACTGTGCTGAAAAACGCATGGAGCTTTGTGATGACAAGGCTCAGAGAGCATTGTGATAAAAATTTCATGGAGCATTGTGGTGACAAAGGTCACAGAGCTTTGTATGACGAGGTCATGGACCATTGTGATGACAAATGTCAAGAAGCATTGTTATGACTGGAGTCACGGAGATTTGTGATAACAGGGGTCTTGGAGCATTGTGATGAAAAGGGAATGGATCATTGTGTTGAAAAATGCATGGAGACTTGTCATGACATTATTCAAGGAGCATACTGATGACAAGTGTCAGAGAGCATTGTGATGCCAAGTGTATTGAGCATTGTGGTGACAAAGGTCATGGAGCATTGTGATGAGAAGCCCTTGCATAATTGTGATGACGAGCGTCATGGGGCATGTGATGACAAGTGTTATCGAACATTGTGATCAGAAGGGTTTGGAGCATTGTGATGACTGAGGTCATGGAGCATTTTAATTTCATTGTGATGACAATAGCATGAATCATTATGGTGATGGTCATGGTGCATTGTTATGACAGTGTTCCTGGAGCATTGGGACGAAAAGGGGCATGGAGAATTGTGATTACATAGGTCTTGGTGCATTGGGTTGACAAGGGTCATGGAGCCATGTGATGTCAAGGCCGTGGAACATTGTGATGACAGGGGTAATGGAGCATTGTTATGACAGGTGTAATGGAGCATTGTAATGACAATGGCATGGAGCATTGTGATGCCAAGTGTCATGGAGCTTTGTGATGACAAAGGTCATGGGGCATTTTGAAGAAAAGGGCATGGTGCATTGAGATGAGAAAGACAGGGAGCATTTTGATGACAGGGTCATGGAGCAAGTTGATGAAAAATGTCATGGAATATTTTGATGACAGGGATTATGGAACATTGTGATGTCAGGGGTCATGAAGCATTGTGATGAAATGGGTCATGGAGCATTTTGTGACAGTTGTTATGGAACATTTTGATGTCAGTGGTCATGGAGCATTGTGATGATAAGGGCATGTAGCTCTGTGATTACAGTGGTCAAGGTACACTGTGATGACAGGGCTGAGGGAGTATTCTGATGACTAGTGATGTAACATTGTGATATATGTGGTGAGAGAGCATTTTGATGCGAAGTGCATGGAGCATTGTGATGACAAGTGTTATGGAGCATAGCAATGATAAGGATGTGGAGTATTGTGATGACAAGCGCAGGGCGCATTGTGATGACATGGGTCATGGAGCATTGTGCTGACAAGCACATGGAGCCATTTGATGAGAAGTGTCATGGAGCATAGTGCTGACAAAGGCATGGAGCATTTTGATGACAAGGGACACAGAGCATTGTGATGAAATATTCATTGAGCATTGTGGTGAAAAAGATCACAGAGCATTGTGTGACGAGTGCATGGACCATAGTGATGAGATAGGTCATGAAGCATTGTGATGACGGAGTCACGGAGCATTGTGATGAAAGGGGTCATGGGGCATTGTGATGACAAGGGCATGGGTCAATGTGAAGACAGGGGCATGGAACATTGTTCTGACCAGTTTCATGGATTATTGTGATAACAGTGGGCATGGAGCATTGTGATGACAAGGGCATGGAACATTGTGGTGACATAGGCATGGAGCATTTTCATGACAAGAGACACAGAGTATTGTGATGAAATATTCTTGGAGCATTGTGGTGTAAAAGATCACAGAGCCTTGTTTGAAGAGGACATGGACCACTGTGATGACAAAGGTCATGAAGCATTGTAATGACTGGAGTCATGGAGCATTGTGATGACAGGGTTCATGGAGCATTGCTCTGACATGATTATGGATTATTGTGATGAGATTGGGCATGGCGCATTGTGATGACAAGGTCAGGGAGTAATGTGAAGAGAGGTGTCAGGGAGCATTGTGATGACATATGTCATTGTCCATTGTGATGACAATGGCATGGAGCATTGTGATACCAAGTGTCATGGAGGATTGTGATGACAAAGGTAATGGAGCATTTTGATGACAAGGGCTTGGAACATTTGGATTACTAGGTTCATGGAGCATTGTGATGACAAGGGCCATTGAGAATTTTGATGACAACGTCGTGAAGCATTGTGATGACAAGCGCATGGAGCTTGCTATGACAGAGGTCATACAGCATTGCGATGACAAGTGCATGGAGAATTGTGATGACAAGATCATGTAACATTGTGATGAGATGTGTCACGTAGAACTGTGATGACAAAGACGTGGAGAATTGTAATGACTTGGGTCATGGAGCATTGTGATGAACAGGGCATGGAGAATTGTGATATCAAGACCGTGTATCATTGTGATGAAAAGACCATGGATAATTATGATGAAGAGCGTCATGGATCACTGAAATGACAAGGGGCATGGAGCATTGTGATGACAGGTGTCATGAAGCATTGTGATGAGAGGGGTCATGGAGCATTGTGATGACAAGCGTAATGGAGCATTGTGATGAGAAGGTCATGGAGCATTGGCCTGCAAATGTTCATGGAGTATTGTGATTACAGTGGTCAAGGAGCATTGTGATGACAAGGGAATGGAGCAATTTGATGACAAGGTCCTGGAGCAGTGTGATGAGAAGACCATGGAGCCTTGTGATGACAAGTCTAATGGAGCATTCTGATGAATAGGGGCATGGAGTATTGTGATTACAGTGGTCTTGGAGCATTGTGATGACAAGGTCATGGAGCATAGTGATGAGAAGGCCCTGGAACATTCTGATGACATGTGTCATGGATCTTTGTGATGACAGGGGCATGGAGCATTGTGATTAAAGGGGTTTTGGAGCATTGTGATGACAAGGGTCATGGAGCCTTGGATGCCAAGGCGGTGGAACATTGTGATGGCAGGTGTAATGGAGCATTGTGATGACAAGGGCATGGAACATTGGTCTGAAAATTTCATGGATTATTGTGATGAGATTCGGCATGGAACATTGTGATGACTAGGGCACGGGACACTGTGATACATGTGTCATTGAGGATTGTAATGACAAGGGCATGGAGCATTGTGATGAGAAGAGTATCGAGCATTGTGATGACAAGTGTCATGGAAAATTGTGGTGACAAGGGCATGGAGCAATATGATGAGAGTTTTCATGTAGCATTGTGATGAAATGGCATGGAGCATTGTGATGCCAAGGTTCATGGAGCTTTGATGACAAAGGTCATGGAGCATTTTGATGACAAGGTCGTGGTGCATTATGATGAGAAAGGCAGGGAGCATTGTGATGACAGGGTCCTGGATTAAATTGATGAAAAATGTCATGGAACATTTTGATGACAGGGGTTATGGAACATTGCGATGTCAGGGGTCATGTAGCATTTTGATGAAAAGGGTCATGGAGCATTCTGATGAAAAGGTGCAATGAGCATTGAGATTACAGGGGTTTTGAAACAATGTGATTAAAAGGGCATAGAGAATTGAGATGAGAAGGCAATGGAGCATTCTGATGATATGCGTCATGGAGCTTTGTGATGACAAGGACATGGAGCATTGTGATTAAAGGGGTCTTGGAACATTGTGATGAAAAGGGAATGGATCATTGTGATGAAAAATGCATGGAGCCTTGTCATGACAGTGTTCAAGGAGCATACTGATGACAACAGTCAGGGAGCATTGTGATGATAAGTGTATTGAGCATTGTGATGACAAAGGTCATGGAGCATTGTGATGAGAAGTCCATGCAAAATTGTGATAACCAGCATCATGGGGCATTGTGATGACAAGTGTTATGGAACATTGTGATCAGAATGGATTGGTGCATTGTGATGACAGAGGTCATTGAGCATTTTGATTTCATTGTGATGACAATAGCATGAAATATTATGGTGATGGGCACGGTGCATTGTGATGACAGGGTTCATGGAGCATTGAGATGAAGAGGGGCATGGAGCACTGTGATTACAGGGGTGTTGGAGCATTGTGATGACAAGGGCATGGAGCATTGTGATGAGAAGGCCATGGAGCATTCTGATGACATGCGTCATGGAGCTTTGTGATGACAAGGGCATGGAGAATTGTGATTACAGGGGTTATGGAATATTGTGATGACAGGGGTGAGGGACTATTGTGATGACTAGTGATGGAACATTGTGATATCAGTGGTGAGAAGGCATTTTGAGGAGAAGTGCATGGAGCATTGAGATGACAAGGTTTATGGAGCATTTTGATGACAAGGATGTGGAGCATTTTGATGACAAATGCATGGTGCATTGTGATGACATGGGTTATGGAGCATTGTGCTGACACGCGCATCGAGCATTGTGATGACAAGGGTCATGGAGCATTGTGCTGACAAAGGCATGGAGCTTTGTGATGACAAGGGTCACAGAGCATTGTGATAAAAATTTCATGGAGCATTGGGGTGACAAAGGTCACAGAGCTTTGTATGACGAGGTCATGGACCATTGTGATGACAAATGTCATGAAGCATTGTGATGAATGGAGCAACGGAGCATTGTGATAACAGGGGTCTTGGAGCACTGTGATGAAAAGGGAATGGATCACTGTGATGAAAATGGCATGGAGCCTTGTCATGACAGTGTTCAAGGAGCATACTGATGACAAGTGTCCCCGAGCATTGTGATGCCAAGTGTAATGAGCATTGTGGTGACAAACGTCATAGAGCATTGTGATGAGAAGACCTTGCATCACTGTGATGACAAGCATCATCGGGCATGTGATGACAAGTGTTATGGAACATTGTGATCAGAATGGTTTGGAGCATTGTGATGAGAGAGGACATGGAGCATTTTGATTTCATTTTGATGACAATAGCATTAATCATTATGATGATGGGCATGGTGCATTGTGATGAGAGCGTTCATGGAGCATTGAGATGAGAAGTGACATGGAGGATTGTGATTACAAAGGTCCTGGAGCATTGTGATGACAAGGGTCATGGAGCCTTGTGATGACAAGGCCGTGGAACCATGTGATGGCAGGGGTCATGGAGCATTGTTATGACAGGTTTAATGGAGCATTGTCATGACCAGGGCATGGAGAAATGTGATGAGAGATTTCATTGAGCATTATGATGACAATGGCATGGAGCATTGTGATGCCAAGGGTCATGGGGCTTTGAGATGACAAATGTCATGGGGCATTTTGTTGACAAGGGCGTGGTGCATTTGGATGAGAAGGGCAGGGAGCATTTTGTTGACAGGGTCATGGGGCAATTTGATGAAAAGTGTCATGGAATATTTTGATGACAGGGGTTATGGAACATTGTGATGTCAGGGGTCATGAAGCATTGTGATGAAATGGGTCATGGAGAATTTTGTGACAGGGGATATGGAACATTGTGATGTCAGGGGTCATGGAGCATTGTGATGATAAGGGCATGTAGCACTGTGATGACAGTGGTCATGGAACATTGTGATGACAGGTGTGAGCGAGTATTGTGATGACTAGTGATGGAACATTGTGATATATGTGGTGAGAGAGCATTTTGATGCGAAGTGCATGGAGCATAGTGATGACAATTTTATGGAGCATAGCGATGAAAAGGATGGGGAGCATTGTGATGAAAACAGCATGGCACATTGTGATGACATGTGTCATGGAGCATTGTGCTGACAAGCGCATGGAGCATTTTGATAACAAGTGTCATGGAGCATTGTGCTGACAAAGGCATGGAGCATTGTGATGACAAGGGACACAGAGCATTGTGATGAAAATTTCATGGAGCATTGTGGTGACAAAGATCCCAGAGCCTTGTGTGACGAGGGCATGGACCATTGTGAGGACAAAGGTCATGAATCATTGTGATGACTGGAGTCACGGAGCATTGTGATGACATGGGTCATGGAGCATTGTGATGACAAGGGCATGGAGCAATGTGATGACAGGGGCATGGAACATTGGTCTGACAAGTTTCATGGATTATTGTGATGACAGTGGGCATGGAGCATTGAGATGACAAGGGCATGGAGCATTGTGGTGACAAAGGTCACAGAGCCTTGTGTGAGGAGGGCATGGATCATTGTGAGGACAAAGTTATGAAGCATTTTGCTGACTGCAGTCACGGAGCATTGTGATGACAGGGGTCATGGAGCATTGTGATGAAAAGGGCATGGAGCATTGTGATGACAGGGGCATGGAACAGTGGTCTGACATGTTTCATGGATTATTGTGATGACAGTCGGCATGGCGCATTGTGATGACAAGGGCATGGAACATTGTGATGACAAGGTCATGGTGTATTGTGAAGAGAGGTGTCAGGGAGCATTGTGATGACATATGTCATTGTCCATTGTGATGACAAAGGCATGGAGCATTGTGATACCAAGTGTCATGGAGGATTGTGATGACAAAGGTAATGGAGCATTTTGATAACAAGGGCTTGGAACATTGCGATGACAAGGGTCATGGAGCATTGTGATGAAAACGGCATGGAGCATTCTGATGAAAAGGTGCATGGAGCATTGAGATTACAGGGTTTTTGAAGCAATGTAATTACAAGGGCATGGAAAATTGTGATGAGAAGGCAATGGAGCATTCTGATGACATGCGTCATGGAGCTTTGTGATGACAAGGACATGGAGCATTGTGATTACAGGGGTCTTGGAGCATTGTGATGAAAAGGGAATGGATCATTGTGATGGAAAATGCATGGAGCCTTGTCATGACAGGTTTCAATGTGCATACTGATGACAAATGTCAGGGAGCATTGTGATGATAAGTGTATTGAGCATTGTGATGACTAAGATCATGGAACATTGTGATGAGAAAACCATCGATAATTGTGATGACCAGAGTCATGGGGCATTGTGATGACAAGTATTATGGAACATTGTAATCAGAAGGGTTTGGTGCATTGTGATGACAGAGGTCATTGAGCATTTTGATTTCATTGTGATGACAATAGCATGAAATATTATGGTGATGGGCACGGTGCATTGTGATGACAGGGTTCATGGAGCATTGAGATGAAAAGGGGCATGGACCATTGTGATTACAGTGGTGTTGGAGCATTGTGATGACAAGGGCATGGAGCATTATGATGAGAAGGCCATGGAGCATTCTGATGACATGCGTCATGGAGCTTTGTGATGACAAGGGTATGGAGAATTGTGATTACAGGGGTCATGGAATATTGTGATGACAGGGGTGAGGGAGTATTGTGATGACTAGTGATGGAAAATTGTGATATCAGTGGTGAGAAGGCATTTTGAGGAGAAGTACATGGAGCATTGTGATGACAAGTTTAATGGAGCATTTTGATAACAAGGATGTGGAGCGTTGTGATGACAAGTGCATGGGGCATTGTGATGACATGGGTTATGGAGCATTTTGCTGACACGCACATCGAGCATTGTAATGACAAGGGTCATGGAGCATTGTGCTGACAAAGGCATGGAGCTTTGTGATGAAAAGGGTCACAGAGCATTGTGTTAAAAACTTCATGGAGCATTGTGGTGACAAAAGTCACAGAGCTTTGTGTGACCACGTCAATGACCATTGTGATGTCAAATGTCATGAAGCATTGTGATGTCTGTAGTCACGGAGCATTGTGATAACAGGGGTCTTGGAGCTATGTGATGAAAAGGGAATGGATCATTGTGATGAAAAAGGCATGGAGCCTTGTCATGACAAGGTTCAAGGAGCATACTGATGACAAGTGTCAGCGAGCATTGTGATGCCAAGTGTACTGAGCACTGTGGTGACAAAGGTCATGGAGCATTGTGATGAGAAGCCCTTGCATAATTGTGATGACGAGCGTCATGGGGCATGTGATGATAAGTGTTATGGAACATTGTGATCAGAAGGGATTGGAGCACTGTGATGACAGAGGACATGGAGCATTTTGATTTCATTGTGATGACAATAGCATGAATCATTATGATAATGGGCATGGTGCATTGTGATGACAGTGTTCATGGAGCATTGAAATGAAAAGTGGCATGGAGAATTGTGATTACAGAGGTCTTGGAGCATTGTGATGACAAGGGTCATGGAGCCTTGTGATGCCAAGGCCGTGGAACATTGTGATAGCAGGTGTCATGGAGCATTGTTATGACAGGTGTATTGGAGCATTGTGATGACAAGGGCATGGAGCAATGTGATGAGAGATTTCATTGAGCATTGTGATGACAATGGCATGGAGCATTGTGATGCCAAGGGTCATGGAGATTTGTGATTACAAATGTCATGGGGCATTTTGATGACAAGTTCGTGGTTCATTGAGATGAGAAGGGCAGGGAGCATTGTGATGACAGGTTCATGGAGCAATTTGAATAAAAGGGTCATGGAATATTTTGATGAGAGGGGTTATGGAACATTGTGATGTCAGGGGTCATGAAGCATTGTGATGAAATGGGTCATGGATAATTTTGTGACAGGGGATTTGGAACATTGTCACGGCAGGGGTCATGGAGCATTGTGATGATAAGGGCATGTAGCACTGTGATGACAGTGGTCATGGAACATTGTGATGACAGGGTTGAGCGAGTATTGTGATGACTAGTGATGGAACATTGTGATATATGTGGTGAAAGAGCATTTTGATGAGAAGTGCATGGAGCATTTTGTTGACAAGTTTTATGGAGCATAGCGAAGAAAAGGATGTGGAGCATTGTGATGGATACCATGGATAATTGTGATGACTAGCGTCATGAGGCTTTGTGATGACAAGTGTTATGGAACATTGTGATCAGAAGGGTTTGGTGCATTGTGATGACAGAGGTCATTGAGCATTTTGATTTCATTGTGATGACAATAGCATGAAATATTATGTTGATGGGCACGGTGCATTGTGATGACAGGGTTCATGGAGCATTGAGATGAAAAGTTGCAAGTGACATTGTGATTACAGGGGTCTTGGAGCACTGTTATGACAAGGGCATGGTGCCTTGTGATGAGAAGGCCGGGGAGCATTCTGATGAAATGCGTCGTGTAGCTTTGTGATGACAAGGGCATGGAGAATTGTGATTACAGGGGTCATGGAATATTGTGGTTACAGGGGTGAGGGAGCATTGTGATGACTAGTGATGGAACATTGTGATATCAGTGGTGAGAAAGCATTTTGAGGAGAAGTGCATGGAGCATTGTGATGACAAGATTTATGGAGCATTTTGATGACAAGGATGTGGAGCATTGTGATGACATGGGTTATGGAGCATTGTGCTGACACGCACATCGAGCATTGTGATGACAAGGGTCATGGAGCATTGTGCTGACAAAGGCATGGAGCTTTGTGATGACAAGGGTCACAGAGCATTGTGATAAAAATTTCATGGAGCATTGTGGTGACAAAGGTCACAGAGATTTGTGTGACGAGGTCATGGACCATTGTGATGACAAATATCATGAAACATTGTGATGACTGGAGTCACGGAGCTTTGTGAAAACAGGTGTCTTGGAGCATTGTGATGAAAAGGGAATGGATCATTGTGATGAAAAAGGCATGGAGCCTTGTCATGACAGTGTTCAAGGAGCATACTGATGACAAGTGTCAGCGAGCATTGTGATGCCAAGTGTATAGAACATTGTGGTGACAAAGGTCATAGAGAATTGTGCTGAGAAGACCTTGCATCATTGTGATGATGACCGTCATGTGGCATGTGATGACAAGTGTTAGGGAACATTGTGATCAGAAGGGTTTAGATTATTGTGATGACAGAGGACATGGAGCATTTTGATTTCATTGTGATGACAATAGCATGAATCATTATGATGATGGGCATGGTGCATTGTGATGACAGTGTTCATGGAGCATTGAGATGAAAAGTGGCATGGAGAATTGTGATTACAGAGGTCTTGGAGCATTGTGATGACAAGGGTCATGGAGACTTGTGATGCCAAGGCCGTGGAACATTGTGATGGCAGGGGTCATGGAGCATTGTTATGACAGGTGTAATGGAGCATTGTGATGACAAGGGCACGGAGCAATGTAATGAGAGATTTCATTGAGCATTGTGATGACAATGGCATGGAGCATTGTGATGCCAAGGGTCATGGAGCTTTGTGATGACAAATGTCATGGGGCATTTTGATGACAAGGGCGTGGTGCATTGTGATGAGAAGGGCAGGGAGCATTGTGATGGCAGGGTCATGGAGCAATTTGATGAAAAGTGTCATGGAATATTTTGATGACAAGGGTTATGGAACATTGTGATGTCAGGGGTCATGCAGCATTGTGATGAAATGGGTCATGCAGCATTTTGTGACAGGGGTTATGGAACATTGTGATGTCTGGGGTCATGGAGCATTGTGATTATAGGGGCATGGAGCAATGTGATGACAGGGGCATGGAACATTGGTCTGACAAGTTTCATGGATTATTGTGATGACAGTGGGCATGGAGCATTGAGATGACAAGGGCATGGAGCATTGTGGTGACAAAGGTCAAAGAGCCTTGTGTGACGAGTGCATGGACCATTATGAGGACAAAGGTCATGAAGCATTGTGATGACTGGTGTCACGGAGCACTGTGATGACAGGCGTCATGGAGCATTGTGATGACAAGGGCATGGAGCATTGGTCTGACATGTTTCATGGATTATTGTGATGACAGTGGGCATGGCACATTGTGATGACAAGGGTATGGAACATTGTGATGACAATGTCATGGAGTATTGTGAAGACAGGTGCCAGGGAACATTGTGATGACATATGTCATTGTCCATTGTGATGACAATGGCATGGAGCATTGTGATACCAAGTGTCATGGAGGATTGTGATGACAAAGGTAATGGAGCATTTTGATGACAAGGGCTTGGAACATTGTGATGACAAGGGACATGGAGCATTGTTATGACAAGGGCAAGGAGAATTCTGATGAAAAGGTGCATGGAGCATTGAGATTACAGGGGTTTTGAAGCAATGTGATTACAAGGGCATGAAGCATTGTGATGAGAAGGCAATGGAGCATTCTGATGACATGCGTCATGGAGCTTTGTGATGACAAGGACATGGAACATTGTGATTACAGAGTTCTTGGAGCATTGTGATGACAAGGGTCATGGAGCATTGTGATGAGAAGGTCATGTAACATTGGCCTGAATATGTTCATGGAGTACTGTGATGACAGTGGACAAGGAGCATTGTGATGTCAAGGGAATGGAGCATTGTGATGACAAGGTCCTGGAGCAGTTTGATGAGAAGACCATGGAGCCTTGTGATGACAAGTCCCTTGGAGCATTCTGATGAATAGGGGCATGGAGCATTGTGATTACAAGGGTCTTGGAGCATTGTGATGACAAGGGCATGGAGCATTGTGATGAGAAGGCCATGGAGCATTCTGATGACATGTGTCATGTATCTTTGTGATGACAAGGGCATGGAGCATTGTGATTACAGGGGTCTTGGTGCATCGTGATGACAAGGGTCATGTAGCCTTGGAGGCCAAGAAGGTGGAACACTGTGATAGCAGGGGTCATGGAGCATTGTTATGACAGGGGTAATGGAGCATTGTGATGACAAGGGCATTGAACATTTGTCTGAAATTTTTATGGATTATTGTGATGAGATTCGGCATGGAACATTGTGATGACTATGGCACGGAACACTGTGATACATGTGTCATGGAGGATTGTAATGACAAGTGCATGGAGCATTGTGATGAGAAGAGTATCGAGCATTGTGATGACAAGCGTCATGAAGCATTGTGCTAACAAGGTCTTGGAGCAATGTGATGAGAGCTTTCATGTAGCACTGTGATGAAATGGCATGGAGCATTGTGATGCCAAGGGTCATGGAGCTTTGTGATGACAAAAGTCATGGAGCATTGTGATTACAGGGGTCTTGGAGCATTGTGATGACAAGGGAATGGATCATTGTGATGAAAAATGTATGGAGCCTTTTCATGAGAGGGTTCAAGGAGCATACTGATGACAACTGTCAGGGAGCATTGTGATGATAAGTGTATTGAGCATTGTGATGATAAAAATCATGGAGCATTGTGATGAGAAGACCATGGATAATTGTGATGAGCAGCGTCATGGGGCATTGTGATGACAAGTGTTATGGAACATTGTGATCAGAAAGGTTTGGTGCATTGTGATGACAGAGGTCTTGAGCATTTTGATTTCATTGTGATGACAATAGCATGAAATATTTTGGTGATGGGCACGGTGCATTGTGATGAAAGGGTTCATGGAGCATTGAGATGAAAAGTGGCATGGAGCATTGTGATTACAGGGGTGTTGGAGCATTGTGATGACAAGGGCATGGAGCATTGCGATGAGAAGGCCATGGAGCATTCTGATGACATGTGTCATAGAGCTTTGTGATGACAAGGGCATGGAGAATGGTGATTACAGGGGTCATGGAATATTGTGATGACAAGGGTGAGGGAGTATTGTGATGATTAGTGATGGAACATTGTGATATCAGTGGTGAAAAGGCATTTTGAGGAGAAGTGCATGGAGCATTGTGATGCCAAGGTTTATGGAGCATTTTGATGACAAGGATGTGGAGCATTGTGATGACATGTGTTATGGAGCATTGTGCTGACACGCGCAACGAGCATTGTGATGACAAGGGTCATCGAGCATTGTGCTGAAAAAGGCATGGAGCTTTGTGATGACAAGGGTCACAGAGCATTGTGATAAAAATTTCATGGAGCATTGTGGTGACAAAGGTCATAGAGATTTGTGTGACGAGGTCATGGACCATTGTGATGACAAATGTCATGAAGCATTGTGATGACTGGAGTCACGGAGCATTGTGATAACAGGGTACTTGGAGCATTGTGATGAAAAAGGCATGGAGCCTTGTCATGACAGTGTTCAAGGAGCATACTGATGACAAATGTCAGGGAGCATTGTGATGCCAAGTGTACTGAGCACTGTGGTGACAAGGTCATGGAGAATTGTGATGAGAAGACCTTGCATAATTGTGATGACGAGCGTCATCGGGCAAGTAATGACAAGTGTTATGGAACATTGTGATCAGAAGGGTTTGGAGCTTTGTGATGACAGAGGACATGGAGCATTTTGATTTAATTGTGATGACAATAGCATGAATCATTATGATGATGGGCATGGTGCATTGTGATGACAGTGTTCATGGAGCATTGAGATGAAAAGTGGCATGGAGAATTGTGATTACAGAGGTCTTGGAGCATTGTGAAGACAAGGGTCATGGAGCCTTGTGATGACAATGCCGTGGAACAATGTAAAGTCAGGGGTCATGGAGCAGTGTTATGACAGGTGTAATGGAGCATTGTGATGACAAGGACATGGAGCAATGTGATGAGAGATTTCATTGAGCATTGTGATGACAACGGCATGGAGCATTGTGATGACAAGGGTCATGGAGCTTTGTAATGACAAAGGTCATGGGGCATTTTGATGACAAGGGCGTGGTGCATTGTGATGAGAAGGGCAGGGAGCATTGTGATGACAGGGTCATGGAGCAATTTGATGAAAAGTGTCATGGAATATTTTCATGACAGGGCTTATGGAACATTGTGATGTCAGGGGTCATGAAGCATTGTGATGAAATGGGTCATGGAGCATTTTGTGACAGGGGTTATGGAACATTGTGATGTCAGGGGTCATGGAGCATTGTGATGATAAGGGCATGGAGAACAGTGATGACCATGGTCATGGAACATTTTGATGACAGTGGTGAGCGAGTATTGTGATGACTAATGATGGAACATTGTGATATATGTGGTGAGAGAGCATTTTGATGAGAAGTGCATGGAGCATTGTGATGACAAGTTTTATGGAGCATAGCGATGAAAAGGATGTGGAGTATTGTGATGAAAAGAGCATGGCACATTGTGATGACATGTGTCATGGAGCATTGTGCTGACAAGCGCATGGAGCATTTTGATGACAAGTGTCATGGGGCATTGTGCTGACAAATGCATGGAGCATTGTGATGACAAGGGACACAGAGCATTGTGATGAAAATTTCATGGAGCATTGTGGTGACAAAGATCACAGAGCCTTGTCTGACGAGGGCATGGACCATTGTGATGAGAAAGGTCATGAATCATTGTGATGACTGCAGTCACGGAGCATTGTGATGAAAGGGGTCATGGAGCATTGTGATGACAAGGGCATGGAGCAATGTGATGACAGGGGCATGGATCATTGGTCTGACAAGTTTCATGGATTATTGTGATGAGAGTGGGCATGGAGCATTGAGATGACTAGGGCATGGAACATTGTGGTTACAAGGGTCACAGAGCCTTGGGTGACGAGGGCATGGACCATTGTGAGGACAACGTCATGAAGCATTGTGATGACTGGAGTCACGGAGCATTGTGATGACAGGGGTCATGGAGCATTGTGATGACAGGGGCATGGAACATTGGTCTGACATGTTTCATGGATTATTGTGATGACAGTGGGCATGGCACATTGTGATGACAAGGGCATGGAACATTGTGATGACAAGGTCATGGAGTATTGTGAAGACAGGTGTCAGGGAGCATTGTGATGACAAATGTCATTGTCCATTGTGATGACAATGGCATGGAGCATTGTGATACCAAGTGTCATGGAGGATTGTGATGACAAAGGTAATGGAGCCTTTTGATGACAAGGGCTTGGAATATTGCGATGACAAGGGTCATGGAGCATTGTGATGAAAAGGGCATGGAGAATTCTGATGAAAAGGTGCATGGAGAATTGAGATTACAGGGGTTTTGAAGCAATGTGATGACAAGGGCATGGAGCATTGTGATGAGAAAGCAATGGAGCATTCTGATGACATGCGTCATGGAGCTTTGTGATGACAACGACATGGAGCATTGTGATTACAGGGGTCTTGGAGCATTGTGATGAAAAGGGAATGGATCATTGTGATGACAAATGCATGGAGCCTTGTCATGACAGGGTTCAAGGAGCATACTGATGACAACTGTCAGGGAGCATTGTGATGATAAGTGTATTGAGCATTGTGATGACAAAGATCATGGAGCATTGTGATGAGAAGACCATGGATAATTGTGATGACCAGCGTCATGGGGCATTGTGATGACAAGTGTTATGGAACTTGGTGATCAGAATGGTTTGGTGCATTGTGATGACAGAGGTCATTGAGCATTTTGATTTCATTGTGATGACAATAGCATGAAATAGTATGGTGATGGGCACGGTGCATTGTGATGACAGGGTTCATGGAGCATTGAGATGAAAAGGGGCATGGAGCATTGTGATTACAGGGGTGTTGGAGCATTGTGGTGAAAAGGGCATGGAGAATTGTGATAAGAAGGCCATGGAGCATTCTGATGACATGCGTCATGGAGCTGTGTGATGACAAGGGCGTGGAGAATTGTGATTACTGGGGTCATGGAATATTTTGATGACAGGGGTGAGGGACTATTGTGATGACTAGTGATGGAACATTGTGATATCAGTGGTGAGAAGGCATTTTGAGGAGAAGTGCATGGAGCATTGTGATGACAATGTTTATGGAGCATTTTGATAACAAGGATGTGGAGCCTTGTGATGACAAGTTCATGGTGCATTGTGATGACATGGTTTATGGTGCATTGTGCTGACACGCGCATCGAGCATTGTGATGACAAGGGTCATGGAGCATTGTGCTGAAAAAGGCATGGAGCTTTGTGATGACAAGGGTCACGGAGCATTGCGATAAATATTTCATGGAGCATTGTGGTGACAAAGGTCACAGAGCTTTGTGTGAACACGTCATGGACCATTGTGATGACAAATGTCATGAAGCATTGTGATGAATTGAGTCACGGAGCATTGTGATAACAGGGGTCTTGGAGCATTGTGATGAAAAGGGAATGGATGATTGTGATGAAAAAGGCATGGAGCCTTGTCATGACAGTGTTCAAGGAGCATACTGATGACAAGTGTCAGCGAGCATTGTGATGCCAAGTGTACTGAGCACTGTGGTGACAAAGGTCATGGAGCATTGTGATGAGAAGACCTTGCATAACTGTGATGACGAGCGTCATGGGGCATGTGATGACAAGTGTTATGGAACATTGTGATCAGAAGGGTTTGGAGCATTGTGATGACAGAGGACATGGAGCATTTTGATTTCATTGTGATGACAATAGCATGAATCATTATGATGATGGGCATGGTGCATTGTGATGACAGTGTTCATGGAGCATTGAGATGACAAGTGGCATGGAGAATTGTGATTACAGAGGTCTTGGAGCATTGTGATGACAAGGGTCATGGAGCCTTGTGATGCCAAGGCCGTGGAACATTTTGATGTCAGGGGTCATGAAGCATTGTGATTAAATGGGTCATGGAGAATTTTGTGACAGGTGTTATGGAACATTGTCATGTCAGGGGTAATGGAGCATTGCGATGATAAGGGCATGTAGCACTTTGATGACAGTGGTCATGGAACATTGTGATGACAGGGGTGAGCGAGTATTGTGATGACTAGTGATGGAACATTGTGATATATGTGGTGAGAGAGCATTTTGATGAGAAGTGCATGGAGTATTGTGATGACAAGTTATATGGAGCATAGCGATGAAAATGATTGGAGCATTGTGATGAAAGGAGCATGGATCATTGTGATGACATGTATCATGGAGCATTGTGCTGACAAGCGCATGGAGCATTTTGATGACAAGTGTCATGGAGCATTGTGCTGACAAAGGCATGGAGCATTGTGATGACAACGGACACAGAGTATTGTGATGAAAATGTCATGGAGCATTGTGGTGACAAAGATCACAGAGCCTTGTGTGAAGAGGACATGGACCATTGTGAGGACAAAGGTCATTAAAATTTGTGATGACTGGTGTCATGGAGCATTGTGATGACAGGTGTCATGTAGCATTGTGACGACAAGGGCATGGAGCAATGTGATGACAGGGGCACGGAACATTGGTCTGACAAGTTTCATGGATTATTGTGATGACAGTGGGCATGGAGCATTGAGATGACAAGGGCATGGAGCATTGTGGTGACAAAGGTCAAAGAGCCTTGTGTGACGAGTGCATGGACCATTATGAGGACAAAGGTCATGAAGCATTGTGATGACTGGAGTCACGGAGCATTGTGATGACAGGGGTCATGGAGCATTTTGATGACAAGGGCATGGAGCATTGTGATGACAGGGGCATGGAACATTGGTCTGACATGTTTCATGGTTTATTGTGATGACATTGGGCATGGCGCATTGTGATGACAAGGGCATGGAACATTGTGATGACAAGATCATGGAGTATTGTGAAGACAGGTGTCAGGGAGCATTGTGATGACATATGTCATTGTCCACTGTGATGACAATGGCATGGAGCATTGTGATACCAAGTGTCATGGAGGATTGTGATCACAAAGGTAATGGAGTATTTTGATGACAAAGGCTTGGAACATTGCGATGACAAGTGTCATGGAGCATTGTGATGACAAGGGCATGGAGCATTCTGATGAAAAGGTGCATGGAGCATTGAGATTACAGGGGTTTTGAAGCAATGTGATGACAAGGGCATGGAGCATTGTGATGAGAAGGCAATGGAGCATTCTGATGACATGCGTCATGGAGCTTTGTGATGACAAGGACATGGAGCATTTTGATTACAGGGGTCTGGGAGCATTGTGATGAAAAGGGAATGGATCATTGTGATGAAAAATGCATGGAGCCTTGTCATGACAGGGTTCAAGGAGCATACTGATGACAACTGTCAGGGAGCATTGTGATGATAAGTGTATTGAGCATTGTGATGACAAAGATCATGGAGCATTGTGATGAGAAGACCATGGATAATTGTGATGACCAGCGTCATGGGGCATTGTGATGACAAGTGTTATGGAACATTGTGATCAGAAGGGTTTGGTGCATTGTGATGACAGAGGTCATTGAGCATTTTGATTTCATTGTGATGACAATAGCTTGAAATATTATGGTGATGGGCACGGTGCATTGTGATGACAGGGTTCATGGAGCATTGAGATGAAGAGGGGCATGGAGCATTGTGAGTAATGGGGTGTTGGAGCATTGTGATGACAAGGGCATGGAGCATTGTGATGAGAAGGCCATGGAGCATTCTGATGACCAGGACTAGGAACATTGCGATGACAAAGGTCATGGATCTTTGTGATGACAAGGGGATGGAGCATTGTTATGACAATGTCATATAATATTTTAAAGATAGGTGTCAGGGAACATTGTGTTGACATATGTCGTGGTGCATTGTGATGAAAACGGCATGGAGCATTGTGATGCCAAGTGTCATAGAGGATTGTGATGACAAAAGTAATGGTGCATTTTGATGAAATGGGGCATGGAGCATTGTGATTACAGGAGCCTTGGAGCATTGTGATGACAAGGGCATGGAGCATTGTGCTGAGAAAGCCATGGAGCATTATGATGACATGTGTCATGAAGCTTTGTGATGACAAGGGCATGGAGCATTGTTATTACAGTGGTTTGGAGCATGGTGATGATAAGTCCATGGATCACTGTGATGAAAAAGGCATGGAGCCTTGTCATGACAGGGTTCAAGGTGCATACTGATGACAAATGTCAAGGAGCATTGTGATGACAAAGGTCATGGAGCATTGTGATGTGAAGACCATGGATAATTTTGATGAGGAGCGTCATGGGGAATTGTGATGACAAGTGTTATGGTACATTGTGATCACAAAGGTTTGGAGCATTGTGATGACAGAGGTCATGGAGCATTTTGATTTCATTGTGATGACAATAGCATGAATCTTTATGATGATGGGCATGGTGCATTGTGATGACAGTGTTCATGGAGAATTGAGGTGAAAAGGGGCCTGGAGCCTTTTAATTACAGGGGTCATGGAGCATTGTTATGACAAGGGTCATGGAGCCTTGTGATGACAACGCCATGCAATATTGTGATGGCAGGGGTCATGGAGCATTGTTATGACAGATGTAATGGAGCATTGTGATGACAAGGGCATGGAGCATTGGTTTGAAATGTTTCATGGATTATTGTGATGAGAGTGGGCATGGAGCATTGTGATGACAAGGGTTATGAAACATTGTGATGTCAGGGGTCATGGAGCATTTTGATGAAAGGGGTCATGCACCATTGTGCTGACAAAGGCATGGAGCTTTGTGATGACAAGGGTCACAGAGCTTTCTGTGACGAGGTCATGGATCATTGTGATGACAAATGTCATGAAGCATTGTGATGACTGGATTCACGGAGCATTGTGATAACAGGGGTCTTGGAGCATTGTCATCAAAAGGGAATGGATCATTGTGATGAAAAAGGCATGGAGCCTTGTCATGACAGTGTTCAAGGAGCATAATGATGACAAGTGTCAGCGAGCATTGTGATGCCAAGTGTATTGAGCATTGTGGTGACAAAGGTCATGGAGCATTGTGATGAGAAGGCCTTGCATAATTGTGATGACGAGCGTCATGGGGCATGTGATGACAAGTGTTATGGAACATTGTGATCAGAAGGGTTTGGAGCATTGTGATGACAGAGGACATGGAGCATTTTGATTTCATTGTGATGACAATAGCTTGAATCATTATGATGAAGGGCATGGTGCATTTTGATGACAGTGTTCATGGAGCATTGAGATGAAAAGAGGCATGGAGAATTGTGATTACAGATGTCTTGGAGCATTGTGATGACAAGGGTCATGGAGCCTTGTGATGACAAGGGACACAGTGCATTGTGATGAAAATTTCATGGAGCATTCTGGTGAAAAAGATCACAGATCCTTGTGTGACGAGGGCATGGATCATTGTGATGAGAAAGGTCATGAAGCATTGTAATGACTGGAGTCACGGAGCATTGTGATGACAGGGGTCATGGAGCACTCTGATGACAAGGGCATGGAGCAATGTGATGACAGGGGCATGGAACATTGATCTGAAAAGTTTCATGGATTATTTTGATGACAGTGGGCATGGACCATTGTGATGAGAAAGGTCATGAATCATTGTGATGTCTGGAGTCACGGAGCATTGTGAAGACAGGGGTCATGGAGCATTGTAATGACAAGGGCATGGAGCAATGTGATGACAGGGGCATGGAACATTGGTCTGACAAGTTTCATGGATTATTGTGATGAGAGTGGGCCTTGTGCAATGAGATGACAAGGTCGTGGAGCATTGTGGTGACAAAGGTCACAGAGCCTTGTGTGACGAGGGCATGGACCATTGTGATGACAATGGTCATGAATCATTGTAATGACTGGAGTCACGGATCATTGTGATGAAAGGGGTTATGGAGCATTGTGATGACAAGGGCATGGAGCACTGTGATGACAGGGGCATGGAACATTGGTCTGACATGTTTCATGGATTATTGTGATGACAGTGGGCATGGCGCATGTGATGACAAGGGCATGGAACATTGTGATGACAAGGTCATGGAATATTGTGAAGACAGGTGTCAGGGAGAATTGTGATGACATATGTCATTGTCCATTGTGATGACAATGGCATGGAGCATTGTGGTACCAATTGTCATGGAGGATTGTGATGACAAAGGTAATGGAGCATTTTGATGACAAGAGCTTGGAATATTGCGATGACAAGGGTCATGGAGCATTGTGATGACAAGGGCATGGAGCATTCTGATGAAAAGGTGCATGGAGCATTGAGATTACAGGGGTTTTGAAGCAATGTGATTACAAGGGCATGGAGCATTGTGATGAGAAAGCAATGGAGCATTCTGATGACATGCATCATGGAGCTTTTTGATGACAAGGACATGGAGCATTGTGATTACAGTGGTCTTGGACCATTGTGATGAAAAGGGAATGGATCATTGTGATGAAAAATGCATGGAGCCTTGTCATGACAGGGTTCAAGGAGCATACTAATGACAACTGTCAGGGAGCATTGTGATGATAAGTGTATTGAGCATTGTGATGACAAAGATCATGGAGCATTGTGATGAGAAGACCATGGATAATTGTGATGAGCAGCGTCATGGGGCATTGTGATGACAAGTGTTATGGAACATTGTGATCAGAAGTGTTTGGTGCATTGTGATGACAGAGGTCATTGAGCATTTTGATTTCATTGTGATGACAATAGCATGAAATATTATGGTGATGGGCAAGGTGCATTGTGATGACAGGGTTCATGGAGCATTGAGATAAAAATGGGCATGGAGCATTGTGATTACAGGGGTGTTGGAGCATTGTGATGACAAGGGCATGGAGCATTGTGATGAGAAGGCCAAGGAGCATTCTGATGACCTGCGTCATGGAGCTTTGTGATGACAAGGGCATGGAGAATTGTGATTACAGGGGTCATGGAATATTGTGATGAGAGGGGTGAGGGAGTATTGTGATGACTAGTGATGGAACATTGTGATATCAGTGGTGAGAAAGCATTTTGAGGAGAAGTGCATCGAGCATTGTGATGACAAGGTTTATGGAGCATTTGGATGACAAGGATGTGGAGCATTGTGATGACAAGTGCATGGTGCATTGTGATGACATGGGTTATGGAGCACTGTGCTGACACACGCATCGAGCATTGTGATGACAAGGGTCATGGAGCATTGTGCTGACAAAGGCATGGAACTTTGTGATGACAAGGGTCACAGAGCATTGTGATAAAAATTTCATGGAATGTTGTGGTGCCAATGGTCACAGAGCTTTGTGTGACGAGGTCATGGACCATTGTGATGACAAATGTCATGAAGTATTGTGATGACTGGAGTCACGGATCATTGTGAAAACAGGGGTCTTGGATCATTGTGATGAAAAGGGAATGGATCATTGCGATGAAAAAGGCATGGAGCCTTGTCATGACAGTGTTCAAGGAGCATACTGATGACAAGTGTCAGCGAGCATTGTGATGCCAAGTGTATTGAGCACTGTGGTGACAAAGGTCATGAAGCATTGTGATGAGAAGACCTTGCATAATTGTGATGACGAGCCTCTTGGGGTATGTGATGACAAGAGTTATGGAACATTGTGATCAGAAGGGTTTGGAGCATTGTGATGACAGAGGACATGGAGCATTTTGATTTCACTGTGATGACAATAGCAGGAATCATTATGATGTTGGGCATGGTGCATTGTGATGACAGTGTTCATGGAGAATTGAGGTGAAAAGGGGCCTGGAGCCTTTTAATTACAGGGGTCATGGAGCATTGTTATGACAAGGGTCATGGAGCCTTGTGATGACAACGCCATGCAATATTGTGATGGCAGGGGTCATGGAGCATTGTTATGACAGATGTAATGGAGCATTGTGATGACAAGGGCATGGAGCATTGGTTTGAAATGTTTCATGGATTATTGTGATGAGAGTGGGCATGGAGCATTGTGATGACAAGGTCACAGAACACGGTGATTCATGGGTCATGGAGGATTGTAATGACAAGGGCATGGATCATTGTGAGGAGAAAGGCATTGAGCATTGTGATGACAAGCGTCATAGAGCCTTGTGATGACAAGGGCAAGGAGCAATGTGATGATAGGTTTCATGGAGCATTGTGATGACAATGGCATGGAGCATTGTGATGCCAAGGGTCATGGAGCTTTGTGATGACAAAGGTCATGAAGCATTTTGATGACAAGTGTTTTGTGCATTGTGATGAGAAGGGCAGGGAGCATTGTGACGACAGGGTCATGTTGCAATTTGTTGAAAAGTGTCGGGGAACATTTTGATGACAGGTGTTATGGAACATTGTGATGTCAGTAGTCATGGAGCATTGTGATGATAAAGGCATGTAGCATTTTGATGACAGTGGTCATGGAACATTGTGATGAAAGGGGAGACGGAGTATTGTGATGACTAGTGATGGAACATTGTGATATCAGTGGTGAGAGAGCACTTAGATGAGAAGTGCATGGAGCATTTTGATGACAAGGTTTATGGAGCATTGTGATGACAAGGTTGTGGAGGATTGTGATGAGAAGTGCATGGCATATTGTGATGACATGTTTCTTGGAGCGTTGTGCTGACAAGCGAATGGAGCATTGTGATGACAAGGTCATGGAGCACTGTGCTGACAAAGGCATGGATCATTGTGATGAAAAGTGTTACAGAGCATTATGATGACGAGAGAATGGACCATTGTGATGACAAAGGTCATAAAGCATTGTTATGACTGGATTCACGGAGCATTATGATGTGAGGTTTCATGGAGCATTGTGATTACAAGGGTATGGAGCATTGTGATGACAGGGGCATGGAGAATTGGTCTGAAAAGTTTCATGGATTATTGCTATGAGGGTGGGCATGGCACATTGTGATAACAAAGGAATGGAACATTGTTATGACAAGATCATGTAGTATTGTGAAGACAGGTGTCAGCGAGCATTGTGATGACATATGTCATGGTGCATTGTGATGACAATGGCGTGAAGAATAATGATGATGGGCATGATGCATTGTGATTACAGGGGTCTTGGAGCATTGTGATGAAAAATACATGGAGTAATGCGATGAGAAGGCCATGGAGCATTCTGATGACATGTGTCATTGTGCTTTCTGATGACAAGGGCATGGAGCATTGTGACTACAGGGTTTTGGAGCATTGTGATGACAAGTGTAATGGAGCATTGTGATGATACGGCTGTAGAACATTGTGATGGCAGGTGTCATGGAGCATTGCTATGACAGGTGTAATGGAGCTTTGTGATGAGAAGGGTATTGAGCATTGGTCTGAAAAGTTTCATGGATTATTGTGATGAGAGTGGGCATGGAGAATTGTGATGACAAGGTCACGGAACACTGTGATACATTGGTCATCTAGGATTGTAATGAAAAGGGCTTGGAACATTGTGATGAGAAAGGCATCGAGCATTGTGATGACAAGCGTCATGGAGCTTTCTGATGACAAGGGCATGGATCAATGTGATGAGAGGGTTCATGGAGCACTGTGATGACAATGACATGGATCATTGTGATGCCAAGGCTCATCGAGCTTTGAGATGACAAATGTCATGGAGTATTTTGATGACAAGGGCATTGTGCATTGTGATGAGAAGGGCAGGGAGCATTGTGATGACAGGGTCATGGAGCAATTTGATGAAAAGGGTCATGGAACATTTTGATGACAGGTGTTATGGCACATTGTGATGATAAGTGCATGTAGCATTGTGATGACGGGATCCTGGAACATTGTGATGACAGGGGTGCACGAGTATTGTGATGACTAGTGATGGAACATCGTGATTTAAGTGGTGAGAGAGCATTTTGATGAGAAGTGCATGGAGCATTGTGATGACAATGTTTATGGAGCATTGTTATAACAAGGTTGTGCAATATTGTGATGAAAAGCATGTGGCACATTGTTTTGACAAGGGTCATGGAGTATTGTGCTGACAAAGGCAAGGAGCATTGCGATGAAAAGGGTCACAGAGCAATGTGATGACGTGGGCATGGACGATTCTGATGACTAAGGTCATGAACAATTGTGAGGACTAGAGTCACGGAGCATTGTGATGACAAGGGCATGGAGCATTGTGATGACAGGGGCATGGAGCATTGTGATGACAGGGGCATGGAGCATTGGTCTGACATGTTTCATGGATTATTGTGATGACAGTGGGCATGGCGGATTGTGATGACAAGGGCATGGAGCATTGTGATGACAAGGTCAAGGAGTATTGTGAAGACAGGTGTCAGGGAGCATGTGATGACATATGTCATGGTCCATTGCGATGACAATGGCATGGGGCATTGTGATGCCAAGTTTCATGGAGGATTGTGATGAGAAAGATAATGGGGCATTATGATGATTAGGGCTTGGAACATTATGATGACAAGGGCAATTGAGAATTTTGATAAGAAGTTCCTGAATCATTGTAATGACAAGGCATGGAGCATTGTGATGAGAAGGCCAAGGAGCATTCTGCTGACATGCGTCATGGAGCTTTGTGGTGACAAGGGTATGGAGCATTGTGAATACAGTGTTCTTGGAGCATTGTGATGACAAGGGCATGTAGAAATGTGATGAGAAGGCCGAGGAGCATTCTGATGACATGCGTCATGGAGCTTTGTGATGACAAGGGCATGGAGCATTGTGATTACAGGGGTCTGGGGGCATTGTGATGACAAGGGTCATGGAGCCTTGTGATGACAAGGCCGTGCAATATTGTGATGGCAGGGGTCATGGAGCATTGTCATGACAAGTGTAATGGAGCATAGTGATGACAAGGGCATAAAGAATTGGTCTGAAAATTTTCATGGATTATTGTGATGAGAGTGGGCATGGAGCATTGTGATGACTAGGGCAAGGAAAACTGATACATGGGTCATGGAGGATTGTAATGACAAGGGCCTGGAGCATTGTGATGAGAAGGGCATCGAGCATTGTGAAGACAAGCGTCATGGAGCTTTGTGATGACAAGGACATGGAACAATATGATGAGAGGGTTCATGGAGCATTGTGTAGACAATGGTATGTAGCATTGTGATGCCAAGTGTCATGGGGATCTGTGACGACAAAGGTCATGAGGCATTTTTATGACAAGGGCGTGTTGCTTTATGTTGTGAAGGGAAGGGAGCATTGTGATGAGAGGGTCAAGGAGCAATTTAATGAAAAGTGTCTTGGAACATTGTGATGACAGGGGTTATGAAACATTGTGATGTCAGGGGTCATGGAGCATTTTGATGAAAGGGGTCATGCACCATTGTGCTGACAAAGGCATGGAGCTTTGTGATGACAAGGGTCACAGAGCATTGTGATAAAAATTTCATGGAGCATTGTGGTGACAAAGGTCACAGAGCTTTCTGTGACGAGGTCATGGATCATTGTGATGACAAATGTCATGAAGCATTGTGATGACTGGATTCACGGAGCATTGTGATAACAGGGGTCTTGGAGCATTGTCATCAAAAGGGAATGGATCATTGTGATGAAAAAGGCATGGAGCCTTGTCATGACAGTGTTCAAGGAGCATAATGATGACAAGTGTCAGCGAGCATTGTGATGCCAAGTGTATTGAGCATTGTGGTGACAAAGGTCATGGAGCATTGTGATGAGAAGGCCTTGCATAATTGTGATGACGAGCGTCATGGGGCATGTGATGACAAGTGTTATGGAACATTGTGATCAGAAGGGTTTGGAGCATTGTGATGACAGAGGACATGGAGCATTTTGATTTCATTGTGATGACAATAGCTTGAATCATTATGATGAAGGGCATGGTGCATTTTGATGACAGTGTTCATGGAGCATTGAGATGAAAAGAGGCATGGAGAATTGTGATTACAGATGTCTTGGAGCATTGTGATGACAAGGGTCATGGAGCCTTGTGATGACAAGGGACACAGTGCATTGTGATGAAAATTTCATGGAGCATTCTGGTGAAAAAGATCACAGATCCTTGTGTGACGAGGGCATGGATCATTGTGATGAGAAAGGTCATGAAGCATTGTAATGACTGGAGTCACGGAGCATTGTGATGACAGGGGTCATGGAGCACTCTGATGACAAGGGCATGGAGCAATGTGATGACAGGGGCATGGAACATTGATCTGAAAAGTTTCATGGATTATTTTGATGACAGTGGGCATGGACCATTGTGATGAGAAAGGTCATGAATCATTGTGATGTCTGGAGTCACGGAGCATTGTGAAGACAGGGGTCATGGAGCATTGTAATGACAAGGGCATGGAGCAATGTGATGACAGGGGCATGGAACATTGGTCTGACAAGTTTCATGGATTATTGTGATGAGAGTGGGCCTTGTGCAATGAGATGACAAGGTCGTGGAGCATTGTGGTGACAAAGGTCACAGAGCCTTGTGTGACGAGGGCATGGACCATTGTGATGACAATGGTCATGAATCATTGTAATGACTGGAGTCACGGATCATTGTGATGAAAGGGGTTATGGAGCATTGTGATGACAAGGGCATGGAGCACTGTGATGACAGGGGCATGGAACATTGGTCTGACATGTTTCATGGATTATTGTGATGACAATGGGCATGGCGCATGTGATGACAAGGGCATGGAACATTGTGATGACAGGGGCATGGGATATTGTGAAGACAGGTGTCAGGGAGAATTGTGATGACATATGTCATTGTCCATTGTGATGACAATGGCATGGAGCATTGTGGTACCAATTGTCATGGAGGATTGTGATGACAAAGGTAATGGAGCATTTTGATGACAAGAGCTTGGAATATTGCGATGACAAGGGTCATGGAGCATTGTGATGACAAGGGCATGGAGCATTCTGATGAAAAGGTGCATGGAGCATTGAGATTACAGGGGTTTTGAAGCAATGTGATTACAAGGGCATGGAGCATTGTGATGAGAAAGCTATGGAGCATTCTGATGACATGCATCATGGAGCTTTTTGATGACAAGGACATGGAGCATTGTGATTACAGTGGTCTTGGACCATTGTGATGAAAAGGGAATGGATCATTGTGATGAAAAATGCATGGAGCCTTGTCATGACAGGGTTCAAGGAGCATACTAATGACAACTGTCAGGGAGCATTGTGATGATAAGTGTATTGAGCATTGTGATGACAAAGATCATGGAGCATTGTGATGAGAAGACCATGGATAATTGTGATGAGCAGCGTCATGGGGCATTGTGATGACAAGTGTTATGGAACATTGTGATCAGAAGTGTTTGGTGCATTGTGATGACAGAGGTCATTGAGCATTTTGATTTCATTGTGATGACAATAGCATGAAATATTATGGTGATGGGCAAGGTGCATTGTGATGACAGGGTTCATGGAGCATTGAGATAAAAATGGGCATGGAGCATTGTGATTACAGGGGTGTTGGAGCATTGTGATGACAAGGGCATGGAGCATTGTGATGAGAAGGCCAAGGAGCATTCTGATGACCTGCGTCATGGAGCTTTGTGATGACAAGGGCATGGAGAATTGTGATTACAGGGGTCATGGAATATTGTGATGAGAGGGGTGAGGGAGTATTGTGATGACTAGTGATGGAACATTGTGATATCAGTGGTGAGAAAGCATTTTGAGGAGAAGTGCATCGAGCATTGTGATGACAAGGTTTATGGAGCATTTGGATGACAAGGATGTGGAGCATTGTGATGACAAGTGCATGGTGCATTGTGATGACATGGGTTATGGAGCACTGTGCTGACACACGCATCGAGCATTGTGATGACAAGGGTCATGGAGCATTGTGCTGACAAAGGCATGGAACTTTGTGATGACAAGGGTCACAGAGCATTGTGATAAAAATTTCATGGAATGTTGTGGTGCCAATGGTCACAGAGCTTTGTGTGACGAGGTCATGGACCATTGTGATGACAAATGTCATGAAGTATTGTGATGACTGGAGTCACGGATCATTGTGAAAACAGGGGTCTTGGATCATTGTGATGAAAAGGGAATGGATCATTGCGATGAAAAAGGCATGGAGCCTTGTCATGACAGTGTTCAAGGAGCATACTGATGACAAGTGTCAGCGAGCATTGTGATGCCAAGTGTATTGAGCACTGTGGTGACAAAGGTCATGAAGCATTGTGATGAGAAGACCTTGCATAATTGTGATGACGAGCCTCTTGGGGTATGTGATGACAAGAGTTATGGAACATTGTGATCAGAAGGGTTTGGAGCATTGTGATGACAGAGGACATGGAGCATTTTGATTTCACTGTGATGACAAGAGCAAGAATCATTATGATGTTGGGCATGGTGCATTTTAATGACAGTGTTCATGGAGCATTGAGATGAAAAGTGGCATGCAGAATTGTGATTACAGAGGTGTGGAGCATTGTGATTACAAGGGTCATGGAGGCTTCTGATGACAAGGCCGTGGAACACTGTGATGGCAGGGGTCATGGAGCATTGTTATGACAGGTGTAATGGACCATTGTGATGACAAGGGCATGGAACAATGTGATGAGAGATTTCATTGAGCATTGTGATGACAATGGCATGGAGCATTGTTAGGCCAAGAGTTATGGAGCTTTGTGATGACAAATGTCATGGGGAATTTTGATGACAAGGTCGTGGTGCATTGTGAAGAAAAGGGCAGGGAGCATTGTGATGACAGGGTCATGGAGCAATTTGAATAAAAGGGTCATGGAATATTTTGATGACAGTGGTTATGGAACATTGTGATGTGAGGGGTCATGAAGCACTGTGATGAAATGGGTCATGGAGCATTTTGTGACAGGGGTTACGGAACATGGTGATGTCAGGGGTCATGGAGCATTGTGATGATAAGGGCATGTAGCACTGTGATGACAGTGGTCATGGAACATTTTGATGACAGGAGTGAGCGAGTATTGTGATGACTAGTGATGGAACATTGTGATATATGTGGTGAGAGAGCATTTTGATGAGAAGTTCATGGAGTAATGTGATGACAAGTTTTATGGAGCATAGCGATGAAAAGGATGTGGAGCATTGTGATGAAAAGAGCATGGAACATTGTGATGACATGTGTCATGGAGCATTGTGCTGACAATCGCATGGAGCATTTTGATGACAAGTGTCATGGAGCATTGTGCTGACAAAGGCATGGAGCATTGTGATGACAAGGGACACAGAGCATTGTGAAGAAAATTTCATGGAGCATTGTGATGACAAGGGCATGGAGCAATATGATGACAGGGGCATGGAACATTGGTCTGACAAGTTTCATGGATTATTGTGATGACAGTGGGCATGGAGCTTTGAGATGACAAGGGCATGGAGCATTGTGGTGAAAAAGGTCACAGAGCCTTGTGTGACGAGGGCATGGACCATTGTGAGGACAAAGGTAATGAAGCATTGTGATGACTGGAGTCACGGAGCATTGTGTTGAGAAGACCATGGAATCTTGTGATGACAAGTCTCATGGAGCATTCTGATGAAAAGCGGCATGGAGCATTGTAATTACAGGGGTCTTGGAGCATTGAGATGACAAGGGCATGGAACATGGTGATGAGAAGGCCATGGAGCATACCGATGACATGCGTCATGGAGCTTTGTGAAGACAAGCACATGGAGCATTGTGATTACCGGGGTCTTGAAGCATTGTTATGAAAAGGGCATGGATCATTGTGATGAAAAATGCATGGAGCCTTGTCATGACAGGGTTCAAGGAGCACACTGAGGACAAGTGTCAGGGAGCATTGAGATGCCAAGTGTATTGAGCATTGTGATGACAAAGGTCATGGAGCATTGTGATGAGAAGACCATGGATAATTGTGATGACGAGCGTAATGGGGCGTTGTGATGCCAAGTTTTATGGAACATTGTGATCACAAGGGTTTGGGGCATTTTGGTGTCAGAGGTCATGGAGCATATTGATTTCATTGTGATGACAGTAGAATGAAGCATTATGATGATGGGCGTGGTGCACTGTGATGACAGGGTTCATGCAGCATTGAGATGAAAAGTGGCATGGAAAATTGTAATGACAAATGTCATGAAGCATTGTGATGACTGGAGTCATGGAGCATTGTGATGACAAGGGCATGGAGCATTGGGATGAAAGTGGCATGGAGTATTGGCCTGACATGTTTCATGGATTATTGTGATGACAGAGGGCATCGCACATTGTGATAACTAGTGCATGGAGAATTGTGATTACAAGGTCATTGATTATTGTGAAGAAAGGTGTCAGGGAGCATTGTGGTGACATATGTCACGGTGCACTGTGACGACAATGACATTGAGCATTGTGATGCCAAGTGTCATGGAGAAATGTGATGACAAATGTAATGGAGCATTGTGATGACAAGGGCTTGGAGCATTGTGATGACAAGGCTAATGGAGCATTGTGATGACAAAGGAATGGATCATTGTGATGACAAGGGTCATGGAGCATTTTGATGACAAGAGTCCCGGATCATTGTGTTGTCAGGGTTCATGGAGCATTGTAATGACATGTGTCATGGGGCATTGTGATGACAGGGTTCATGGGTCATGGTGATGAGAAAGTCATGGAGCATTGGGCTGAAAATGTTCATGGAGTATTGTGGTAACAGGGGTCATGGGGCATTTTGATGACAATGGAATGGAGCATTGTGATGAAAATATCATGGAACATGGTGATGAGAAGGCCATGGAGCATTCTGAAGACATTTGTCATGAAGCTGTGTGATGACAACGGCATGGAGCATTGTGATTACAGTGGTCTTGGAGCATTGTGAGGAAAAGGGCATGGATCACTGTGATGAAAAATGCATGGAGCCTTGTCATGTCAGGGTTCAAGGAGCATACTGATGACAAGTGTCAGGGAGCATTGTGATGACAAGTGTATTGAGCATTGTGATGACAAGTGTATTGAGCATTGTGATGACAAGGTCATGGAGTATTGTGAAGACAGGTGTCAGGGAGCATTGTGATGACATATGTCATGTTCCATTGCGATGACAATGGCATGGGGCATTGTGAGGCCAAGTGTCATGGAGGATTGTGATGACAAAGATAATGGGGCATTGTGATGATTAGGGCTTGGAATATTATGATGACAAGGGACATTGAGAATTTTGATGAGGAGGTCGTGAAGCATTGTGATGACAAGGTCCTGGAGCATTGTGATGAGAAGACCATGGAGCCTTGTGAAGACAAGTCTCATGGAGCACACTGATGACAAGGGTCATGGAGCATTGTGATTACTGGGGTATTGGAGCATTGTGATGACAAGGGTCATGTAGCTCTGTGACGACAAGCGTCAAGGACCATTGTGATTACAGGGGTCATGGAGCATGGGGATGACAAGCACATGGAATATTCTGATGACAAGTGGCATGGATTATTTTGATGCCAGTGGTCATGTAGCATTGTGATGACATAGGTCATGGAGCATTGTGATGAGAAGGTCATGGAGCATTGGGCTGAAAATATTCATGGAGTACTGTGATGAAAAGAGTCACGGAGAATTGTGATGAGAAGGGAATGGAGCAATCCGATGAGAAGGTCCTGGAGCATTGTGATGAGAGGGCCATGGCACCTTGTGATGACAAGGGTCATGGATCATACTGATAAAAAGGTTCATGGAGCATTGTGATTACAGGGGTTTTGTAGCATTGTGAAGACCTAGGCATGGAGCATTGTGATGAGAAGGCCATGGAGCATTCTGATGACATGCGTCATGGAGCTTTGTGATGACAGGGACATGGAACATTGTGATGAGAGGGGTCTTGGAGGATTGTGATTAAAAGGGAATGGATCATTGTGATGAAAAATGCATGGAGCCTTGTCATGACAGTGTTCAATGAGCATACTGATGGCAAGAGTCAGGGAGCATTGTGATGATAAGTGTATTGAGCATTGTGATGACAAAGGTCATGGAGCATTGTGATGAGAAGACCATGGATAATTGTAATGACAAGCGTCATGGGGAATTGTGATGACAAGTGTTATGGAACATTGTGATCAGAAGGGTTTGGAGCATTGTGATGGCAGAGGTCATGGAACATTTTGATTTCACTGTGATGACAATAGCATGAAGCATTATGATGATGGGCATGGTGCATTGTGATGACAGGGTTCATGGAGCATTGAGATGAAAAGGGGCATGGAGCATTGTGATTACAGTGGTGTTGGAGCATTGTGATGACAAGGGCATGTAGCATTGTGATGAGAAGGCCATGGAGCATTCTGATGATATGCATCATGGAGCTTTGTGATGACAAAGAAATGGAGCAGTGTGATTAGAGGGGTCTTGGAGCATTATGAGGACAAGGGTCATGGAGGTTTCTGATGACAAGGCTATGGAACCTTGTGATAGTAAGTGTCATGGAGCATTATTATGACAGGGGTATTGGAGCATTGTGATGACAAGGACGTGGAGCACTGGTCTGAAATGTTTCATGGATTATTGTGATGAGAGTGTGCATAGATAATTGTGATGACAAGGGCATGGAACACTATGATACATAGGTCATGGAGGATTGTAATGATAAGGGCATGGAGCATTGTGATGAGAAGGGCATTGAGCATTGTGATGACAAGCGTCATGGAGCTTTGTGATCACAAGGGCATGGAGCAATGTGATGAGAGGGTTCAAGGAGAATTTGATGATAATGGCATGGAGCACTGTGATGCCAATGGTCATGGAGCTTTGTGATGAAAAATGTCATGGAGCATTTTGATGACAAGGCCGTAGTGCATTGTGATGAGAAGTGCAGGGAGCATTGTGATGACAGGGTCATGGAGCAATTTGATGAAAAGGTTCATGGAACATTTTGATGAGAGGTGTAATGGAAAATTGTGATGTGAGGTGTCATGGAGCATTGTGATGAAAAGGGTCATGGAGCAGTGTGTGACAGGGATTATTGAACATTCTGATGTCAGGGGGCAGGGAGCATTCTGATGAAACGGGTCAATGAGCATTTTGATGACAGGTGTCATGGAGCATTGTGATGATAAGGGCATATAGCATTTTGATGACAGGGGTCATGGAACATTGTGATGACGGGGGTGAGCGAGTATTGTGATAACTAGTGACGGAACACTGTGATATCTTTGGTGAGAGAGCATTTTGATGAGACGTGTATGGAGCAATGTGATGACAATGTTTATGGAGCATTTTGATGACAAGGATGTGGAGCATTGTGAGGACAAGCACATGTCGCATTGTGATGACATGGGTTATGAAGCATTGTGCTGACAAGCGCATGGAGCATTGTGATGACAAGGGTCATTGAGCATTGTGCTGACAAACGCATGGAGCATTGTGATGACAGGTGTGACAGAGCTTTGTGATGAAAAGTCCATGGAGCATTGTGGTGACAAAGGTCACAGAGCCTTCTGTGATGAGGTCATGGACCATTGTGATGACAAATGTCATGAAGCATTGTGATAACTGTAGTCACGGAGCATTGTGATTACAGGGGTCTTGGAGCATTGTGATGAAAAGGGAATGGATCATTGTGATAAAAAAAAGCATGGAGCCTTTTCATGGCAGTGTTCGTGAAGCATACTAATGAGAAGTGTCAGGGAGCATTGTGATGATAAGTGTATTGTGGATTGTGGTGACAAAGGTCACGGAGCATTGTGATGAGAAAACCATTCATAATAGTGATGACGAGCGTCATGGGGCATTTTGATGACAAGTGTTATGGAACACTGTGATCACAAGGATTTGGAGCATTGTGGTGACAAATGTCATGGAGCATTTTGATTTCACTGTGATGACAATAGCATGAAGCATTATGATGATGGGCATGGTGCATTGTGATGACAGGGTTCATGGAGCATTGAGATGAAAAGGGGAATGGAGCATTGTGATTACAGGGGTCTTGGAGCATTGTGATGACAAGGGTCATGGAGCCTTGTGATGACAAGGCCGTGGAACATTGTGATGGCAGGGGTCATGGAGCATTGTTATGACAGGTGTAATGGAGCATTGTGATGACAAGGGCATGGAGCAATGTGATGAGAGATTTCATTGATCATTGTGATGACAATGGCATGGAGCATTGTGATGCAAAGGGTCTTGGAGCTTTGGGATGACAAAGTCATGGGGCATTAGGTGACAAGGGGGTGGTGCATTGAGATGAGAAGGGCAGGGAGCATTGTGATGACAGGGTCATGGAGAAATTTGATGAAAATGGTCATGGAATATTTTGATGACAGGGGTTATGGAACATTGTAATGTCAGGGGTCATGAAGCATTGTGATGAAATGGGTCATGGAGCATTTTGTGACAGAGTTTATGGAACATTGTGATGTCAGTGGTCATGGTGCATTGTGAAGGTAAGGGCATGTAGCACTGTGATGACAGGGGTCATGGAACACTGTGATGACAAGGGTGAGGGAGTATTGTGATGACTAGTGATGGAACATTGTGATATATGTGGTGAGAGAGCATTTTGATGAGAAGTGCATGGAGCATTGTGATGACAAGGGCAAGGAGCAATGTGATGACAGGGGCATGGAACATCTGTCTGACAAGTTTCATGGATTATTGTAATGACAGTGAGCTTGGAGCATTGTGATGAAAATGGCATGCAGCATTGTGGTGACAAAGGTCACAGAGCGTTGTGTGACGAGGTCATGCACCATTGTGATGACAAAGGTCATGAAGCATTGTGATGACAAAGGTCATGAAGCATTGTGATAACTGGAGTCATGGAGCACTGTGATGACAGGGGTCATGGAGCATTGTGATGACAAGGGCATGGAACATTGTGATGACAAGGTCATGGAGTATTTTGAAGACAGGTGTCAGGGAGCATTGTGATGACATATGTCATTGTCCATTGTGATGACATTGGCATGGAGCATTTTGATACCAAGTGTCATGCAGGATTGTGATGACAAAGGTAATGGAGCATTTTGATGACAAGGGCTTGGAACATTGTGATGACAATGGTCATGGAGCATTGTGATGGCAAGGGAATGGAGCATTGTGATGACAAGGGCCATTGAGAATTTTGATGAAAACGTCGTGAAGCATTGTGATGAAAAGCACATGGAGCTTGCTATGACTGTGGTCATAGAGCATTGCGATGACAAGTGCATGGATAATTGTGAAGACAAGATCATGTAACATTGTTATGAGAAGTGTTAAGGATCATTGTGATGACAAGGACGTGGAGTATTGTAATGACAAGGCACATGGAGCATTGTGATGGCAAGACCGTGGAGCATTGTGATGAGAAGACCATGGATAATTGTGATGAAGAGCGTCATGGAGCACTGTAATGACAAGGGGCATGGAACATTGTGATGACAGGGGTCATGGAGCATTGTGATGACAAGGGTCATGGAGGATACTGATGACAAGCTTGTGAAGTATTGTGATGACAATGGCATCGAGCATTGTGATGAAAGGGGCATTGAGCCTTTTCATGACACGGTTCAAGGAGCATTCTGATGAGAAGTGACAGGGAGCATTGTGATGACAAGTGTATTGAGCATTGTGATGACAAATGTCATGGAGCATTGTCATGAGAAGTCCATGGATAATTGTGATGACAGGCATCAAAGTGTGTTGTGATGACAAGTGTTAGAGAACATTGTGATCACAAGTGTTTGGAGCATTGTGATGACAGAGGTCATGGATCATTTTGATTTCAAGGAGCATGGAGCATTTTGATGACAAGGGCATGAAGCAATGTGATCCCAATGTTCATGGAGGGTTTTGATGACAATGATAATGGAGAATTATTATGACAACCGCATGGAGCATTGTGATGACAAGGTAATGTAGCATTTTGCTGACAAAGGCATGGAGCATTGTGATGACAAGGGTCACGGAGCAATGTGATGACAAGCGTCACAGAGCATTGTGATTACAGGGGCCTTGGAACACTGGGATGACAAGGGCATGGATGATTGTGATGACAATGATCATGGAGCATTTTGATGCCAGTGGTCATGGAGCATTGTGATGACATGGGTCATGAAACATTGTGATGAGAAGGTCATGGAGCATTGGGCTGAAAATGTTCATGGAGTATTGAGATGACAGGTGTCATAGAACATTGTGATGACAAGGTAATGGAGAATTGTGATGACAAGGTTCTGGAGCATTCTGATGAGAAGACCATGGACCCTTTTGATGAAAAATCTCATGGAGCATTCTGATGAAAAGGGGCATAGAGCATTGTGATTACAGGGTTCTTGGAGCATTGTGATGAAAAGGGCATGGAGCACTGTGATGACAGGGGCATGGAGCATTGGTCTGAAAAGTTTCATGGATTATTGTGATGACAGTGGGCATGGTGCATTGTAATGACAAGGGCATGGAGCATTGTGATGACAAGGTCATGGAGAATTGTGAAGACCGGTGTCAGGGAGCATTGTGATGACATATGTCATGGTCCATTGTGATGCCAATGGCATGGAGCATTGTGATGCCAAGTGTCATGGAGGATTGTGATGACAAAGGTAAAGGAGCATTGTGATGACAAGATCATGGATCACTGTGATGACAAGGGCCATAGAGAATTGTAATGACCAGGTCTTGAAACATTGTGATGAGAAGTGCATGGAGCTTGCTATGACAGGGGTCCTGGAGCATTGTGATGACAAGTGCATGCAGAATTGTGATGACAAGAGCATATCACATTGTGAGGAGAAGTGTCAAGGAGCATTGTGATGACAAGGATGTAGAGAATTGTAATGACAAGGGTCATGGAACATTGAGATGACCAGGGCATGGAGCATTGTGATGGTAAAACCCTGAAGCATTGTGATGAGAAGACCTTGGGTAATTGTGATCACGAGCATCATGGAGAACTGTACTGACAAGGGGCATGTAGCATTGTGATGACAGTTTTCAGGGAACATTGTGATGACAGAGGTCATGGAGCATTGTGATGACAAGGGCCTGGAACTTTGTGATGACAAGGGCCTGGAGAATTGTGATGGCAAGTGGCATGGAGCATTGTGATGACATTGGCATGGAGCACTGTCATGACAAGGGACATTGAGAAATGTTTTAACAATGTCATGAAGCATTGTGATGACAAGCATATGGAGCTTGCTATGACATGGGTCAGGGAGCATTGCGATGACAATTGCATGGAGAATTGTGATGACAAGAGCATGTAACTTTGTGATGAGAAGTGTCAGGGAGCATTGTGATGACAAAGAGGTGGAGAATTGTGATGACAAGGGACATGGAGCATTGTGATGACCAGGACATGGAGCAATGTGATGGCAAGACGGTGGAGCATTGTGATGAGAAGGCCATGGATAATTGTGATGACGAGCATCATGGAGCATTATTATGACAAGAGCCGTGGAGCATTCTGACATAAGATATCACTTATGAAGGAAATGTAAACATGTTTGATGACAATGTCGTGAAGAATTTTGATGACAAAGGCATGTAGCTTGCTATGACAGGGGTCATATGGCATTGAGATGACAATTTCATGGAAAATTTTGATGACAAGTGCATGTAACATTGTGATGAGAAGTGTCATGTAGCACTTTGATGACAAGGACGTGTAGAATTCTGATGACAAGGGACATGGAGCATTGTTATTAGCAGGGAATGGAGCATTGTGATTACCAGGGACAGGAGCATTGTGATAGCAAGACCGTGGAGCACTGTGATGAGAAGGCCATGAATAAGTGTGATGACGAGCCTCATGGAGCACTGTAATGACAAGGGGCATGGAGCATTCTGATGACTTTTGTCATGGAGCATTGTGATGACAGGGGTCATGGAACATTGTCATGACAGGGGTCATGGAGCATTGTGATGACAAGGGTCACGGAGCATTCTGATGATAAGCTTGTGGAGTATTTTGATGACAATGGCATGGAGCATTGTGATGAAAAGGGCATGGATCATTGTGATGAAAAAGGCATGGAGCGTTGTCATGAGAGGGTTCAAGGAGCATACTGATGACAAGTGTCAGGGAGCATTGTGATGACCAGTGTATTGAGCATTGTGATGACAAAGGTCATGGAGCATTGTGATGAGAAGACCATGGAAAATTGTGATGACCAGAGTCATGGACCTTTGTGATGACAAAGGTCATGGAGCATTTTGATGACAATGGCGTTGTGCATTGTGATGAGAGCTGCAGGGAACATTGTGATGACAGGGTCATGGAACAATTTGATGAAAAGGGTCATGGATCATTTTGAACGACAGGGGATATGGAATATTGTGATGTCAGGGGTAATGGAGCTTTGTGATGAATAGGGTCATGAAGCATTTTGATGCCAGGTGTTATGGAACATTGTGATATCAGGCGTCATGGAGCATTGTGATGACAAGGGCATGGAGCATTGTTCTGAAAATTTCATGGATTATTGTGACGAGAGTGGGCATGGGGCATTGTGATGACAAGGGCACGGAACACTGTGATACATTGGTCATGGAGGATTGTAATGACAAGGGCATGGAGCTTTGTGATGATAAGGGCATCGAGCATTGTGATGACAAATGTCATGGAGCTTTGTGATGACAAGAGCATGGAACAATGTGATCAGAGGGTTCATGGATCATCTTGATGACAATGGCATGGAGCATTGTGATGCCAAGTGTCATGGAGATATGTGACGACAAATGTCATGGAGCATTTTTTGACAAGGGCGTGGTGCATTGTGTTGTGAAGGTAAGGGAGCATTGTGATGACAGAGTCGAGGAGCAATTTGATGAAAAGGGTCATGGAAGATTTTGATGATATGGGTTATGGAACATTGTGATGTCAGGGGTCACGGAGCATTTCGCTGAAATGGGTCATGGAGCATTTTGATGACAGGGGTTATGGAACATAGTGATGTCAGGGGTCATGGAACATTGTGATGACAGGGGTGAGGAAGTATTGTGATGACTAGTGATGGGACATAGTGATATCAGTTGTGAGAGAGCATTTTGTTGAGAAGTGCATGGAGCATTGTGATGACAAGGGTTTATGGAGCATTGTGATGACAAGGTTGTGGAGCATTGTGATGACAAGCGCATGGCACATTGTGATAACATGGGTCATGGAGCAATGTGCTGACAAGCACATGGAGCATTGTGATGAAAAGGGGGATGGAGCACTGTGCTGAGAACGGCATAGAGCATTTTGATGACAAGGGTCAGAGAGCATTGTTATGAAAAGTTCATGGAGCATTTTGGTGACAAAGTCACAGAGACTTGTGATGATGAAAGCATGGACCATTGTGATGACAAAGTTCATAAAGCACTGTGATGACTGGAGTCACGGAGCATTGTGATGACACGGGAATGGAGCATTGTGATGACATGGGCATAGAGCATTGCTCTGACAAGTTTTATGGATTATTGTGATGACAGTGGGCATGGAACATTGTGATTACAAGGGCATGGAGCATTGTGATGACAAGGTCATACAGTATTGTGAAGACAGGTGTCAGGGAGTATTGGGGTGACATATGTCATGGTCCATTGTGATGAGAATGGCATGGGGTACTGGAATGCCAAGTGTCATGGAGGATTGTGATGACAAAGGTAATGGAGCATTGTGATGACAAGGGCTTGGAGCTTCGTGATGACAAGGTCATGAAGCATTGTGATGACAACATCATGGAGCATTGTGATGACAAGGGCCTTTGAGAATTTTGATGACAAGGTCGTGAAGCATTGTGATGACAAGCGCATGGAACTTGCTATGACAGGGGTCATGGAGCATTGCGATGACAAGTGCATGGAGAATTGTATTGACAAGAGCATGTAACATTTTGATGAGAAGTGTCATGGAGAATTGTGATGAAAAGGACATGTAGAATTGTTATGACCAGGGCATGGAGCATTGGGATGACAAGACCGTGGAGCATTGTTATGAGAAGACCACGGATAATTGTGATGAGGATCATCAAGGAGCACTGTAATGACAAGGGGCATGGAGCATTGTGATGACAGGTGTCATGGATCATTGTGATGACAAGTGTCATGGACCATTCTGATGACAAGCTTGTGGAGTAATGTGATGACAATGGCATGGAGCATTTTGATGAAAAGGTCATGGAGCATTGTGATGAAAAAGGCATGGAGCCTATTCATGACAGTGTTCAAGGAGCATTCTGATGACAAGTCTCAGGGAGCATTGTGATGACAAGTGTATTGAGCATTGTGATGACAAATTTCATGGAGCATTGTGAAGACAGGCATCATGGAGCGTTATGATGACAAGTGTTATGAACATTGTGATCACAAGGCTTTGGAGAATTGTGATGAGAGAAGTCATGTATCATTTTCATTTCAAGGAGCATGGATCATTGTGATGACAAGGGCATGGAGCAATGTGAACCCAAGGTTCATGGAGGATTTTGATGCAATGGGAATGGAGTATTGTGATGACAAGCGCATGGAGCATTGTGATGACAAGCGCATGGAGCATTTTGCTGACAAATGCATGGAGCATTTCGATGACAAGTGTCATGGAGCATTGTGATGACAATGGACACTGAGAATTTTGATGACAATGTCGTGAAGAATTTTGATGACAAAGGCATAGAGCTTGCTATGACAGGGGTCATATGGCATTTAGATGACAATTTCATGGAAAATTTTGATGACAAGTGCATGTAACATTGTGATGAGAAGTGTCATGGAGCATTGTGATGACAAGGACGTGGATAACTCTGATGACAAGGGACATGGAGCATTGTTATTACAAGGGAATGGAGCATTGTGATTACCAGGGAATGGAGCATTGTGATAGCAAGACCGTGGAGCACTGTGATGAGAAGGCCATGAATAACTGTGATGACGAGCCTCATGGAACACTGTAATGACAAGGGGCAAGGAGCATTCTGATGACAGTTGTCATGAAGCATTGTGATGACAAGGGTCATGGAACATTTTGATGACAGGGGTCATGGAGCACCGTGATGACAAGGGTCACGGAGCATTCTGATGATAAGCTTGTGGAGTACTGTGATGACAATGGCATGGAGCATTGTGATGAAAAAGGCATGGAGCCTTTTCATGACAGAGTTCAAGGAGCATTCTGATGACAAGTCTCAGGGAGCATTGTGATGACAAGTGTATTGAGCATTGTGATGACAAATTTCATGGAGCACTGTGATGACAGGCATCATGGAGCGTAATGATGACAAGTGTTATGGAACATTGTGATGACAGAAGTCATGTATCATTTTCATTTCAAGGAGCATGGAGCATTGTGATGACAAGGGCATGAAGCAATGTGAACCCAAAGTTCATGGAGGATTTTAATGACAATGGGAACGGAGTATTGTGATGACAAGCGCATGGAGCATTGTGATGACAAGGTCATGTAGCATTTTGCTGACAAATACATGGAGCATTTTGATGACAAGTGTCATGGAGCATTGTGATGACAAGCGTCATGGAGCATTGTGATTACAGGGGTCATGGAGCATTGGGATGGCAAGGGCATAGATCATTGTGATGACAAGTGTAATGGAGCATTTCGATGACAAGATTCCCAGATCATTGTGTTGTCTGGTGTCATGGAGCGTTGTGATGACTGTGGTTATGGAGCATTGTGATGACAGGGGTCATGGAGCATTGTGATGAGAATTTCATGGAGCACTGAGCTGACAATATTCCTTGAGTATTGTGATGGCAGGGGTCATGGAGCATTGTGATGACAAGGGAATGGAGCATTGGGATGACAATGTCCTGGAGCATCGTGATGAGAAGACCATGGAGCATTGTGATGACAAGTCTCATGGAGCATTCTGATGAAAAGGGGCATGGAGCATTGTGATTACAGGGGTCTTGGAGCATTGTTATGACAAGGGTCATGGAGCCTTGTGATGACAACACCGTGGAACATTGTGATGGCAGGGGGCATGGAGCATTATTATGACAGGGGTAATGGAGCATTGTGATGAAAAGGGCATGGAGTATTGGTTTGAAAAGTTTCATGGATTATTGTGATGAGAGTGGGCATGGAGCATTGTGATGACAAGGGCACAGAACGACAGTGATACATGGGTCATAGTGGATTGTAATGACAAGGGCATGGATCACTGTGATGAGAAAGGCATCGAGCATTGTGATGACAAGCATCATGGAGCTTTGTGATGGCAAGAGCAAGGAACAATGTGATGATAGGTTTCATGGAGCATTGTGATGACAATGGCATGGAACATTGTGATGCCAAGGGTCATGGAGTTTGTGATGACAAAGGTCATGGAGCATTTTGATGACAAGAGCGTTGTGCATTGTGATGAGAAGGGCAGGGAGCATTGTGATGACAGGGTCATGTAGCAATTTGATGAAAATTGACAGGGAACATTTTCATGATAGGGTTATGGAACATTGTGATGTCAGTGGTCATGGAGCATTATGATGATAAGGACATGTAGCATTTTGATGATAGGGGTCATGGAACATTGTGATGAAAGGGGTGAGGGAGTATTGTGATGAGTAGTAATGGAACATTGTGATATCAGTGGTGAGAGAGCATTTAGATGAGAAGTGCAAGGAGCATTGTGATGACAAGGTTTATGGAGTGTTGTGATGATAAGGTTGTGGAGCATTGTGCTGACAAGCGCATGGATCATTGTGATGACAAGGGTCATGGAGCATTATGCTTACAAATGCATGGAGCATTGTGATGAAACGTGTTACAGAGAACTGTGATGATGAGGGAATGGACCATTGTGATGACAATGGTCATAAAGCATTGTGATGAGTGGATTCACGGAGAATTATGATGTGTGGGGTCATGGAGAACTGTGATGACAAGGGCATGGAGCATTGTGATGACAAGGGCATGGAGCATTGGTCTGACAAGTTTCATGGATTATTGTGATGACATTCGGCATGGCGGATTGTGCAGACAAGGGCATGGAGCATTGTGATGTAAATGTCATGGAGTATTGTGAAGACAGGTGTCAGGGAGCATTGTGATGACATATGTCATGTTCCATTGCAATGACAATGGCGTGGGGCATTGTGATGCCAAGTGTCATGGAGGAATGTGATAACAAAGATAATGGGGCATTGTGATGATTAGGGCTTGGAACATTATGATCACAAGGGCCATTTAGAATCTTGATGAGAAGGTCGTGAAACATTGTGATGACAAAGTCCTGGAGCATTGTGTTGAGAAGATCATGGAGCCTTGTGATGACAAGTCTCATGGACCATACTGATGAAAAGAGCTATGGAGCATTGTGTTTACAGGGGTCTTGGAACATTGTGATGACAAGGGCATGGAGCATTGTGATGAGAAGGCCAAGGAGCATTCTGATGACATGCGTAATGGATCTTTGTGATGACAAGGGCATGGAGCATTGTGAATACAGGGGACTTGGAGCATTGTGATGACAAGGGCATGGAACATTGTGATGAGAAGGCCATAGAGCATTCTGATGACATGCGTCAAGGAGCTTTGTGATGAAAATTGCATGGAGCATTGTGATTAGAGGGGTCTTGGAGCATTGTGATGACAAGAGTCATGGAGCCTTGTGATTAAAAGACCATGGATCATTGTGATAGCAGGGGTCATGGAGCATTGTTATGACAGGTGTAATGGAGCACTGTGATGACTCGGGCATGGAGCATTGGTCTGAAAAGTTTCATGGATTATTGTGATGAGAGTGGGCATGGAGCATTCTGATGACAAGGTCAAGGAACACTGTGATACATGGGTCATGGAGGATTATAATGACAAGGACATGGAGCATTGTGATGAGAAGGGCATCGAGCATTGTGATGGCAAGCGTCTTGGAGCTTTGTGATGACAATGGCATGGAACAATGTGATGAGAGGGTTCATGGAGCACTGTGATCACAATGACATGGAGCATTGTGATGCCAGTTGTCATGGAGATGTGTGACGACAAATGTCATGGAGCATTTTGATGACAAGTTCGTGGTGCATTGTGTTGTGAAGGGAAGGGAGCATTGTGATGACAGGGTCATGGAGCAATTTGATGAAAAAGGTCATGGAAGATTTTGATGACAGGGGTTATGGAACATTGTGATGTCAGGGGTCATCGAACATTGTGATGATAAGTGCATGTAGCAATGTGATGACAGGGGTCATGGAACATTGTGATGACAGGGGTGAGGGAGTATTGTGATGACTTGTGATGTAACATAGTGATATCAGTTGTGAGAGAGCATTTTGTTGAGAAGTGCCTGGAGCATATTGATGACAAGGTTTATGGAGCATTGTGATGACAATATTGTGTAGCACAGTGATGACACGCGCATGGCACATTTTGATAACATGGGTCATGGAGCAATGTGCTGAGAAGCTCCTGGAGCACTGTGATGACAAGGGTCATGGAGCATTGTGCTGAGAAAGGCATACAGCATTGTGATGACAATGGTCAGAGAGCATTGTGATGAAAAGTTCATGGAGCATTGTGGTGACAAAGGTCGCAGAGAATTGTGATGATGAGGGCATGGACCATTGTGATGACAAAGTTCATGAAGCACTGTGATGACTGGAGTCACGGAGCATTGTGATGACAGGGTTCATGTAGCATTGTGATGACAAGGCCGTGGAACATCATTATGAGAGTGGTCATGGAGCGTTGTTATGACAGGGGTAATGGAATATTGCGATGGCAAGGGTATGGAACATTGTGATGAGAAAGCCATGGAGCATTCTGATGACATGCGTCATTGAGCTGTGTGATGACAAAGGCATGGAGCATTGTGATTACAGGGGTCTTGGATCATTGTAATGACAAGGGTTATGGAGCCTTGTGATGACAAGGCCGTGGAACATTTTGATGGCAGGGGTTATGGAGCATTGTCATGACAGGGGTAATGGAGCATTGTGATTACAAGTTTATGGAACATTGGTCTGAAACTTTTCATGGATTATTGTGATGAGAGTGGGCATGGAGCATTATGATGACAAGGGAAAGGAACACTGTGATACATGGGTCATGGAGAATTGTATTGACAAGGACATGGAACATTGTGATGAGAAGGGAATCGTTCATTTTGATGACAATCATCGTGGAGTTTTGTGATGATAAGGACATGGATGCAATGTGATGAGAGGCTTCAGGAAGCATTGTGATGACAATGGCATGGATCATTCTGATGCCAAGGGTCATGGAGCTTGGTGATGACAAAGATCATGGAGCATTTTAATGACAAGTGCATGGAGCATTGTGATGACAAGGGTCACGGAACATTGTGCTGAGAAACGCATAGTGCATTGTGATGACAAAGGTCACAGAGCATCGTGATGAAAAGTTCATGGAGCATTGTGGTGACAAAGGTCACAGAGACTTGTGATGACAAGTGTATTGAACATTGTGATGACAAAGCTCATGGAGCATTGTGATGACACGGGCATGGAGTATTGTGATGACAGGCATCATGGAGCGTTGTGATGACAAGTGTTGTGGAACAATGTGATCACAAGGGTTTGGAGCATTGTGATGACAGAGGTCATGGATCATTTTGATTTCAAGGAGCATGGAGCATTGTGATGAAAGGGGTCATGTAGCATTGTGATGACGGGTCATGGAGCATTGTGAAGACAAGTGCATAGAGCATTGTGAAGACAGGGGCATGGAACATTGGTCTTACAAGTTTCATGGATTACTGGAATGACAGTGGGAATGGTGCATTGTGATGACAAGGGCATGAAGCATGGTGATGACAAGGTAATGCAGTATTGTGAAGACAGGTGTCTGGGAGCATTGTGAAGACATAATTCGTGGCCCATTGTGATGACAATGCCATGGAGTATTGTGATGCCAATTTTCATGGAGGTTTGTGATGACAAAGGTAATGGAGCATTGTGATGACAACGGCTTGGAGCATTGTGATGACAAGGGTCACGGAGCACTATGCTGACAGGGGCCTGAAGCATTGCGATGAAACCTGTCATGGAGCATTGTGCTGACAAAGGCATGGAGCATTGTGATGAAAATGTAATGTAGTATTTTGCTGACAAATGCATGGAGCATTTTGATGACAAGTGTCATGGAGCACTGTGATGACATGCGTCATGGAGCATTGTGATTACAGGGGTCATGAAGCATTGGGATGGCAAGGGCATGGATCATTCTGATGACAAGTGTCATGGAGCATTTTGATTACAAGGTTCCCGGATCATTGTGTTGTCTGGTGTCATGGAGCGTTGTGATGACTGTGGTCATGGAACATTGTGATGACAGGGGTCATGGAGCATTGTAATCAGAATTTCATGGAGCATTGGGCTGAAAATATTCATTGAGTATTATGATGGCAGGGGTCATGGAGCATTGTGGTGACAATGGAAAGGAGCATTGTGATGACAAGTTCCTGGAGCATTGTGAGGAGAAGACCATGTAGCCTTTTGATGACAAGTATCATGGAGCATTCTGATGAAAAGGGGCATGGAGCATTGTGATAACAGGGGACTTGGAGCATTGTGATGAATAGGGCATGGATGATTGTGATGGAAAAGCATGGAGCCTTGTCATGAGAGGGTTCAAGGAGCATACTGACGACAAGTGTCAGGGAGCATTGTGATGACAAATGTATTGAGCATTGTGATGACAAAGGTCATGCAGCATTGTGATGAGAAGACCATGGATAATTTTGATGATGAGCGTCATGGGGAGTTGTGATGACAAGTGTTATGGAACATTGTGAACACAAGGGTTTGGAGCATTGTGATGACAGTGTTTATGGAGCATTTTTATTTCATTGTTATGACAATAGCATGAAGCATTATGATGATGGGCATGGTTCATTGTGATGACAGAGTTCATGGAGCATTGAGATGAAAAGGGGCATGGAGCATTGTGATTACAGGTGTCTTGGAGCATTGTGATGAAAAGGGCATGGAACATTGTGATGCTATGGCCATGGAGCTGTCTGATGACAAGCGTCATGGAACTATGTGATGCCAAGAGCATGCAGCATTGTGATTACAGTGGTCTTGGAGCATTGTGATGACAAGGGTCATGGAGCCTTGTGATGACAAGGAGGTGGAACATTGTCATGACAGGCCTGAGGGAGTATTGTAATGACTAGTGATGGAACATTTTGATATCAGCAGTGAAAGAGCATTTTGATGAGAAGTGCATGGAGCTTTCTGATGACAAGGTTTATAGAGTATTGTGATGACAAAGTTGTGGAACATTGTGATGACAAGTGTCATGGAGCATTGTTCTGACAAGCCCATGGAGCATTGTGATGACAAGGGTCATGGAGCACTCTGCTGACAAAGGCATGGAGCATTGTGATGACAAGGGTCACAGAGCATTGTTATGAAAAGTTCATGGAGCATTATGTTGACAAAGTTCACAGAGCCCTGTGATGACGAGGTTATGGACCATTGTGAGGACAAAGGTCATGAAGCATTGTGATGACTGGAGTCACGGACAATTGTGATTACAAAGGCATGGAGCATTGTGATGACAGGACAATGGAGAATTGGTCTGACATCTTTCATTGATTATTGTGAAGATAGTGGGCATGGCGCACTGTGATGACAGCGGCATGGAGCATTGATATGACCAGGTCATTGAGTATGGTGAAGACAGGTGTCAGGGAGCATTGTGATGACATATGTCACGGTGCATTGTGATGACAATGGCATGGAGAATTGTGAAGCCAAGTGTCATGGAGGATTGTGATGACAAATGTAATGGAGCATTCTGATGACAAGGGCTTGGAGCATTGTGAGAGAAGACCATGGCTAATTGTGATGACCAGCGTCATGGGGCATTGTGATGACAAGTGTTATGGAACATTGTGATCACAAGGATTTGGTGCATTGTAATGACAGTCGTCATTGAACATTTTGATTTCATTGTGATGACAAAAGCATGAAATATTATGGTGATGGGCACGGTAAATTGTGATGACAGGGTTGATGGAGAATTGAGATGAAAAGGGGCTTGGAGCATTGTGATTCCAGTGGTGTTGGAGCATAGTGATGACAAGGGCATGGAGCACTGTGAGGAGAATGCCATGGAGCATTCTGATGACATGCGTCATGGAGCTTTTTGATGACAAGGGCATCGAGATTTGTGATTTCAGGGGTCTTGGAACATTGTGATGACAAGGGTCATGGAGGCTTGTGATGACAAGACCGTGGAATCTTGTGATGGCAGGGATCATGGAGCATTTTTATGACAGGGGTAATGGAGCATTGTGATGACAAGGACATGGGGAAATGGTCTGAAATGTTTCATGGATTATTGTGAAGAGAGTGGGCATGGAGCAGTGTGATGACAAGGGCACAGAACACTGTGATATATAGATCATGCAGGATTGTAATGACAATTGCATGGATCATTGTGATGAGAAGGGCATCGAGCATTGTGATGACAAGCGTCATGGAGATTTGGGATGACAAGTTCATGGAGCAATGTGATGAGAGGGTCCATGGAGCATTGTGATGATAATAGAAGGGAGCATTGTGATGCCAAGGGTTATGGAGCTATGTGATGACAAATGTCATGGAGCATTTTGATGACAAGGGCCTGGTGCATTGTGATGAGAAGGGCAGGGAGCATTGTGATGACAGGGTCATAGAGCAATTTGATGAAAAGGGTCATGGAACATTTTGATGACAGGGGTTATAGAACATTGTGTTGTGAGGGATCATGGAGCTTTGTGATGAAAAGGGTCATGGAGCATTTTGATTACAGGGGTTATGGAACTTTATGATGTCAGGTGTCATGGAGCATTGTGATGATAATGGCATGGAGCACTGTGATGACAGGGGTAATGGAACATTGTGATGACAGGGTTGAGGGAGTATTGTGATGTCTAGTGATGGAACATTGTGATATCAGTGGTGAGAAGGCATTTTGAGGAGAAGTGCATGGAGCATTGTGATGACAAGGTTTATGGAGCATTTTGATGACAAGGATGTGGAGCATTGTGATGACAAGCGCATGGTTAATTGTGATGACATGGGTTATGGAGCATTGTGCTGACAAGCGCATCGAGCATTGTGATGAAAAGCGTCATGGAGCATTGTGCTGACAAAGGCATGGAGCTTTGTGATGACAAGGGTCACAGAGCATTGTGATAAAAATTTCATGGAGCATTTTGGTGACAAAGGTCACAGAGCTTTGTGTGACGAGGTCATGGACCGCTGTGATGACAAGCGTCATGAAGCATTTTGATGACTGGAATCACGGAGCATTGTGATAACAGGGGTCTTGGAGCATTGTGATGAAAAGGGAATGGATCATTGTGATGAAAAAGGCATGGAGCCTTGTCATGACAGTGTTCAAGGAGCATAGTGATGACAAGTGTCAGGGAGCATTGTGATGACAAGTGTATTGAGCATTGTGTTGACAAAGGTCATGGAGCATTGTGATGAGAAGACCTTGCATAATTGCGAAGAAGAGCGTCATGGAGCATTGTGATGACAAGTGTTATGGAACATTGTGATCAGAAGGGTTTGCAGCTTTGTGATGACAGAGGTCATGGAGCATTTTGATTTCATAGTGATGACAACTGCATGAATCATTATGATGATGGGCATGGTGCATTGTGATGACAGGGTTGATGGAGAATTGAGATGAAAATGGGCATGGAGAATTGTGATTACAGAGGTCTTGGAGCATTGTGATGACAAGGGTCATGGAGCCTTGTGATGACAAGGCCGTGGAACATTGTGATGGCAGGGGTCATGGCACATTGTTATGACAGCTGTAATTGAGCATTGTGATGACAAGGACATGGAGCTATGTGATGAGAGATTTCATTGAGCATTGTGATGACAATGGCATGGAGCATTGTGATGCCAAGGGTCATGGAGCTTTGTGATGAAAAACTTCATTGGGCATTTTAATAACAAGGGCGTGGTGCATTGTGATGAGAATGGCAGGGAGCATTGTGACGAAAGGGTCATGGAGCAATTTGATGAAAAACGTCATGGATTATTTTGATGGCAGGCGTTATGGAACATTGTGATATCAGTGGTCATGAATCGTTGTGATGAAATGGGTCATGGAGCATTTTGTGACAGTGGTTATGGAACATTGTGATGTCAGGGGTCATGGAGCATTTTGATGACAAGGGCAGGGAGCAATGTGATGACAGGGGCATGGAAAATATATCTGACAAGTTTCATGGATTATTGTGATGACAGTGGGCATGGAGCATTGTGATGACAAAGGTCCCAGAACCTTGTGTGAAGAGGGCATGGACCATTGTGTTGACAAAGGTCATGAAGCACTGTGATGACTGGAGTCACGGAGAATTGTGTTGGCAGGGGTCATGGAGCATTGTGCTAACAAGCGCATGGAGCATTTTGATGACAAGTGTCATGGAGCATTGTGCTGACAAAGGCATGGAGCATGGTGATGACAAGGGACACAGAGCATTGTGATGAAATATTAATGGAGCATTGTGGTGACAAAGATCACAGAGCCTTGTGTGACGGGGGCATGGACAATTGGTCAGACAAGTTTCATGGATTATTGTGATGACAGTGGGCATGGAGCTTTGTGATGACAAAACTCATGAAGCATTGTGATGACTGGAGTCACGGAGCATTTTGATGACATGGGTAATTGAGCATTGTGATGACAAGGGCATGGAACATTGTGATGACAAGGTCATGGAGTATTGTGAAGACAGGTGTCAGGGAGCATTGTGATGACATATGTCATTGTCCATTGTGATGACAATGGCATGGAGCATTGTGATACCAAGTGTCATGGAAGATTGTGATGACAAAGGTAATGGAGCATTTTGATGACAAGGGCTTGGAACATTGTGATGACAAGGGTCATCGAGCATTGTGATGAGATGGGTCATGGAGCATTGTGATGACATGGGTCATGGAGCATTGTGATGACAAGTGTATTGAGCATTGTGATGACAAAGGTCATGGAGCATTGTGATGAGAAAACCATGTATAATTGTAATGACGAGCGTCATGGGGCGCTGTCATGACAAGTGTTATGGAACATTGTGATAACCAGGTTTTGGAGCATGGTGATGACAGATGTCATGGATCATTTTGATTTCATTGTGATGACAATAGCATGAAGCATTATGATGTTGGGCATGGTGCATTTTGATGACAGGGTTCATGGAGAATTGAGATGAAAAGTGGCATGGAGCATTGTGATTAAAGTGGTTTTGGAGCATTATGATGACATGGGCATGGAGCCTTGTGATAAGAAGGCAATGGAGCATTCTGATGACATGCGTCATGTAGTTTTGTGATGACAAGGGCATGGAGCATTGTGAAGACAGTGGCATGGAAAATTGGTGTAACAAGTTTTATGGATTATTGTGATGACAGTGGGCATGGCGAATTGTGATGAAAAGGGCATGGAGCATTGTGACGCCAAGTGTCATGGAGGATTTTGATCACAAAGGTAATGGAGCAATTTGATGACAAGGGCTTGGAGCATTGTGATAACAAGGGTCATGGAGCATTGTGATGAAAACGGGCATTGAGAATTTTGATGACAAGGTATGAAGCATTTTTATGACAAAGCCATGGATCTTGCTATGACAGGTGTCATGGGACATTTCGATGACAGGTGCATGGAGAATTGTGATGACAAGAGCATGTAAAATTGTGATGAGAAGTGTCATGGAGCATTGTGATGACAAGAACGTGGAGAATTGTGATGACAAGGGACATGGAGCATTGTTATGACCAGGGAATGGAGCATTGTGATCGCAACACCATGGAGCACTGTGATGAGAAGAAAAATGGATAACTGTGATGACGAGCATCATGGAGCACCGTAATGACAAGGGGCAAGGAGCATTCTGATGACAGGCGTCATGGAGCATTGTGATGACAGAGGTCATGGAACATTGTGATGACAGGGGTCATGGAGCATTCTGATGATAAGCTTGTGGAGTATTGTGATGACAATGGCATGGAGCATTGTGATGAAAAGGACATGGATCATTGTGATGAAAAATGCATAGAGCCTTTTCATGACAGTTTTAAAGGAGCATTCTGACAACAAGTGTCAGGGAGAATTGTGATGACAAGTGTATTGAGAATTGTGATGAAAATGGCCATGGAGCATTGTCATGACAAGGGCATGTAGTATTGTGATGACAGGCATCATGGAGCATTGTGATGTCAAGTGTTATGGAACATTGTGATCACAAGGGTTTGGAGCATTGTGATGACAGGTCATGGAACACTCTGAAACATGGGTCTTGAAGGATTGTAATGACAAGGGCATGGAGCATTGTGATGAGAAGGGCATCAAGCATTTTGATGACAAGCGTCTTGGAGATTTGTGATGACCAGGACATGGAACAATGTGATGAGAGTCTTCATGAAGCATTGTGATGACAATGGCATGGAACATTGTGATGCAAAGTGTCATAGAGCTTTGTGATGACAAAGGTCAAGGAGCACTTTGATGACAAGTGCGTCGTGCATTGTGATTAGATGGGCAGCGTGCATTGTGATGACAGGGTCATGGAGCAATTTGATGAAAAGTGTCATCGAACATTTTGATGACAGGGGTTATGGAAAATTTTGATGTCAGGGTTCATGGAGCATTTTGATGAAATGGGTCATGGAGAATTTTGATGACAGATGTTATAGAACATTGTGATGTCAGGGGTCATTGAACATTGTGATGATAAGGGCATGTACCATTGTGATGACTGGGGTCATGGAACATTGTGATGACAGGGGTGAGGGACTATTGTGATGACTAATGATGGAACATTGTGATATCAGTGGTGAGAGAGAATTTTGATAAGAAGTTTATGGAGCATTGTGATGACAATGTTTATGGAGCATTGTGATGACAAGGTTGTGGAGCATTGTGATGACAAGTGCATGACACATTGTTATGACATGAGTTATGGAGCATTGTGCTAATTAGCACATGGAGCATTGTGATAAAAATGGTTATGGAGCATTGTGCCGAGGAAGGCATGGAGCATTTTGATGACAAGGGTCACGGAGCATTGTGATCAAAAGTTCATGGAGCATTGTGGTGACAAAGGTCACAGGGACTTGTGATGAAGAGGGCATGGACCATTGTGATGACAAAGGTCATGAATCATTGTTATGATTGGAGTCAAGGAGGACTGTGATGACAGGGGTCATGGAGCATTGTGATGAAAAGGGCATGGAGCATTGTGATGACAGGGCCATAGAGCATAGCTCTGACAAGTTTTATGGATTATTGTGATGACAGTGGGCATGGCGCTTTGTGATGACAAGGGCATGGAGCATTGTGATGACCAGGTGTTACAGTATTGTGAAGACAGGTGTCAGGGAGCACTGTGGTGACATATGCGGTGGTCCATTGTGATGACAACGGCATGGAGCATTGTGATGCCAAGTGTCATGGAGGATTGTGATGACAAATGTAATGGAGCATTGTGATGAGAAGACCATAGAGCCCTGTGATGACAAGTCTCATGGATCATTCTGATGAAAAGGGGCATGGAGCATTGTGATTACAGGGGTCTTGGAGCATTGTGATGACAAGGGCATGGAGTATTGTCATGAGAAGCCCATGGAGCATTCCGATGACATTCATCATGGAGTTTTGTGAAGACCAGGGCATGGAGCATTGTGAATACCGGGGACTTGGAACATTGTGATGAAAAGGGCATGGATCATTGTGATGAAAAAGGCATGGAGCCTTGTCATGACAGGGTTCAAGGAGTATACTGACGACAAGTGTCAGGGACCATTATGATGACATGAGTATTGAACATTGTGGTGACAAAGTCACGGAGCATTGTGATGAGAAGACCATTGATAATTGTGATGATGAGCATCATGGGGCATTGTGATGACAAGTGTTATGGAATATCGTGATCACAAATGTTTGGAGCATTGTGATGACTCAGGTCATGGAACATTTTGATTTCACTGTGTTGGCAATAGCATGAAGCATTATAATGATGGGCATGGTGCATTGTTATGACAAGGGTCATGGATCCTTGTGATGACAACATCATGGAGTATTGTGAAGACAGGTGTCAGGGAGCATTGTGATGACATATGTCATTGTCCATTGTGATGACAATGGCATGGAGAATTGTGATGACAAGGTCATGCAGTATTTGAAGACAGGTGTCAGGGAGCATTTTGAAGACATAAGTCATGGCCCATTGTGATGACAATGCCATGGAGCGTTGTGATGCCAAGTGTCATGGAGGTTTGTGATTACAAAGGTAATGGAGCATTGTGATGATAAGGGCTTGGAGCCTTGTGATGACAAGGTTCATGGCGCACTGTGCTGACAATGGCATGGAGCATTGTGATGACAATGGTCATGGAGCATTGTACTGAGAAAGGCTTGGAGCATTGTGATGACAACGGTCACAGACCATTATGATGAAAATTTCATGGAGCATTGTGGTGACAAATATCACAGAGCCTTGCGAAAACGAGGGAATGGACCATTGTGATGACAAAGGTCATGAAGCATTGTGATGACTGGAGTCATGGAGCACTGTGATGACAGGGCTCATGGAGCATTGTGATGGCAAGGGCATGGATAATAGTGATGACAAATGTCATGGAGCATTTTGATGACAAGTGTCCCGGATCATTGTGTTCTCTGGTGTCCTGGAGCGTTGTGATGACAGGGGTCATGGAGCATTGTGATGACAGGGGTCATGGAGCACTGTGATGACAAGGGCATGGAGCATTGGGATGAAAGGGGCATGGAGCATTGGTCTGACATGTTTCATGGATTATTGTGATGACAGAGGGCATGACACATTGTGATAACTAGCGCATAGAGCATTGTGATGACAAGGTCATTGATTATTGTGAAGAAAGGTGTCAGGGAGCATTGTGGAGACATATGTCACGGTGCATTGTGATGACAATGGCATTGAGCATTGTGATGCCAAGTCTCATGGAGAAATGTGATGACAAATGTAATGGAGCATTGTGATGATAACGGCTTGGAGCATTGTGATGACAAGGGTAATGGAGCATTGTGATGACAATGGAATGGATCATTGTGATGACAAGGGTCATGGAGCATTTTGATGACAAAAGTCCCGGATCATTGTGTTGTCAGGGTTCATGGAGCATTGTGATGACAGGGTTCATGGGGCATGGTGATGAGAAGGTCATAGAGCATTGGGCTGAAAATGTTCATGGAGTATTCTGGTGACAGGGGTCATGGGGCATTTTGATGACAAGGGAATGGAGCATTTTGATGAAAATATCATGGAGCATGGTGATGAGAAGGCCATGGAGCATTCTGAAAACATTCGTCATGAAGCTGTGTGATGACAACGGCATGGAGCATTGTGATTACAGGGGTCTTGGAGCATTGTGAGGAAAAGGGCATGGATCATTGTGATGAAAAATGCATGGAGCCTTGTCATGTCAGGGTTCAAGGAGCACACTGACGACAAGTGTCAGGGAGCATTGTGATGACAAGTGTATTGAGCATTGTGATGACAAGTGTCTTGAGCATTGTGATGACAAGGTCATGGAGTATTGTGAAGACAGGTGTCAGGGAGCATTGTGATGACATATGTCATGTTCCATTGCGATGACAATGGCATGGGGCACTGTGATGCCAAGTGTCATGGAGGATTGTGATGACAAAGATAATGGGCATTGTGATTAGGGCTTGGAATATTATGATGACAAGGGACATTGAGAATTTTGATGAGGAGGTCGTGAAGCATTGTGATGACAAGGTCCTGGAGCATTGTGATGAGAAGGCCATGGAGCCTTGTGATGACAAGTCTCATGGAGCACACTGATGACAAGGGGCATGGAGCATTGTGATTACAGGGGTCTTGGAGCATTGTGATGACAAGGGTCAATGAGCCTTGTGATGACAAGGCCGTGGAATATTGTCATGACAGGGGTGAGGGAGTATTGTAATTACTAGTGATGGAACATTTTGATATCAGTGGTGAAAGAGCATTTTGATGAGAAGTGCATGGAGCTTTGTGATGACAATGTTTATGGAGCATTGTGATGATAAGGTTGTGGAACATTGTGATGACAAGCGCATGGCACATTGTGATGACATGGGTCATGGAGAATTGTTCTGAGAAGCGCATGGAGCATTGTGATGCCAAGGGTCATGGAGCACTCTGCTGACAAAGGCATGGAGCATTGTGATGACAAGGGTCACAGAGCATTGTGATGAAAAGTTCATGGAGCATTATGGTGACAAATTTCAAAGAGCACTGTGATGAGGAGGGCATGGACCATTGTGATAACAAAGGTCATGAAGCAATGTGATGACTGGAGTCACGGAGCACTGTGATGACAAAGGCATGGAGCATTGTGATGATAGGGGCATGGAGCATTGGTCTGACCAGTTTCATGGATTATTGTGATGATATTGGGCATGGCACATTGTGATGACAAGGGCATGGAGCATTGTTATGACCAGGTCATGAGTACTGTGAAGACAGGTGTCAGGGAGCATTGTGATGACATATGTCATGGTGCATTGTGATGACAATGGCATGGAGCATTGTGAAGCCAAGTGTCATGGAGGATTGTGATGACAACGGTAATGGAGCATTGTGATGACAAGGGCCATTGAGCATTGTGATGACAAGTTCGTGAAGCACTGTGATGAAAAGCACATGGAGCTTGCTATGACAGGGGTCATGGAGCATTGCGATGACAAGTGCATGGAGAATTGTGATGACAAGAGCATGTAACATTGTGATGAGAAGTGTCATGGAGCATTGTGATGGCAAGACCTTGGAGCACTGTGATGAGAAGACCATGGATAATTGTGATGACGAGCGTCATCGAGCATTGTGATGACAAGGGCCATTGAGAATTTTAATGCCAACGTCGTGAAGCATTTTGATGACAAGCACACGGAGCTTGCTATGACAGGGGACACGGAGCATTGCGATGAAAAGTGCATGGAGAATTGTGATGACAGGGGTCATGGAGCATTGTGATGAAAAGGGCATGGAGCATTGTGATGGAAAAGGCATGGAGCTCTTCATGACATGGTTCAAGGAGCATTCTGACGACAAGTGTCAGTGAGCATTGTGATGACAAGTGTATTGTGCATTGTGATGACAAAGTTCATGGAGCATTGTGATGACACGGGCATGGAGTATTATGATGACAGGTATCATGGAGCGTTGCAATGACAAGTGTTGTGGAACAATGTGATCACAAGGGTTTGGAGCATTGTGATGATAGAGGGCAGGGATCATTCTGATTTCAAGGAGCATGGAGCATTGTGATGAAAGGGGTCATGGAGCATTGTGATGAGAATATCATAGAGAATTAGGCTGAAAATATTCATGGAGTATTGTGATGACAGGGTTCTTGGAGCATTGTGATAACAGGGGCATGGAGAATTGTGATGAGAAGGCCATAGTGCATTCTGATGACATGCGTCATGGAGGTTTGTGATGATAAGGGCAAGGAGCATTGTGATTACAGGGGTCTTGGAGCATTGTGATGAAAATGAAATGGAGCCTTGTCATGACAGGGTTCAAGGTGCATACTGATGAAAAGTGTCTGGGAGCATTGTGATGACAAGTGTATTGAGCATTGCTTTAACAAAGTTCATGGAACATTGTGATGAGAAAACCATGGATAACTGTGATGAGGAGCGTCATGGGGCATTGTGATGACAAGTGTTATGGAACATTGTGATCACAAGGGTTTGGAGCATTGTGATGACAGAGGTCATGTAGCATTTTGATTTCATTGTGATGACAAAAGCATGAAGTATTATGATGATGGGCATGGTGCATTGTGATGACAGGGTTCATGGAGCATTGTGATTACAGGTGTCTTGAAGCATTGTGATGACAAGGGGATGGAGCATTGTGAATGAGAAGGCCATGGAGCATTCTGATGACATGCGCCATGGAGCTTTGTGATGACAAGTGCATGGAGCATTGTGATTACAGGGTCTTGGAGCATTGTGATCACAAGGGTCATGGAGTCTTGAGATGACAATGCCGTGGAACCTTGTGATGGCAGGTGTCATGGAGCATTGTTATGACAGGGGTAATGGAGCATTGTGATGACAAGGGCATCAGCATTGGTCTGAAGAGTTTCAAGGATTATTGTGATGAGAGTGGGCATGGAGCATTGTGATGACATGGTCACGGAACACTGTGTTACATGGGTCATGGAGGATTGTAATGACAAGGGCATGGAGCATTGTGATGAGAAGGGCATCGAACATTGGTATCACAAGCGTCATGGAGCTTTGTGATGACATGTTCATGGAGCAATTTGATGAGAGGGTTCATAGAGCATTGTGATGACAATGGCATTGAGCATTGTGATGCCAAAGGTTATGGAACTTTGTGATGACAAGGGCATGGAGCATTGTGATTAGAAGGGCAGGGAACATTGTGATGACAGGGTCATGGAGAAATTTGATGAAAAGGGTCATGGAACATTTTGATTAGAGGGGTTATAGAATATTGTGATGTCCGGGATCATGGAGCAGTGTGATGAAAAGGGTCATGGAGCATTTTGATGACAGGGGTTATGGAACATTGTGATGTCAGGGGTCATCGAACATTGTGATGATAAGTGCATGTAGCATTTTGATGACAGGGGTAATGGAACATTGTGATGACAGGGGTGATGGAGTACTGGGATGACTAGTGATGGAACATTTTGATATCAGTGGTGAGAGAGCATTTTGATGAGAAGTGCATGGAGCACTGTGATGACAACTTTTATGGAGCACTGTGATGACGAGGATGTGGAGCATTGTGATGACAAGTACATGGTGCATTGTGATGACACGGGTCATGCAGCATTGTGCTGATAAGCACATGGAGCATTGTGATGACAAGGTTCATGGAGAATTGTGATGAAAAGTTCATGGAGCATTGTGGTGACAAATGGCACAGAGACTTGTGATGATGAGGGCATGGACCCTTTTGATGAGAATGGTCATGAAGCATTGTGATGACAGGAGTCACGGAGCATTGTGATGACGGGTCATGGAGCAATGTGATGACAAGGGCATGGAGCATTGTGATGACAGGGGCATGGAGCATTGTGATGACAGGAGCATGGAACATTGGTCTTACATGTTTCATGGATTATTGCGATGACAGTGGGAATGGCGCATTGTGATGACAAGGGCATGGAGCATTGTGATGACAAGGTCATGCAGAATTTGAAGACAGGTGTCTGGGAGCATTTGGAAGACAGAAGTCATGGCCCATTGTGATGACAATGCCATGGAGCATTGTGATGCTAAGTGTCATGGAGGTTTGTGATGATAAAGGTAATGGAGTTTGTGATGACAAGGGCTTGGAGCCTTGTGTTGCCAAGTGTCATGTCGCACTGTGCTGACAAGGGCATGGAGCATTGTGATGACAATGGTCATGGAACATTGTACTGAGAAAGGCTTGGAGCATTGTGATGACTACGGTCCCAGACCATTATGTTGAAAATTTCATGGAGCACTGTGGTGACAAATGTCACAGAGCATTGTGAAAATGAGGGCATGGACCATTGTGATTTCAAAGGTCATGAAGCATTGTGATGACTGGATTCATGGAGCATTGTGTTGACAGGGCTCATGGAGCATTGTGATGGCAAGGACATGGATCATTGTGATGACAAGTGTCATGGAGCATTTTGATGACAAGTGTCCCGGATCATTGTGTTGTCTGGTGCCATGGAGCTTTGTGATGACCGGGGTCATGGAGCATTGTGATGACAGGGGTCATGGAGCATTGTGATCAGAAGTTCATGGAGCACTGGACTGACAGTATTCATTGAGTATTGTGATGGCATGGGTCTTGGAGCATTGTGATGACAATGGAATGGAGCATTGTGATGACAAGGTCCTGGAGCATTGTGAGGAGAAAACCATGGAGCCTTGTGATGACAAGTATCATGGAGCATTCTGATGAAAAGGGGCATGGAGCATTGTGATTACATGGGTCTTGGAGCATTGTGAAGAATAGGGCATGGATGATTGTGATGAAAGAGCATGGAGCCTTGTCATGAGAGGGTTCAAGGAGCATACTAACGACAAGTGTCAGGGAGCATTGTGATGACAAGTGTATTGAGCATTGTGATGACAAAGGTCATGGAGCATTGTGATGAGAAGACCATGGATAATTGTGATGATGAGCGTCATGGGGAGTTGTGATGACAAGTGTTATGGTACATTGGGAACACAATGGTTTGGAGCATTGTGATGACAGAGGTTATGGTGCATTTTGATTTCATTGTGATGACAATAGCATGAAGCATTATGATGATGGGCATGGTTCATTGTGATGACAGAGTTCATGGAGCATTGTGATGAAAAGGGCATGGAGCATTGTGATGAGAAGGCCATGGAGCTGTCTGATGACATGCGTCATGGTGCTTTGTGATGACAAGAGCATGGAGCAGTGTGATTACAGGGGTCTTGGAGTATTGTGATGACAAGGGTCATGGAGCCTTGTGATGACAAGGCCGTGGATCATTGTCATGACAGTGGTGTGGGAGTATTGTAATGACTAGTGACAGAACATTTTGATATATGTGGTGAAAGAGGATTTTAATGAGAAGTTCATGGTACTTTGTGATGACAAGGTTTATGGAGCATTCGGATGACAAAGATGTGGAACATTGTGATGACAAGCGCATGGCATATTGTGATGACATGGGTCATGGAGCATTGTGCTGACAAGCACATGGAGCACTGTGATGACAAGGGACATGGAGCACTCTGCTGACAAAGGCATGGAGCATTGTGATGACAAGTGTCACAGAGCATTGTGATGAGAAGTTCATGGAGCATTATGGTGACAAACTTCACAGAGCCCTGTGATTACGAGGGCATGGACCACTGTGATGACAAATGTCAAGAAGCAGTGTGATGACTGGAGTCACGGAGCATTGTGATGACAAGGGCATGGGGCATTGTGATGACAGGGGCATGGAGCATTGGTCTGAGAAGTATTATGGATTATTGTGATGAAAGTGTGCATGTCGCATTGTGATGACAAGGGCATAGAGCATTGTTAAGACCAGGTCATGGATTATTGTGAAGACAGTTATCAGGGAATATTGTGATGACATATGTCCTGGTGCATTGTGATGACAATGTCATGGAGCATTGTGAAGCCAAGTGTCATGGAGGATTGTGATGACAAAGGTAATGGAGCATTGTGATGACAAGGGTTTGGAGCATTGTGGAGACAAGGGCCATTGAGACTTCTGATGACAAGGTCGTGAAGCATAGTTATGAAAAGCGCATGGAGCTTGCTATGACATGGGTCATGGAGCACTGCGATGACAAGTGCATGGAGCATTGTGATTAGAGGGGTCTTGGAACATTGTGATGACAAGGGCATGGAGCATGGTGATGACAATGCCATGGAGCATTCTGATGACATGCGTCCTGGAGATTTGTGATGACATGCACATGGAGCATTGTGATTACAGTGGTCTTGGAGCATTGTGATGAAAAGTGCATGGATCATCGTGAGGAAAAGGCAAAGAGACTTGTCATGACAGTTTTCAAGTAGCATACTGAAGAAAAGTGTCCGGGAGCATTTTGATGACAAGTGTATTGAGCATTGTGCTGACAAAGGTCATGGAGCATTTTGATGAGGAGATCATGGATAATTGTGATGACGAGTGTCATGGCGCATTGTGATGACAAGTGTTATGGAACATTGTGATCAGAAGGGTTTGGAGCATTGTGATGACAGATGTCATGGAGCATTTTGATTTCTTTGTGATGACAATAGCATGAAGCATTATGATGATTGGCATGGTGCATTCTGATGACAGTGTTCATGGAGAATTGAGATGAAAAGGGGTATGGAGCATTGTGATTACAGGGGTCTTGGAGCATTGTGATGACAATGTTCATGGAGCCTTGTGATGACAACGCCGTGGAACATTGTGATGGCAGTGGTAATGGAGCATTGTTATGACAGGGGTAATGGAGCATTGTGATGACAAGGGCATGGAGCATTGGTTTGAAAAGTTTCATGCATTATTGTGATGAGTGTGGGCATGGAGCATTGTGATGACAAGAGCAGGGAACACGGTGATACATGGGTCATGGTGGATTGTAATGACAAAGCATGGATCATTGTGATGAGAAAGGCATCGAGCATTGTGATGACAAACGTCATGGAGATTTGGGATGACAAGTGCATGGAGTAATGTGATGAGATGTTTCATGGAGCATTGTGATGAAAATGGAACGGAGCATTGTGATTCCAAGGGTCATGGAGCTTTGTGATGACAAATGTAATGGAGCATTTTGATGACAAGGGCGTGGTGCATTGTGATGAGAAGGGCAGGGACCATTGTGATGACAGGTTCATGGAACAGTTTTATAGAAAGGGTCAGGGAATATTTTGATGACAGGGTTTAGGGAACATTGTGATGTCAGTGGTCATGGAGCATTGTGATGATAAGGGCATGTATCATTTTGATGACAGGGGTCATGGAACATTGTGATGACAGTGTTGAGGGAGTATTGTGATGACTGGTGATGGAACATTGTGATATCAGTGGTGAGAGAGCATTTAGATGAGAAGTGCATGGAGCATTGTGATGACAAGGTTTATGGAAAATTGTGATGACAAGGTTGTGGAGCATTGTGATGACAAGTGCATGGCACATTGTGATGACATGTGTCTTGAAGCATTGTGCTGACAAGGGCATGGAGCATTGTGATGACAAGGGTCATGGAGCATTGTGCTGACAATGGCATGGAGCATTGTGATGACAAGTGTTACAGAGCATTGTGATGATGAGGGAATTAACCATTGTGATGAAAATGTTCATAAAGCATTGTGATGCCTGGAGTCATGGAGCATTATGACGTGAGGTGTCATGGAGCATTGTGATTACAAGGGCATGGAGCATTGTGATGACAGGGGCATGGAGCATTGGTCTGACAATTTTCATGAATTATTGCTATGAGAGTGGACAGGGCACATTGTGATGACAAGGGCATGGAACATAGTTATGACAAGGTCATGTAGTATTGTGAAGACAGGTGTCAAGGAGCACTGTGATGACATATGTCATGGTGCATTTTGATGACAATGGCATGGAGCATTGTGATGCCAAGTGTCATGGAGGATTGTGATTACAACTGTAATGGAGCCTTGTGATGCCAAGTGTCATGGAGGATTGTGATGACAAAGGTAATGGGGCATTGTGGTGAAAATTTCTTTTAGAATTGTGAAGAAAAGGGTCATGGCGCATTGTGATGACAAGGACATGGAGCACTGTGATGACAAGGGCAATTGAGAATTTTGATGCAAACGTCGTGAAGCATTGTGATGACAAGCGCACGGAGCTTGCTATGACAGGGGACATGGAGCATTGCTATGAAAAGTGCATGGAGAAATGTGATGAAAAGACCACGTAACATTGTGATGAGAATTTTCATGGAGTATTGTGATGACAAGGACGTGGAGAATTGTGATGACAAGGGACATGTAGCATTGTGATGACCAGGGCATGGAGCATAGTGATGGCAAGACCGTGGAGCAGTGTGATGAGAAGGCCATGGATAATTGTGATGACGAGAGTCATGGAGCACTGTAATGACAAGGAGCATGGAGCATTGTGATGACAGGTGTCATGGAGCATTGTGATGACAGGGGTCATGGAGCATTGTGATGACATGGGTCATAGAGCAGTCTGATGACATGCTTGTGGAGTTTTGTGATGACAATGGCCTGGAGCATCGTGATGAAAAGGGCATGGAACATTGTGATGAAAATGGCATGGAGCCTTTTCATGACAGGTTTCAAGGAGCATTCTGAAGACAAATGTCAGGGAACATTGTGATGACAAGGGCATGGAGCATGGTGATGAGAAGGCCATGGAGCATTGTGATTACAGGGGTCTTGGAGTATTGTGATGAAAAGTGCATGGATCATTGTGATGAAAAAGGCATGGAGCCTTGTCATGACAGGGTTCAAGGAGCATACTGAAGACAAGTGTCAGGGAGCATTGAGCTGACAAGTGTATTGAGCATTGTGATGACAAAGGTCATGGAGCATTGTGATGAGAAGGCCATGGGTAATTGTGATGAGGAGCGTCATGGGGAATTGTGATGACAAGTGTTATGGTACATTGTGATCACAATGGTTTGGAGCACTGAGATGCCAGAGGTCATGGAGCATTTTGATGATATGCGTCATGGAGCTTTGTGATGACAAGTGCATGGAGCATTGCGATTACAGTTTTCTTGGAGAATTGTGATGACAAGGGTCATGGAGCCTTGTGATGATGAGGCCGTGGAACATTGTGATGGCACGGGACATGGAGCATTGTTATGACACGGGTAATGGAGCCTTTTGATGACAAGTGCATGGTGCATTGATATGACAAGTTTTATGGATTATTGTGATGAGAGTGGGCATGGAGCATTGTGATGACAAGGGCACGGAACACGGTGATACATGGACCATGGAACATTGTAATGACAAGGGCCTGCAGCATTGTGATGAGAATGGCATTGAGCAGTGTGATGACAAGCGTCATGGAGCTTTGTGATGACAAGGGCATGGAGCAATGTGATGAGAGGGTTTATGGAGCATTGTGATGCCAATGGCATGGAGCATTGTGATGCCAAGTGTCATGGAGCACTGGGATGACAAGCATAACGGAACATTCTGATTACAGGGGTCATGGAGAATTGGGATGACAAGCGCATGGATCATTGTGATGACAAGTGTTATGGAGCATTTTGATGACAAGTGTCCCAGATCATTGTGCAGTCAGGGGTCATGGAGCGCTCTGTTGAGAGTGGTCATGGAGCATTGTGATGACAGGTGTAATGGAGCATTGTGATGGCAAGGGCATGGAGCATTGTGATGAGAAGGCCATGGAGCTTTCTGATGACATGCATCATGGAGCTTTGTGATGACAAGGGCATGGAGCATTGTGATTACAGGGGTCATGGAACATTGTGATGACAGGGGTGAGGGAGTATAGTGATGACTAGTGATGGAACATTGTGATATCAGTTGTGAGAGAGCATTTTGATGAGAAGTGCATGGTGCATTGTGATGACAAGGTTTATGGAGCACTGTGATGACAAGGTTGTGGAGCATTGTGATGACAAGCGCATGACACATTGTGATGACATGGGTCATATAGCATTGTGCTGAGAAGCGCATGGCGCTTTGTGATGACAAGGGTCATGGAGCATTGTGATGAAAAGTTCATGGAGCATTGTGGTGAGAAACGTCACAGAGACTTCTGATGACCAGGGCATGGACCACTGTGATGTCAAAGGTCATGAAGCATTGTGATGAGTGGATTCAGGGTGCAATGTGATGACAGGGTTCATGGTACATTGTGATGACAACGTCATGGAGCACTGTGATGATAGGGGCATGGAGAATTGGTCTGACAACTTTCATGGATTATTGTGATGAGTGTAGGCATGGTGCATTGTGAAGACAAGGGCATGGAGCATTGTGATGACAAGGGCATGGATCATTGTGATGACAACGTCATGGAGTATTGTGAAGACAGGTGTCAGGGAGCATGGTGATGACATATGTCATGGTCCATTGTGATGACAATGGCATGGAGGATTGTGATGACAAGAGCATGTAACATGGTGATGAGAAGTGTCATGGAGCATTGTGATGACAAGGGACATGGAGCATTGTGATGTCCAGGGCATGGAGCATTGTGATGGCAAGACCGTGGAGCATTGTGATGGCAAGACCATGGAGCATTTTGATGACGAGTGTCATCGAGCACTGTAATGACACGTGGCATGGAGAATTGTGATGACAGGTGTCATGGTGGATCATTGTGATGACAAGGGACATGGAGCATTCTGATGACAAGCTTCTGGAGTATTGTGCAGAAAAAGGCAAGGAGCATTGTGATGACAAGTTTCACAGAGCCTTGTGACGAAAAGTTCATGGAGCACTGTGGTGACAAAGGTTACTGCGCCTTGTGATGATGAGGGCATGGCCCATCGTGATGACAAAGGTCATGAAGCTTTGTGATGACTGGTGTCATGAAGCATTGTGATCACAAGGGCATGGAGCATTGTGATAACAGTGGCATGGAACATTGGTCTGACAAGTTTCATGGATCATTTTTATGACAGTGGGGAAGACACATTGTGATGAAAAGGGCATGGAGAATTGTGATGACAAAGTCAAGTGTATTGTGAAGACAGGTGTCAGGGAGCGTTTTATTGACATATGTCATGGTCCATTGTGATGACAATGTCATGGAGCATTGTGATGCCAAGTGTCATGGAGGACTGTGATGACAACGGTAATGGAGCATTGTGATGACAAGGGCTTGGAGCATTGTGATGACAAGGGTCATGGAGAATTTTGATGAGAAGAGCATGGAGCATTGTGATGACAAGGGCCATTGATAATTATGATGACAAGGTCGTGAAGCATTGTGATAAAAAACATATGGAGCTTGCTATGACAGGGTTCATGGAGCATTGCGATGACAATTGCATGGAGAATTGTGATGACAAGATCATGTAACTTTGTGATGAAAAGTGTCATGGATCCTTGTGATGGCAATACTGTGGAGCACTATGATGAGAAGACAATGTATAATTGTGATGGCGAGCGTCATGGAGCACTGTAATGACAAGGGGCAAGGAGCATTTTGATGACAGGTGTCATGGAGCATTGTGATAGCAGGGGTCATGGAGCATTGTGATGACAGGTGTTATGGAGCATTCTGATGACAAGCTTGTGGAGTATTGTGATGACAATTGCATGGAGCATTGTGATGCAAAGGGCATGGAGCATTGTGATGAAAAAGCCATGGAGCCTTTTCATGACAGGGTTCAAGGAGCATTTTGACGACAAGTGTCAGGGAGCATTGTGATGACAAGTGTATTGAGCATTGTGATGAAAATGGTCATGAAGCATTGTGAAGACAAGGGCATGGAGTATTGTTATGACAGGCATCCTGGAGTGTTGTGAAGACAAGTGTTATGGAACAATGTGATCACAATGATTTGGAACATTGTGATGACAGAGGTCATGGATCATTTTGATTTCAAGGAGCATGAGAATTGGAATGATAGGGGTAATGTAGCATTGTGATGAGAAGTTCATGGAGCATTGGGCTGAAAATGTTCTTGGAGTATTGTTATGAAAGGGGTCATGGAGCATTGTGATGACAAGGGAATGGAGCATTGTAATGACAAGGTCCTGGAGCATTGTGATAAGAAGACAATGGAGCCTTGTGATGACAAGTCTCATGGAGCATTCTGATGAAAAGGGGCATGGATCATTATGATGACAGTGGTCTTGGAGCATTGAGATGACAAGGTCATGGAGCATAGTGATGAGAAGGCCATGGAGCATTCTAATGACATGCATAATGGAGATTTGTGATGACAAGGGCAAGGAGCATTGACATTAGAGTGGTCTTGGAGCACTGTGATGAAAAAGGCATGGATCATTGTGATGAAAAATGCATGGAGCCTTGTCATGAAAGGGTTCAAGGAGCATTCTGACGACAAGGGTCAAGGAGCATTGTGATGACAAGTGTATTGAGCATTGTGATGACAAAGATCATGGAGCATTGTGATGAGAAGACCATGGATAATTGTGATGACCAGAGTCATGGGGCATTGTGATGACAAGTGTTATGGAACATTGTGATCACAAGTGTTTGGAGCATTGTGATGACAGAGGTCATGGAGCATTTTAATTTCATTGTGATGACAATAGTATGAAGCATTTTGATGATGGGCATGGTGCATTGTTATGACCGGGTACATGGAGCATTGAGATGAAAAGGGGCAGGGAGCATTGTCATTACTGGAGTCTTGGAGCATTGTGATGACAGGTGTCATGGAGCATTGTGATGACAGGGGTCATGGAGCATTGTGATGACATGGGTCATAGAGCATTCTGATGACATGCTTGTAGAGTTTTGTGATGACAATGGCCTGGAGCATTGTGATGAAAAGGGCATGGAACATTGTGATGAAAATGGCATGGAGCCTTTTCATGACAGGTTTCAAGGAGCATTCTGAAGACAAATGTCAGGGAACATTGTGATGACAAGGGCATGGAGCATGGTGATGAGAAGGCCATGGAGACTTCTGATGATATGTGTCATGGTGGATTGTAATGACAAGGGCATGAAGCATTGTGATGAGAAGGGCATCAAGCATTGGGATCACAAGCATCATGGAGCTTTGTGATGACAAGGGCAAGGAGCAATGTGATGAGAGGCTTCATGGAGCATTGTGATGACAATGGCATGGAGCATTGTGATGCTAAGGGTCATGGAGCTTTGTGATGACAAATGTCATGGAGCATTTTGATGACAAGGTCGAGGTGCGTTGTGAAGAGAAGGGCAGGGAGCATTGTGATAACAGGGTCATAGAGCAATTTGATGAAAAAGGTCATGGAATATTTTGATGAGAGTGGTTATGGAAAATTGTGGTGTCAGGGGTCATGGAGCATTGTGATGAAAAGGGTATTGGAGTATTTTGATGACAGGGTTTATGGAACATTGTGATGTCCAGGGTCATGGAGCATTTAATGATAAGTGCATGTAGCATTGTGATGATAGGGGTCATGGAACATTGTGATGACAGGGGTGAGGGAGTATTGTGAAGACTTGTGATGGAACATTGTGATATCAGTGGTGAGAGAGCATTTTGATGAGAAGTGCATGGAGCATTGTGATAACACGGTTTATGGAGCATTGTGGTGACAAGGATGTGGAGCATTTTGATGACATGGGTCAAAAAGAATTGTGCTGAAAAGCGCATGGAGCATTGTGATGACAAGTGTCATGGATCATTGTGCTGACAAAGGCATGGTGCATTGTGATTACAAGGTTCACAGAGCATTGTGATGAAATGTTCATGGAGCATTGTGGTGACAAATGACACAGAGCCTTGTGTGACAAGGGCATGGACCATTCTGATGACAAATGTCATGAAGAATTGTGATGACTGGAGTCACGGAGCATTGTGATGGCAGGGGTCATGGAGCATTGTGATGACGGGATTCATGGAGCATTGTGATGAGAAGGTCATGGAGCATTGTGCTGAAAATATTCAAGGAGTATTATGATGAAAGAGGTCATGGGGCAATTTGATGACAAGGGTAAGGAGCATTGTGATGAAAAGGGCATGGAGCATGGTGATGAGAAGGCCATGGAGCATTCTGAAGACATATGTCATGAAGCTTTGTGATGACAAGGGCATGGAGCATTGTGATTACAGGGGTCTTGGAGCAATGTCAGGAAAAGGGCATGGATCATTGTGATTAAAAAGGCATGGAGCCTTGTCATGACAGGTTTCAAGGAGCATACTGACGACAAGTGTCAGGGAGCATTGTGATGACAAGTGTATTGAGCATTGTGATGACAAAGTTCATGGAGTATTGTAAATAGAAGTCCATGGATTATTGTGATGATGAGCGTCATGGGGCGTTGTGATGACAAGTGTTATGGAACAATGTGATCACAAGGGTTTGGATCATTGTGATGACAGAGGTCATGGAGCATTTTGATTTCATTTTGATGACAATAGCATGAAGCATTATGATGATGGGCATGGTGCATTGTGATGACACGGTTCATGGAGCATTGAGATGAAAAGGGGCATGGAGCATTGTGATTACAGGGGTCTAGGAGAATTGTGATGACAAGGGCATGGAGCATCGTGAATGAGAAGGCCATGGAGCATTCTGATGACATGTGTCATGGAGCTTTGTGATGACAAGGACATGGAGCATTGTGATGACATGGGTTATGGAGCCTTGTGATTATAAGTCCATGGAACATTGTAATGACAGGTGTCATGGAGCATTGTTATAACGGGTAATGGAGCATTTTGATGACAGGGGCATGGTGCATTGGTCTGAAAAGTTTCATGGCTTATTGTGATGGGAGGGGGCATGGAGCATTGTGATGACAAGGGCACGGAACACTATGATACATGGGTCATGGCGGATTTTAATTGAAAGTGCATGGAGCATTGTGTTAAGAAGAGCATCGAGCATTGTGATGAAAAGCATCATGGAGCCTGTGATGACAATTGCATGGAACAATGTGATGAGAGTGTTCATGGAGCATTTTGATGACAATGGCATGGAGCATTGTGATGCCAAGGGTCATGGAGCTTTGTGATGACAAAGGTCATAGAGCATTTTGATAACAAAGGTGTGGTGCACTGTGATGAGAACGGCAGAGAGCATTGTGATGAAATGGTCATGGAGCAATTTGATGCAAAGTATCATGGGATATTTTGATGAAAGTGGTTATGGAACATTGCGATGTCAGGGGTCATGGAGCATTATGATGAAAAGGGTCATTGAGCATTTTGATGACAGGGGTCCTGGAACATTGTGATGAAAGGGGTGATGGAGTATTGTGATGACTATTGATGGAACATTATGATATACGTGGTGGGACAGCATTTTGATGGGAAGTGCATGGAGCATTGTGATGACAAGATTTATGGAGCACTGTGATGAAAAGGTTGTTGAGCATTGTGATGACAAGTGCATGGCGCATTGTGATGACACAGGTCTTGGGGCATTGTGCGGACAAGCGCATGGAGCATTGTGATGACAATGGTCATGGAACATTGTGCTGACAAAGGTATGGAGCATAGTGATGACATGGGTAACAGAGCATTGTCATGAAAATTTCATGGAGCATTGTGGTGACAAATATCACAGAGCCTTTTGATGACGAGGGAATGGACCATTGTGTTGTCAAAGATCATAAAGCATTGTGATGGCTGGAGTCACGGAGCATTGTGATGACAAGGTCCTGGAGCATTGTGATGAGAGGACGATGTAGCCTTGTGATGACAATTTTCATGGAGCATTCTGATGAAAACTGGCATAGAGCATTGTGATTACAGGGGTCTTGGATCCTTGTGATGACAAGGCCGTGGAACATTGTGATGGCAGGGGTCATGGAGCATTGTTATGACATGGGCAATGGAGCATTGTGATTACAAGGGCATGGAGCAATGTGATTAGAGGGGTCTTGGAGGATTGTGATGAAAAGGGCATGGATCATTGTGATGAAAAATGCATGGAGCCTTGTCATGACAGGGTTCAAGGAGCATACTGACGACAAGTGTCAGGGAACATTGTGATGACAAGTGTATTGAGCATTGTGATGACAAAGGTCATGGAGCATTGTGATGAGAAGACCATGGATAATTGTAATGACCAGCGTCATGGAGCATTGTGATGACAGGGATCATGGAGCATTGTATTGACAAGGGTCTTGAAGCATTCTGACGACAAGCTTGTGGAGTATTGTGATGACAATGGCATGGAGCATTGTGAGAAAAAGGGCATGGAGCATTGTGATGAAAAAGGCATAGAGCCTTTTCATGACAGGGTTCAAGGAGCATTCTGAGGAAAAGTGTCAGGGAGCATTGTGATGACAGGTGTATTGAGCATTGTGATGACAAAGTTCATGGAGCATTCTGATGACAAGGGCATGAAGCAATGTGATCCCAAGGTTCATGGAGGATTGTGATGACACTGGTAATGGAGAATTGTGAGGACAAGTGCATGGAGCATTGTGATGACAAGGTCATGTAGCATTTTGCTGACAAAGGCATGGAGCACCGTGATGACAAGTGTCATGGAGCTCTGTGACGACAAGCGTCAAGGACCATTGTGATTACAGGGGTCATGGAGCATGGGGATGACAAGCTCATGGAATATTCTGATGACAAGTGGCATGGATCATTTTGATGACTGTGGTCATGTAGCATTGTGATGGCATGGGTCATGGAGCATTGTGATGAGAAGGTCATGGAGCATTGGGCTGAAAATATTCATGGAGTACTGTGATGACAGTGGTCATGGAGCATCGTGATGAGAAGGGAATGGAGCAATGCGATGAGAAGGTCCTGGAGTATTGTGATGAGAGGGCCATGGTGCCTTGTGATGACAATTGTCATGGAGCATACTGATAAAAAGGTTCATGGAGCATTGTGATTACAGGGGTTTTGTAGCATTGTGAAGACCAGGGCATGGAGCATTGTGATGAGAAGGCAATGGAGCATTCTGATGACATGCGTCATGGAGCTTTGTGATGAAAAGGACATGGAGCATTGTGATTAGGTGGGTCTTGGAGGATTGTGATGAAAAGGGCATGGATCATTGTGATGAAAAATGCATGGAGCCTTGTCATGACAGGGTTCAAGGAGCATACTGATGACAACTGTCAGGGAACATTGTGATGACAAGTGTATTGAGCATTGTGATGACAAAGGTCATGGAGCATTGTGATGAGAAGACCATGGATAAATGTAATGACCAGCGTCATGGGGCATTGTGATGACAAGTGTTATGGAACATTGTGATCACAAGGGTTTTGAGCATTGTGATGACAGAGGTCATGGAGCATATTGATTTCTTTGTGATGACAATAGCATGAAGCATTATGATGATGGGCATGGTTCATTGTGATGACAGGGTTCATGGAGAATTGAGATGAAAAGGGGAATGGAGCATTGTGATGAGAAGGCCATGGAGCATTCTGATGACATGCATCATGGAGCTTTGTGATGACAAAGACATGGAGCTTTGTGATTAGAAGGGTCTTGGAGCATTGTGATGACAAGGGTCATGGAGGCTTGTGATGACAAGGCCATGGAACCTTGTGATGGCAGGTGTCATGGAGCATTATAATGACAGCGGTAATGGAGCATTGTGATGACAACGGCATGGAGCATTGGTATGAAAAGTTTCATGGATTATTGTGATGACAGTGGGCATGGAGCATTGTGATGACAAGGGCACGGAACACTATGATACATAGGTCATGGAGGATTGTAATGATAAAGTCATGGAGCATTGTGATGAGAAGGGCATCGAGCATTGCGATGACAAGCGTCATGGAGCTTTGTGATGACAAGGGCATGGAGCAATGTGATGAGAGGGTTCAAGGAGCATTTGATGATAATAGCATGGAGCATTGTGATGCCAATTGTCATGGAGCTTTGTGATGACAAATGTCATGGAGCATTTTGATGACAAGGCCGTGGTGCATTGTGATGAGAAGTGCAGGGAGCATTGTGATGACAGGTTCATGGAGCAATTTGATCAAAAGGGTCATGGAACATTTTGATGAGAGGGGTTTTGGAAAATTGTGATGTCAGGTGTCATGGAGCATTGTGATGAAAAGGGTCATGGAGCATTTTGTGACAGGGATTATTGAACATTCTGATGTCAGGGGGCATGGAGCATTGTGATGAATCGGGTCATGGAGCATTTTGACGACAGGTGTTATGGAACATTGTGATGTCAGCGCTCATGGAGCATTGTGATTATAAGGGCATATAGCATTTTGATGACCGGGGTCATGGAACATTGTGATGACAGGGGTGAGGGAGTATTGTGATGACTAGTGATGGAACACTGTTATATCATTGGTGAGAGAGCATTTTTATGAGAAGTGCATGGAGCATTGTGATGACAAGGTTAATGGAGCATTTTGATGAGAAGGATGTGGAGCATTGTGATGACAAGCACATGGCACACTGTGATGACATGGGTTATGAAGCATTGTGCTGACAAGCGCATGGAGCACTGTGATGACAAGGGTCATTGAGCATTGTGCTGACAAAAGCATGGAGCATTGTGATGACAAGGGTGACAGAGAATTGTGATGAAAAGTTCATGGAGCATTGTGGTGACAAAGGTCACAGAGCCTTCTGTGACGAGGTCATGGACCATTGTGATGACAAATGTCATGAAGCACTGCAATGATTGTAGTCACGGAGTATTGTGATTACAGGGTTCTTGGAGCATTGTGATGCCAAGGGCATGGATCATTGTGATGAGAAGGCCATGGAGCATTCTGATGACATGTGTCATGGAGCTTTGTGATGACAAGGGCAGGGAGCATTGTGATTACAGGGGTCTTGGAGCATTGTGATGATAAGGGAATGGATCATTGTGATAAAAAAGGCATGGAGCCTTTTCACGACAGGGTTCATGAAGCATACTAATGACAAGTGTCAGGGAGCATTGTAATGATAAATGTATTGAGGATTGTGGTGACAAAGGTCATGGAGCATTGTGATGAGAAAACCATTCATAATAGTGATGACGACCGTCATGGGGCATTTTGATGACAAGTGTTAAGGAACACTGTGATCACAAGGATTTGGAGAATTGTGGTGACAGATGTCATGGAGCATTTTGATTTCATTGTGATGACAATAGCATGAAGCATTATGATGAGGGGCTTGGAGCATTGTGATGACAGGGTTCATGGAGCATTGAGATGAAAAGGGGCATGGAGCATTGTGATTACAGGGGTGTTGGAGCACTGTGATGACAAGGGCATGCAACTTTGTGATGAAAAGGTCATTGAGTATTGTGAAGACAGGTGTCAGGGAGCATTGTGATGACATATGTCATTGTCCATTGTGATGTCAATGGCATGGAGCATTATGATACCAAGTGTCATGGAGGATTGTGATGACAAAGGTAATGGAGCATTTTGATGACAAGGGCTTGGAACATTGCGATGACAAGAGTCATGGAGCATTGTGATGACAAGGGAATGGAGCATTCTGATGAAAAGGTGCATGGAGCATTGAGATTACAGGGGTTTTGAAGCAATGTGATTACAAGGGCATGGAGCATTGTGATGAGAAGGCAATGGAGCATTCCGATGATATGCAACATGGAGCTTTGTGATGACAAGGACATGGAGCATTGTGATTACAGGGGTCTTGGAGCATTGTGATGAAAAGGGAATGGATCATCGTGATGAAAAATGCATGGAGCCTTGTCATGACAGGGTTCAAGGAGCATACTGATGACTACTGTCAGGGAGCATTGTGATGATAAGTGTATTGAGCATTGTGATGACAAAGATCATGGAGCATTGTGATGAGAAGACCATGGATAATTTTGATGACCAGCATCATGGGGCATTGTGATGACAAGTGTTATGGAACATTGTGATCAGAAGGGTTTGGTGCATTGTGATGACAGAGGTCATTGAGCATTTTGATTTCATTGTGATGACAATAGCATGAAATATTATGGTGAAGGGCACGGTGCATTGTGATGACACGGTTCATGGAGCATTGAGATGAAAAGGGGCATGGAGCATTGTGATTACAGGGGTGTTGGAGCATTGTGATGACAAGGGCATGGAGCATTGTGATGAGAAGGCAATGGAGCATTCTAAAGACATGCGTCATGGAGCTTTGTGATGACAAGGCCATGGAGAATTGTGATTACAGGGGTCATGGAATATTGTGATGACAGGGGTGAGGGAGTATTGTGATGACTAGTGATGGAACATTGTGATATCAGTGGTGAGAAGGAATTTTGAGGAGAAGTGCATGGAGCATTGTGATGACAAGGTTTATGGAGCATTTTGATGACAAGGATGTGGAGCATTGTGATGACAAATACATGGTGCATTGTGATGACATGGTTTATGGAGCATTGTGCTGACACGCGCATCGAGCATTGTGATGACAAGGGTCATGGAGCATTGTGCTGACAAAGGAATGGAGCTTTTTGATGACAAGGGTCACAGAGCATTGTGATAAATATTTCATGAAGCATTGTGGTGACAAAGGTCACAGAGCTCTGTGTGACCAGGTCATGGACCATTGTGATGACAAATGTCATGAAGCATTGTGATGACTGAAGTCACAGAGCATTGTGATAATATTGTTCTTCGAGCATTGTGATGAAAAGGGAATGGATCAGTGTGATGAAATAGGCATGGATCCTTGTCATGACAGTGTTCAAGGAGCATACTGATGACAAATGTCAGGGAGCATTGTGATGAAAAGTGTATTGAACATTGTGGTGACAAAGGTCATGGAGCATTGTGATGAGAAGACCTTGCATAACTGTGATGACAAGCGTCATGGGGTATTGTGATGACAAGTGTTATGGAACATTGTGATCAGAAGGCTTTGGAGCATTGTGATGACAGAGGTCATGGAGCATTTTAATTTCATTGTGATGACAATAGCATGAATCATTATGATGATGGGCATGGTGAATTGTGATGACAGTGTTCATGGAGCATTGAGATGAAAAGGGGCATGGCGAATTGTGATTACAGAGGTCTTCGTGCATTGTGATGACAGGGTCATGGAGCAATTTGTTGAAAAGTGTCATGGAATATTTTGATGACAGGGGTTATGGAACATTGTGATGTAAATGGTCGTGAAGCATTGTGATGAAAAGGGTCATGGAGCATTTTGTGACAGGGGTTATGGAACATTGTGATGTCAGGTGTCATGGAGCATTTTGATGATAAGGGCATGTAACACTGTGATGACAGGGATCATGGAACACTGTGATGACAGGGGTGAGGGAGTATTGTGATGACTAGTGATGGAATATTGTGATATATGTGGTGAGAGAGCATTTGGATGAGAAGTGCATGGAGCATTGTGATGACCAGTGTTATGGAGCATAGCAATGATAAAGATGTGGAGTATTGTGATGACAAGTGTATGGCGCATTGTGATGACATGGGTCATGGAGCATTGTGCTGACAAGCGCATGGAGCATTTTGATGACAAGTGTCATGGAGCACTGTGCTGACAATGGCATGGAGCATTTTGATGACAAGGGACACAGAGCATTGTGATGAAATATTCATGGAGCATTGTGGTGACAAAGATCACAAAGCCTTGTGTGACGAGGGCATGGACCATTATGATGAGAACGGTCATGAAGAATTGTGATCACTGGAGTCACGGAGCACTGTGATGACAGGGGTCATGGAGCATTGTGATGACAAGGGCATGGAGCAATGTGATGACAGGGGCATGGAACATTGGTCTGAAAAGTTTCATGGATTATAGTGATGACAGTGGGCATGGAGCATTGTGATGAAAAGGGCATGGAGCATTGTGTTGACAATGGCATTGAGCATTTTGATGACAAGGGACACAGAGCATCGCGATGAAATATTCATGGAGCATTGTGGTGAAAAAGATCACAGAGCCTTGTGTGAAGAGGGCATGGACCACTGTGATGACAAAGGTCTTGAAAAAATGTGATGACTGGAGTCACGGAGCATTGTGATGACAGGGGTCATGGAGCATTGCTCTGACAACATTTATGGATTATTGTGATGAGAGTGGGCATGGCGCATTGTGATGACAAGGGCATGGAACATTGTGATGACAAGGTCATGGAGTATTGTGAAGACAGGTGTCAGGGAGCATTGTGTTGACATATGTCATTGTCCATTGTGATGACAATGGCATGGAGCATTGTGATACCAAGTGTCATGGAGGATTGTGATGACAAAGGTAATGGAGCATTTTGATGACAAGGGCTTGGAACATTGTGATGACATGCATCATGGAGCATTGTGATGACAAGGGCATGGAGCATTGTGATGACAAGGGCCATTGAGAATTTTGATGACAACGTTGTGAAGCATTGTGATGAAAAGTGCATGGAGCTTGCTATGACAGGGGTCATCGAGCTTTGCGATGAAAAGTGCATGGAGAATTGTGATGACAAGATCATGTAATATTGTGATTAGAAGTGTCACGAAGCATTGTGATGACAAGGACGTGGAGAATTGTAATGACATGGGGCATGGAGCATTGTGATGAACAGGGCATGGAGAATTGTGATAGCAAGACCGTGGAGCATTGTGATGAAATGTCCATGGATAATTATGATGAAGAGCGTCATGGATCACTGTAATGACAAGGGGCATGGAGAATTGTGATGACAGGTGTCATGGAGCATTGTGATGAGAGGGGTCATGGAGCATTGTGATGGCAAGGGTCATGGAGCATTGTGATGAGAAGGTCATGGAGCATTGGCCTGAAAATATTCATGGAGTATTGTGATGACAGTGTTCAAGGAGCATTGTGATGACAAGGGAATGGAGCATTGTGATGACAAGGTCCTGGAGCAGTGTGATGAGAAGGCGATGGAGCCTTGTGATGACAACTCTCATGGAGCATTCTGATGAATAGGGGCATGGAGCATTGTGTTTACAGGGGTCTTGGAGCATTGTGATGACAAGGGCATGGAGCATTGTGATGAGAAGGCCATGGAGCATTCTGATGACATGTGTCATGGATCTTTTTGATGACAAGGGCATGGAGCATTGTGATTACAGGGGTCTTGGAGCATTGTGATGACAAGGGTAATGGAGCCTTGGATGCCAAGGCGGTGGAACATTGTGATGGCAGGGGTCATGGAGGATTGTTATGACAGGGGTAATGGAGCATTGTGATGACAAGGGAATGGAACATTGTTCTGAAAATTTCATGGATTATTGTGATGAGATTCGGCATGGAACATTGTGATGACTAGGGCACGGAACACTGTGATACATGTGTCATGGAGGATTGTACCGACAAGGGCACGGAGCATTGTGATGAGAAGTGTATCGAGCATTGTGATGACAAGCGTCATGGAGCATTGTGGTGACAAGCGCATGGAGCAATGCGATGAGATCTTTCCTGTAGCATTGTGATGAAATGGCATGGATCATTGTGATGCCAAGGGTCATGGAGCTTTGTGATGACAAAGGTCAAGGAGCATTTTGATGACAAGGTCGTGGTTCATTGTGATGACAAGGGCAGGGAGCATTGTGATGACAGGGTCATGGAGCAAATTGATGAAAAATGTCATGGAACATTTTGATGACAGGGGTTATGGAACATTGTGATGTCAGGGGTCAGGGAGCATTGTGATGATAAGGGCATGTAGCACTGTGATGACAGTTGTCATGAAACATTGTGATGACAGGGGTGAGGGAGTATAGTGATGACTAGTGATGGAACATTGTGATATATGTGGTGAGAGAGCATTTTGATGAGAAGTGCATGGAGCATTGTGATGACAAGTTTTATGGAGCATAACGATGAAAATGATGTGGAGCATTGTGATGAAAAGAGCATGGCACATTGTGATGACAGGTGTCATGGAGCATTGTGCTGACAAGTGCAATGAGCATTTTGATGACAAGTGTCATGGAGCATTGTGATGACAATGTCATGAAGCATTTTGCTGACAAAGGCATGGAGCATTTTGATGACAAGTGTCATGGAGCACTGTGATGACAAGCGTCAAGGAGCATTGTGATTACAGGGGTCATGGAGCAGTGGGATGGCAAAGGCATGGATCATCGTGATGACAAGTGTCATGGAGCATTTTGATGACAAGAGTCCCGGATCATTGTGTTGTCAGGGGTCATGGAGCATTGTGATGACAGTGGTAATGGAGCATTGTGATGACAGAGTTCATGGAGCATTGTTATGAGAAGGTCATAGAGCATTGGTCTAAAAATGTTCATGAAGTATTGTGAAGGCGGGGGTCATGGAGCATTGTGATGACAAGGGACTGGAGCATTGTGGTGAGTAGGTACTGAAGCATTGTGATGAGAAAACATTGGAGCCTTGTATTGACGAGTCTCATGGAGCATTCTGATGAAAAGGGGCATGGAGAATTGTGATTACATGGGTCTTGGAACATTGTGAAGAACAGGGCATGGATCATTGTGATGAAAAAGTCATGGAGCCTCGTCATGACAGGGATCAAGGAGCATAATGACGAAAAGTGTCAGGGAGCATTGTGATGACATGTGTATTGAGCATTGTGATGACTATGGTCATGGAGCATTGTGATGAGAAGACCATGGATAATTGTGATGACGAGCATCATGGGGCATTGTGATGACAAGTTTTATGAAACACTGTGATCACAAGGGTTTGGAATATTGTGATGACATAGGTCATGGAGCATTTTGATTTCATTGTAATGAAAATAGCATGAAACATTATGATGATGGGCATGGTTCATTGTGATGACAGGGTTCATGGAGCACGGAGATGAAAAGGGGCATGGAGCATTGTGATTACAGGGGTCTTGGAGCATTGTGATGAGAAGGCCATGGAGCATTGGGCTGAAAATGTTCATGGAGCATTGTGATTACAGGGGTCATGGAGCACTATGATGACAAGGGTCATGGAGCATTGTGATGACAAGCGTCACGGAACATTCTGATTAAAGGTGTCATAGAGCATTGGGATGACAAGGGCATGGATCATTGTGATGACAAGTGTTATGGAGATTTTTGATTACAAGATACCCGGATCATTGTGTTGTGAGGGGTCATGGAGCGCGGGGATGATAGTGGTCATGGAGCACTGTGATGACAGGGGTCATGGTGCATTTTGATGAGAAGGACATGGATCATTGGGCTGAAAATGTTCATGGAGTATTGTGATGACAGGGGTCATGGAGCATTGTGATGACAAGGGAATGGAGCATTGTGATGACAAGGTCCTGGAGAATTATTTTGAGAAGACCATGGAGTCTTGTGATGACATGTCTCATGGAGCGTTCTGATGAAAAGCAGCATGGAGCATTGTAATTACAGGGGTCTTGGAGCATTGAGATGACATGCGTCATGGAGCTTTGTCAAGGCAAGCACATGGAGCATTGTGATTTCCGGTGTCTTGGAGCATTGTGATGAAAAGGGCATGGATCATTGTCATGAAAAATGCATGGAGCCTTGTCATGACAGGTTTCAAGGAGCACACTGAGGACATGTGTCAGGGAGCATTGAGATGACAAGTGTATTGAGCATTGTGATGACAAAGGTCATGGAGCATTGTGATGAGAAGGCCATGGATAATTGTGTTGACGAGCGTAATGGGGCGTTGTGATGCCAAGTGTTATGGAAAATTGTGATCACAAGGGTTTGGTGCATTTTGGTGTCAGAGGTCATGGAACATTTTGATTTCATTGTGATGACAATAGCATGAAGCATTATGATGATGGGCATGGTGCACTGTGATGACAGGGTACATGCAGCTTTGAGATGAAAAGTGGCATGGAACATTGTGATTACAAATGTCACGAAGCATTCTGATGACAGGAGTCACGGAGCATTGTGATGACAGGGGTCATGGAGCATTGTGATGACAAGGGCATGGAGCATTGGGATGAAAGGGGCATGGAGCATTGGTCTGACATGTTTCATGGATTATTGTGATGACAGTGGGCATGGCACAATGTGATAACTAGCTCATAGAGCATTGTGAAGACAAGGTCATTGATTATTGTGAAGAAAGGTTTCAGGGAGCATTGTGGTGACATATGTCACGGTGCATTGTGATGACAATGGCATGGAGCATTGTGATTCCAAGTCTCATGGAGAAATGTGAGGACAAATGTAATGGAGCATTGTGATGACAAGGGCTTGGAGAATTGTGATGACAAGGGTAATGGAGCATTGTGATGACAATGGAATGGACCATTGTGATGACAAGGGTCATGGAGCTTTTTGATGACAAAAGTCCCGGATCATTGTGTTGTCAGGGTTCATGGAGCATTTTGATGACATGGGTCATGGAGCATTGTGATGACAGGGTTCATGTGGCATGGTGAGGAGAAGGTCATAGAGCATTGGGCTGAAAATGTTCATGGAGTATTGTGGTGACAGGGGTCATGGGGCATTTTGATGACAAGGGAATGGAGCATTTTGATGAAAATATCATGGAGCATGGTGATGAGAAGGCCATGGAGCATTCTGAAGATATTCGTCATGACGCTGTGTGATGAAAACGGCATGGAGCACTGTGATTACAGTGGTCTTGGAGCATTGTGAGGAAAAGGGCATGGATCATTGTGATGAAAAATGCATGGAGCCTTGTCATGTCAGGGTTCAAGGAGCATACTGACGACAAGTGTCAGGGAGCATTGTGATGACAAGTGTATTGAGCATTGTGATGACAAGTGTATTGAGCATTGTGATGACAAGGTCATGGAGTATTGTGAAGACAGGTGTCAGGGAGCATTGTGATGACATATGTCATGTTACATTGCGATGACAATGGCATGGGGCACTGTGATGCCAAGTGTCATGGAGGATTGTGATGACAAAGATAATGGGCATTGTGATTAGGGCTTGGAAATTTATGATGACAAGGGACATTGAGAATTTTGATGAGGAGGTCGTGAAGCATTGTGATGACAAGGTCCTGGAGCATTGTGATGAGAAGACCATGGAGCCTTGTGATGACAACTCTCATGGAGCACACTGATGACCAGGGGCATGGAGCATTGTGATTACAGGGGTCTTGGAGCATTGTGATGACAAGGGTCAATGAGCCCTGTGATGACAAGGCCGTGGAACATTGTCATGACAGGGGTGAGGGAGTATTGTAATGACTAATGATGGAACATTTTGATATCAGTGGTGAAAGAGCATTTTGATGAGAAGTGCATGGAGCTTTGTGATGACAATGTTTACGGAGCGTTGTGATGATAAGGTTGTGGAACACTGTGATGACAAGCGCATGGCACATTGTGATGACATGGGTCATGGAGCATTGTTCTGACAAGCGCATGGAGCATGGTGATGCCAAGTGTCATGGAGCACTCTACTGACAAAGGCATGGAGCATTGTGATGACAAGGGTCACAGAGCATTGTGATGAAAAGTTCATGGAGCATTATGGTGACAAATTTCAAAGAGCACTGTGATGAGGAGGGCATGGACCATTGTGATGACAAAGGTCATGAAGCAATGTGATGACTGGAGTCCCGGAGCACTGTGATGACAAGGGCATGGGGCATTGTGATGATAGGGGCATGGAGCATTGGTCTGAGAAGTATCATGGATTATTGTGATGATAGTGGGCATGGCACATTGTGATGACAAGGGCATGGAGCATTGTTATGACCAGGTCATGAGTACTGTGAAGACAGGTGTCAGGGAGCATTGTGATGACATATGTCATGGTGCATTGTGATGACAATGGCATGGAGCATTGTGAAGCCAAGTGTCATGGAGGATTGTGATGACAACGGTAATGGAGCATTGTGATGACAAGGGCCATTGAGCATTGTGATGACAAGTTCGTGAAGCACTGTCATGAAAAGCACATGGAGCTTGCTATGACAGGGGTCATGGAGCATTGCGATGACAAGTGCATGGAGAATTGTGATGACAAGAGCATGTAACATTGTGATGAGAAGTGTCATGGAGCATTGTGATGGCAAGACCGTGGAGCACTGTGATGAGAAGACCATGGATAATTGTGATGACGAGCGTCATGGAGCACTGTGATGACAAGGGCCATTGAGAATTTGGATACCAACGTCGTGAAGCATATTGATGACAAGCACACGGAGCTTGCTATGACAGGGGACATGGAGCATTGCGATGAAAAGTGCAAGGAGAATTGTGATGACAGGGGTCATGGAGCATTGTGATGAAAAGGGCATGGAGCTCTTCATGACAGGGTTCAAGCAGCATTCTGACGACAAGTGTCAGTGAGCATTGTGATGACAAGTGTATTGGACATTGTGATGACAAAGTTCATGGAGCATTGTGATGACTCGGGCATGGAGTATTATGATGACAGGTATCATGGAGCGTTGCAATGACAAGTGTTGTGGAACAATGTGATCACAAGGGTTTGGAGCATTGTGATGATAGAGGTCAGGGATCATTCTGATTTCAAGGAGCATGGAGCATTGTGATGAAAGGGGTCATGGAGCATTGTGATGAGAATATCATAGAGAATTGGGCTTAAAATATTCATGGAGTATTGTGATGACAGGGTTCTTGGAGCATTGTGATAACACGGGCATGGAGAATTGTGATGAGAAGGCCATTGTGCATTCTGATGACATGCGTCATGGAGGTTTGTGATGATAAGGGCAAGGAACATTGTGATTACAGGCTTCTTGGAGCATTGTGATGAAAAGGGCATGGAGCCTTGTCATGACAGGGTTCAAGGAGCATACTGATGATGTGTCTGGGAGCATTGTGATGACAAGTGTATTGAGCATTGTTTTAACAAAGTTCATGGAGCATTGTGATGAGAAGACCATGGATAACTGTGATGAGGTGCATCATGGGGCATTGTGATGACAAGTGTTATGGAACATTGTGATCACAAGGGTTTGGAGCATTGCGATGACAGAGGTCATGGAGCATTTTGATTTCATTGTGATGACAAAACCATGAAGCATTATGATGATGGGCATGGTGCATTGTGATGACAGGGTTCATGGAGCATTGAGATGAAAAGGGGAATGGAGCATTGTGATTACAGGTGTCTTGAAGCATTGTGATGACAAGGGAATGGAGCATTGTGAATGAGAAGGCCATGGAGCATTCTGATGACATGCGCCATGGAGCTTTGTAATGACAAGTGCATGGAGCATTGTGATTACAGGGTCTTGGAGCATTGCGATCACAAGGGTCATGGAGTCTTGTGATGACAATGTCGTGGAACCTTGTGATGGCAGGTTTCATGGAGCATTGTTATGACAGGGGTAATGGAGCATTGTGATGACAAGGGCATCAGCATTGGTCTGAAGAGTTTCATGGATTATTGTGATAAGAGTGGGCATGGAGCATTGTGATGACAAGGTCACGGAACACTGTGTTACATGGGTCATGGAGGATTGTAATGACAAGGGCATGGAGCATTGTGATGAGAAGGGCATCGAGCATTGGTATCACAAGCGTCATGGAGCTTTGTGATGACAAGTGCATGGACCAATTTGATGAGAGTGTTCATGGAGCATTGTGATGACAATGGCATGGAGCATTGTGATGCCAAAGGTTATGGAACTTTGTGATGACAAATGTCATGGAGCAATTTGATGACAAGGGCATAGAGCATTGCGATTAGAAGGGCAGGGAGCATTGTGATGACAGGGTCATGGAGAAATTTGATGAAAAGGGTCATGGAACATTTTGATTAGAGGGGTTATAGAATATTGTGATGTCAGGGGTCATGGAGCAGTGTGATGAAAAGGGTCATGGAGCATTTTGATGACAGAGGTTATGGAACGTTGTGATGTCAGGGGTCATCGAACATTTTGATGATAAGTGCATGTAGCATTTTGATGACAGGGGTAATGGAACATTGTGATGACAGGGGTGATGGAGTATTCAGATGACTAGTGATGGAACATTGTGATATCAGTGGTGAGAGAGCATTTTGATGAGAAGTGCATGGAGCACTGTGATGACATGTTTTATGGAGCATTGTGATGATGAGGATGTGGAGCATTGTGATGACAAGTACATGGTGCATTGTGATGACATGGGTCATGCAGCATTGTGCTGATAAGCACATGGAGCATTGTGATGACAAGAGTAATGGAGAATTGTGATGAAAAGTTCATGGAGCATTGTGGTGACAAATGTCACAGAGACTTGTGATGACAAGGGCATGGACCATTTTGATGAGAAAGGTCATGAAACATTGTGATGACAGGAGTCACGGAGCATTGTGATGACGGGTCATGGAGCATTGTGATGACAAGGGCATGGATCATTGTGATGACAGGGGCATGGAACATTGTGATGACAGGAGTATGGAACATTGGTCTTACATGTTTCATGGATTATTGCGATGACAGTGGGAATGGCACATTGTGATGACAAGGGCATGGAGCATTGTGATGACAAGGTCATGCAATATTTGAAGACAGGTGTCTGGGAGAATTTTGAAGACATAAGTCATGGCCCATTGTGATGACAATGCCATGGAGCATTGTGATGCTAAGTGTCATGGAGGTTTGTGATGATAAAGGTCTTGGAGCTCTGTGATGACAAGGGCTTGGAGCCTTGTGTTGACAAGGGTCATGGCACACTGTGCTGACAAGGGCATGGAGCATTGTGATGACAATGGTCATGGAACATTGTACTGAGAAAGGCTTGGAGCATTGTGATGACAACGGTCCCAGACAATTATGATGAAAATTTCATGGAGCACGGTGGTGACAAATGTCACAGAGCATTGTGAAAACGGGGCATGGACCATTGTGATGACAAAGGTCATGAAGCATTGTGATGACTGGTGTCATGGAGCATTGTGATGACAGGGGTCATGGAGCATTGTGACGGCAAGGGCATGGATCATTGTGATGACAAGTGTCATGGAGCATTTTGATGACAGGGGTCCCGGATCATTGTGTTGTCTGGTGTCATGGAGGGTTGTGTTGACAGTGGTCATGGAGCATTGTGATGACAGGGGTCATAGTTCATTGTGATGACAGGGGTCATGGAGCATTGTGATCAGAAGTTCATGGAGCATTCGGCTGACTGTATTCATTGAGTATTGTGATGGCAGGGGTCATGGAGCATTGTGATGACAAGGTCCTGGAGCATTGTGAGGAGAAGACCATGGAGCCTTGTGATGACAAGTATCATGGAGCATTCTGATGAAAAGGGGCATGGATCATTGTGATTACATGGGTCTTGGAGCATTGTGAAGAATAGGGCATGGATGATTTTGATGAAAGAGCATGGAGCCTTGTCATGAGAGGGTTCAAGGAGCATACTAACGACAAGTGTCAGGGAGCATTGTGATGACAAGTGTATTGAGCATTGTGATGACAAAGGTCATGGAGCATTGTGATGAGAAGACCATGGATAATTGTGATGATGAGCGTCATGGGGAGTTGTGATGACAAGTGTTATGGAACATTGTGAACACAATGGTTTGGAGCATTGTGATGACAGAGGTTATGGTGCATTTTGATTTCATTGTGATGACAATAGCATGAAGCATTATGATGATGGGCATGGTTCATTGTGATGACAGAGTTCATGGAGCATTTTGAAGAAAAGGGCATGGAGCATTGTGATGAGAATGCCATGGAGCTGTCTGATGACATGCGTCATGGTGCTTTGTGATGACAAGAGCATGGAGCAGTGTGATTACAGGGGTCTTGGAGCATTGTGATGACAAGGGTCATGGAGCCTTGTGATGACAAGGCCGTGGAACATTGTCATGACAGGGATGTGGGAGTATTGTAATGACTAGTGACGGAACATTTTGATATCTGTGGTGAAAGAGCATTTTAATAAGAAGTGCATGGAGCTTTGTAATGACAAGGTTTATGGAGCACTGGGATGACAAAGATGTGGAACATTGTGATGACAAGCGCATGGCATATTGTGATGACATGGGTCATGGAGCATTGTGCTGACAAGCACATGGAGCATTGTGATGACAAGGGTCATGGAGCACTCTGCTGACAAAGGCATGGGGCATTGTGATGACAAGGGTCACAGAGCATTGTGATGATAAGTTCATGGAGCATTATGGTGACAAAGTTCACAGAGCCCTGTGATTACGAGGGCATGGACCATTGTGATGACAAAGGTCAAGAAGCAGTGTGATGACTGGAGTTACGGAGCATTGTGATGACAAGTGCATGGAGCATTGTGATGACAAGGGCATGGAGCATTGTTATGACCAGGTCATGGATTATTGTGAAGACAGGTATCAGGGAGCATTGTCATGACATATGTCCTTGTGCATTGTGATGACAATGTCATGGAGCATTTTGAATCAAAGTGTCATGGAGGATTGTGATGATAAAGGTAATGGAGCATTGTGATGACAAGGGCTTGGAGCACTGTGGTGATAAGTGCCATTGATAATTTTGATGACAAGGTCGTGAAGCATTGTTATGACAAGCACATGGAGCTTGCTATGACAGGGGTCATGGAGCATTGCGATGACAAATGCATGGAGCATTGTGATTACAGGGGTCTTGGAGCATTGTGATGACAATGGCATGGAGCATTGTGATGCCAAGGGTTATGGAGCTATGTGATGACAAATGTCATGGAGCATTTTGATGACAAGGGCATGGTGCATTGTGATGAGAATGGCAGGGAGCATTGTGATGACAGGGTCATGGAGCAATTTGATGAAAAGGGTCATGGAATATTTTGATTACATGGGTTATAGAATACTGTGATGTCAGGGGTCATGGAGCAGTGTGATGAAAAGTGTCCTAGATCATTGTGATGACAAGGGTCGCAGAGCATGGTGATGAAATGTTCATGGAGCATTGTGGTGACAAATGTCAAAGAGACTTGTGATGACGAGGGCATGGACCATTGTGATGAGAAATGTCATGATGCATTGTGATGACAGGAGTCACGGTGCATTATGATGATGGGTCATGGAGCATTGTGATGACAAGGGCATGGAGCATTGTGATGACAGAGTTATGGAGCATTGGTCTTACAAGTTTCATGGTTTATTGCGATGACAGTGGGAATGGCGCATTGTGATGACAAGGGCATGGAGCATTTTGATGACAAGGTCATGCAATATTTGAAGACAGGTGTCTGGGAGCATTTTGAAGACATAAGTCATGGCCAATTGTGATGACAATGCCATGGAGCGTTGTGATGCCAAGTGTCATGGAGGTTTGTGATGACAAATGTAATGGATCATTGTGATGATAAGGGCTTGGAGCCTTGTGATGACAAGGTTCATAGCGCACTGTGCTGACAATGGCATGGAGCATTGTGATGACAATGGTCATGGAGCATTGTACTGAGAAAGGCTTGGAGCATTGTGATGACAACGGTCACAGACCATTATGATGAAAATTTCATGGAGCATTGTGGTGACAAAGGTCACAGAGCCTTGTGAAAACGAGGGCATGGACCATTGTGATTACAAAGGTCATGAAGCATTGTGATGACTGGAGTCATGGAGCATTGTGTTGACAGGGCTCATGGAGAATTGTGATGGAAAGGGCATGGATCATTGGGATGACAAGTGTCATGGAGCATTTTGATGACGGGGGTCCCGGATCATTGTGTTGTCTGGTGTCATGGAGCGTTGTGATGACAGGGGTCATGGAGCATTGTGATCAGAAGTTCATGGAGCATTAGACTGACAGTATTCATTGAGTATTGTGATGGCATGGGTCTTGGAGCATTGTGCTGACAAGCACATGGAGCATTGTGATGACAAGGGACATGGAGCACTCTGCTGACAAAGGCATGGAGCATTGTGATGACAAGGGTCACAGACCATTGTGATGATAAGTTCATGGAGCATTTTCGTGACAAATTTCAGAGAGCCCTGTGATTACGAGGGCATGGACCACTGTGATGACAAAGGTCAAGAAGCAGTGTGATGACTGGAGTCACAGGGCATTGTGATGACAAGGGCATGGGGCATTGTGATGACAGGGGCATGGATCATTGGTCTGAGAAGTATCATGGATTATTGTGATGAAAGTGTGCATGTCGCATTGTGATGACAAGGGCATGGAGCATTGTTATGACCAGGTCATGGATTATTGTGAAGACAAGTATCAGGGAGTATTGTGATGACATATGTCCTGGTGCATTGTGATGACAATGTCATGGAGCATTGTGAAGCCAAGTGTCATGGAGGATTGTGATGACAAAGGTAATGGAGCATTGTGATGACAAGGGCTTGGAGCATTGTGGTGACAAGGGCCATTGAGAACTCTGATGACAAGGTCGTGAAGCATAGTTATGACAAGCGCATGGAGCTTGCTATGACATGGGTCATGGAGCACTGCGATGACAACTGCATGGAGCATTGTGATTAGAGGGGTCTTGGAGCATTGTGATGACAAGGGCATGGAGCATGTTGATGACAATACCATGAAGCATTCTGATGACATGCGTCATGGAGATTTGTGATGACAATCACATGGAGCATTGTGATTACAGGGGTCTTGGAGCATTGTGATGAAAAGTGCATGGATCATTGTGAGGAAAAGGCAAAAAGCCTTGTCATGACAGTTTTCAAGTAGCATACTGAAGACAAGTGTCAGGGAGCATTGTGATGACAAGTGTATTGAACATGGTGTTGACAAAGGTCATGGAGCATTTTGATGAGGAGACCATGGATAATTGTGATGACGAGCGTCATGGCGCATTGTGATGACAAGTGTTATGGAACATTGTGATCAGAAGGGTTTGGAGGATTGTGATGACAGATGTAATGGAGCATTTTGATTTCTTTGTGATGACAATAGCATGAAGCATTATGATGATTGGCATGGTGCATTTTGATGACAGTGTTCATGGAGAATTGAGATGAAAAGGGGTATGGAGCATTGGAATTACAGGGGTCTTGGAGCATTGTGATGACAATGTTCATGGAGCCTTGTGATGACAACGCCGTGGAACATTGTGATGGCAGGGGTAATGGAGCATTGTTATGACAGGGTTAATGGAGCATTGTGATGACAAGGGCATGGAGCATTGGTTTGAAATGTTTCATGTATTATTGTGATGAGTGTGGGCATGGAGCATTGTGATGACAAGGGCAGGGAACACGGTGATACATGGGTCATGGAGGATTGTAATGACAAGGCATGGATCATTGTGATGAGAAAGGCATCGAGCATTGTGATGACAAGCGTCATGGAGATTTGGGATGACAAGTGCATGGAGTAATGTGATGAGATGATTCATGGAGCATTGTGATGACAATGGAATGGAGCATTGTGATGCCAAGGGTCATGGAGGTTTGTGATGACAAATGTAATGGAGCATTTTGATGACAAGGGCGTGGTTCACTGTGATGAGTAGGGCAGGGAGCATTCTGATGACAGGTTCATGGAACAATTTGATGGAAAGGGTCAGGGAATATTTTGATGACAGGGTTTATGGAACATTGTGATGTCAGTGGTCATGGAGCCTTGTGATGATAAAGGCATGTATCATTTTGATGGCAGGGGTCATGGAACATTGTGATGACAGTGTTGAGGGAGTATTGTGATGACTGATGATGGAACATTGTGATATCAGTGGTGAGAGAGCGTTTATATGAGAAGTGCATGGAGCATTGTGATTACAGGGGTCTTGGAGCATTGTGATGATGAGGGCATGGAGCATCGTAAATGAGAAGGCCATGGAGCATTCTGATGACATGTGTCATGGAGCTTTGTGATGACAAGTGTATGGAGAATTGTGATTACAGTGTCTTGGAACATTGTGATGACAAGTGTCATGGTGTCATGTGATGAGAAGGCCGTGGAACATTGTGATGGCAGGGGTCATGGAGCATTGTTATGACAAGGGCATGGAGCACTTTTGTGAAATATTTCATGGATTATTATGATGAGAGTGGGCATGGAGCATTGTGATGACAAGGGCACAGAACACTTTGATACATGGGTCATGGAAGATGGTAATGACAAGGGCACAGAACACTTTGATTCATGGGTCATGGAGGATTGTAATGACAAGGGCATGGATCATTGTGATGAGAAAGGCATCGAGCATTGGGATCACAAGCGTCATGGAGCTTTGTGATGACATGGGCATGGAGCAATGTGATGAGAGGCTTCATGGAGCATTGTGATGACTATGGCATGGAGCATTGTGATGCCAAGGGTCATGGAGCTTTGTGATGACAAATGTCATGGAGCATTTTGATGACGAAGTCATGGTGTGTTGTGATGAGAAGTGCAGCGAGCATTGTGATAATAGGTTCATGGAGCAATTTGATGAAAAATGTCATGGAACATTATGATGAGAGTGGTTATGGAAAATTGTGATGACAGGGGTCATGGAGCATTGAGATGAAATGGGTAATGTAGCATTTTGATGACAGGGGTTATGGAACATTGTGATGACAGGGGTCATGGAGCATTTTGATGATAAGTGCGTGTAGCATTGTGATGATAGGGGTCATAGAACATTGTGATGACAGCGGTGAGGGAATATTGTGAAGACTAGTGATGGAATATTGTGATACCAGGGGTGAGAGGGCTTTTTGATGAGAAGTGCATGGAACATTGTGATGAAAAGGTTTATGGAGCATTGTGATGACTATGATGTTGAGCATTGTGATGACAAGCGCATGGTACATTGTGATGCCATGGGTCAAGGAGCATTGTGATGACAAGCGCATGGAGCATTGTGATGACAAGTTTCATGGATCATTGTGCTGACAAATGCATGGTGCATTGTGATGACAAGGGTCACAGAGCATTGTGATGAAATGTTCATGGAGCATTGTGGTGACAAATGACACAGAGCCTTGTGTGACAAGGGCATGGACCATTCTGATGACAAAAGTCATGAAGCATTGTGATGACTGGAGTCACGGAGCATTGTGATGACAGGGGTCATGGAGCATTGTGATGACAGGATTCATGGGGCTTTGTGATGATAAGGTCATGGAGCATAGGGCTGAAAATATTCAAGGAGTATTGTGATGACAGGGGTCATGGAACATTGTCAGGAATAGGGCATGGATCATTGTGATTAAAAAGGCATGGAGCCTTGTCATGACAGGTTTCAAGGAGCATACTGACGACAAGTGTCAGGGAGCATTGTGATGACAGGGTTGAGCGAGTATTGTGATGACTATTGATGGAATATTGTGATATATGTGGTGAGAGAGCATTTTGATGAGAAGTGCATTGATCTTTGTGATGACAAATTTTATGGAGCATAGCGATGAAAAGGATATGGAGAATTGTGATGAAAAGAGCATGGCACATTTTGATGACATGTGTGATGGAGCATTGTGCTGACAAGCGCATGGAGCATTTTGATGACAAGTGTCATGGAGCATTGTGCTGACAAAGGCATGGAGCATTGTGATGACAAGGGAAACAGAGCACTGTGATGAAAATTTCATGGAGCGTTGTGGTGTCAAGGATCACAGAGCCTTGTGTGATGAGGGCATGGACCATTGTGAGGACAAAGGTCATGAATCATTGTGATGACTGGAGTCAGGGAGCATTGTGATGACAGGGGTCCTGGAGCATTGTGATGACAAGGGCATGGAGCAATGTGATGACAGGGGCATGGAACATTGGTCTGACATGTTTCATGGATTATTGTGATGACAGTGGGCATGGCGCATTGTGATGAAAAGGGCATGGAACATTGGGATGACAAGGTCTTGGATTATTGTGAAGACAGGTGTCAGGGAGCATTGTGATGACATATGTCATTGTCCATTGGGATTACAATGGCATGCAGCACTGTGATACCAAGTGTCAGGGAGGATTGTGATGACAAATATAATGGAGCATTTTGATGACAAGGTCTTGGAACATTGCGATGACAAGGGTCATGGAGCATTGTGATGACAAGGGCATGGAGCATTCTGATGAAAAGATGCATGGAGCATTGAGATTCCAGGTGTTTTAAAGCAATGTGATTACAAGGGCATGGAGCATTGTGATGAGAAGGCAATGGAGCATTCTGATGACATGCGTCATGGAGCTTTGTGATGACAAGGACATGGAGCATTGTGATTACAGGGGTCTTGGAGCATTGTGGTGAAAAGGGAATGGATCATTGTGATGAAAAATGCATGGAGCCTTGTCATGACAGGGTTCAAGGAGCATACTGATGACAACTGTCAGGGAGCATTGTGATGATAAATGTACTGAGCATTGTGATGACAAAGATCATGGAGCATTGTGATGAGAAGACCATGGATAATGGTGATGACCAGCGTCATGGGGCATTGTGATGAAAAGTGTTATGGAACATTGTGATCAGAAGGGTTTGGTGCATTGTGATGACAGAGGTCACTGAGCATTTTGATTTCATTGTGATGACAATAGCATGAAATATTATGGTGATGGGCACGGTGCATTGTGATGACAGGGTTCATGGAGCATTGAGATGAAAAGGGGCATGGAGCATTGTGATTACAGGGGTGTTGGAGCATTGTGATGACAAGGGCATGGAGCATTGTGAAGACAAGGCCGTGGAATATTGTGATGGCAAGGGTGATGGGGCATTGTTATGAAAGTTGTAATGTAGCATTGTGATGACAAGGGCATTCAGAATTGTGATTACAGGGGTCATGGAATATTGTGATGACAGGGGTGAGGGATTATTGTGATGACTAGTGATGGAACATTGTGATATCAGTGGTGAGAAAGCATTTTGTCGAGAAGTGCATGGAGCATTGTGATGACAAATTTTATGGAGCATTTTGATGACAAGGATGTGGAGCATTGTGGTGACAAGTGCATGGTGCATTGTGATGAAATGGGTTATGGAGCATTGTTCTGACAAAGGCAAGGAGCTTTGTGATGACAAGGGTCACAGAGCATTGTGATAAAAATTTCATGGAGCATTGTGGTGACAAAGGTCACAGAGCTTTGTGTGACGTGGTTATGGAGCATTGTGATGAGAAAGGACATGAATCATGGTGATGACTGGAGTCACGGAGCACTGTGATGACAGGGGTCATGGAGCATTGTGATGACAGGGTCATGGAGCAATTTGAATAAATTTGTCATGGAATATTTTGATGACAGGGGTTATGGAACATTGTCATGTCAGGGTTCATGGAGCATTGTAATGACAAGGTCATGGAGCAATATGATGACAGGGGCATGGAACATTGATCTGACAAGTTTCATGGATTATTGTGATGACGGTGGGCATGGAGCATTGAGATGACAAGGGCATGGAGCATTGTGGTGACAAAGGTCACAGAGCCTTGTGTGACGAGTGCTTGGACCATTGTGAGGACAAAGCTCATGAAGCATTGTGATGACTGGAGTCACGGAGCATTGTGATGACAGGGGTCATGGAGCATTGTGATGATAAGGGCATGGAGCATTGTGACGACAGGGGCATGGAACATTGGTCTGACATGTTTCATGGATTATTGTGATGACAGGGGTCATGGAGCATTGTGATGACAATGGCATGGAGCATTTTGAAGATAGGTGCATGGACAACTGGTCTGACATCTTTCAAGGATTATTGTGATGAGTGAGTGCATGGCGCATTGTGCAGACAAGGGCATGGAGCATTGTGATGACAAGGGCATGGAGCATTGTGATGACAAGGTCATGGTGTATTGTGAAGACAGGTGTCAGGGAGCATTGTAATGATATATGTCATGGTCAATTTTGATGACAATGGCATGGAGCATTGTGATGTCATGTGTCATGGAGGATTGTGATGACAAGGGACAGGGAGCATTGGGATGTCCAGGGCATGGAGCATTGTGATGGCAAGACCGTGGAGCATTGTGATCGCAAGACCATGGAGCATTTTGTTGACGAGTGTCATCGAGCACTGCAGTGACACGGGGCATGGAGAAATGTGATGATAGGTGTCATGGATCATTGTGATGACAAGGGTCATGGAGCATTCTGATGACATGCTTGTGGAGTATTATGATGACAATGGCATGGAGCATTGTGATGAAAAAGGCAAGGAGCATTGTGATGAAAAAGACATGGAACCTTTTCATGATAGTGATCAAGGAGCATTCTGACGTCAAGTGTCAGGGAGCATTGTGATGACAAGTGTATTGAGCATTGTGATAACAATGCTCATGGAGCATTGTGATGACAGGCATCATGGAGCATTGTGATGAGAAGGCCATGGAGCATTCTGATGACATGCGTCATGGAGCTTTGTGATGACAAGGGCATAGAGCATTGTGATGACAAGGTCATGGAATACTCTGAAGACAGGCGACAGGGAGCATTGTGATGACATATGTCATGGTCCATTCAGATGACAATGGCATGGAGCATTGTGATGCAAAGTGTAATGGAGGATTGTGATGACAAATGTAATGGAGCATTGTGATGACAATGGCTTGGAGCATTATGATGACAAGGGCATGGAGCATTGTGACGACAACGGACATTGAGAATTTTTATGACAAGGTTTTGAAGCATTTTGATGACAAAGGCATGGAGCTTGCTATGACAGGGGTCATGGGGCATTGCGAAGACAAGTTCATGGAGAATTGTGATGAGAAGGGCATGTAACATTGTGATGAGAAGTGTCATGGAGCATTGTGATGACAAGGACATGGAGAATTGTGATGAAAAGGGACATGGAGCGTTGCTATTACCAGGGAATGGAGCATTGTGATGGCAAGACCGTGGAGCACTGTGATGAGAAGACCATGAATAACTGTGATGACAAGCATCATGGAGCACTGTAATGACAAGGGTCATGGAGCATTCTGAAGACAGTTGTCATGGAGCATTGTGTTGACAGGGGTCATGGAACAAAGTGATGAGAGGGAGCATGGAGAATTGTGATGACAAGGACACGGAACACTGTGATACATGGGTCATGGAGGATTGTAATGACAAGGTAATGGAGAATTGTAATGAGAAGGGCATCGAGCATTGTGATGACAAGCGTCATGGAGCTTTGTGATGACAAGGGCATGGAGCAATGTGATGAGAGGCTTCATGAAGCATTGTGATGACAATGGCATGGAGCATTGTGATGCCAAGAGTCACAGAGCATTGTGATGAAATGTTCATGGAGCATTGTGGTGACAAATGTCACAGAGACTTGTGATGATGAGGGCATGGACCATTGTGATGACAAAGTCTTGAAGCCTTGTGATGACTGGAGTCACGGAGCATTGTGAAGACAGGGGTCATGGAGCACTGTGATGATAACTGCATGGAGCATTGTGATGACAGGGGCATGGAGCAACGGTCTGAAAAATTTCATGGATTATTGTGATGACAGTGGGCATTGCGTATTGTGATGACAAGGGCATGGAGCACTGTGAAGAAAAGCCATGGAGTATTGTGAAGTCAGGTGTCAGGTAGCATTGTGATGACATATGTCATGGTGCATTGTGATGACAGTGGAATGGAGCATTGTGATGACAAGTGTCATGGAGGATTGTGATGACAAAGGTAATGGAGCATTGTGATGACAATGGCTTGGAGCATTGTGATGACAATGATCATGGAACATTGTGATGACAAGCACTTTTGAGAATTTTGATGACAAGTTCGTGAAGCACTGTGATGAAAAGCACATGGAGCTTGCTATGACAGGGGTCATGGAGCATTGTGATGACAAGTGCATGGAGAATGTGATTACAAGAGCATGTAACATTGTGATTTGAAGTGTCATGGAGCATTGTGATTGCAAGACGGTGGAGCATTATGATAAGACCATGGATAATTGTGATAACGAGCGTCATGGAGAACTGTAATGACAAGGGGCATGGAGCATTGTGATGACAGGTTTCATGGAGCATTGTGATAACAGGGGTCATGGAGCATTGAGATGACAAGGGTCATGGAGAATTCTGATGACAAGCTTGTTGAGTATTGTGATGACAATGGCATGGAGCATTGTGATGAAAAGGGCCTGGAGCATTGTAATGAAGAAGGCATAGAGCCATTTCATGAAAGTGTTCGAGAAGCATTCTGACGACAAGTGTCAGGGAACACTGTGATGACAAGTGTATTGAGCATTGTGATGACAAAAGTCATGGAGCATTGTGATGACAAGAGCATGGAGTATTGTGATGACAGGCATCATCGAGTGCTGTGATGACAAGTGTTATGGAACAATGTGATCGCAAGTGTTTGGAGCACTGTGATGACAGAGGTCATGGATCATTTTGATATCAAGGAGCATGGAGCATTGTGATGACAGGGGTCATGGAGCATTGTGATGAGAAGATCAAGGAGCACTGAGTGGAAAATATTCATGGAGTATTCAGATGAAAGTGGTCATGGAGCATTGTGATGACCAGGCCCTGGAGCACTCTGATGAGAAGACCATGGAGCCTTGTGATGAGAAGTCTCATGGAGCATTCTGATGAAAAGGGGCATGGAGCATTGTGATTACAGTGGTCTTGGATCATTGTGATTACAAGTGCATGGAGCATCGTGAGAGATCTCCAAGGAGCATTCTGATGACATGCGTCATGGAGCTTTGTGATGACCAGGGCAAGGAGCATTGTGATTAGATGGGTATTGGAGCATTGTGATGAAAAAGGCATGGATCATTGTAATGAAAAAGGCATGGAGCCTTGTCATGACAGGGTTCAAGGAGCATACTGATGGCAGGAGTCAGGGAGCATTGTGATGACAAGTGTATTGAGCATTGTGATGACAAAGGTCATGGAACATTGTGATGAGAAGTGCATGGATAATTGTGATGACGAGCCTCATGGGGCGTTGTGATGACAAGTGTTATGGAACATTGTGATCAGAAGGGTTTGGAGCAGGGTTTCCCTGGTGGCGCAGTGGTTGAGAGTCTGCCTGCCAAGGCAGGGGACACGGGTTCGAGCCCTGGTCTGGGAAGATCCCACATGCTGCGGAGCAACTGGGCCCGTGAGCCACAATTACTGAGCCTGCGCGTCTGGAGCCTGTGCTGCGCAAGAAGAGAGGCTGCGACAGTGAGAGGCCCGCGTGCGCACTGCAATGAAGAGTGGCCCCCGCTTGCCACAAGTAGAGGAAGCCCTCGTGCAGAAACGAAGACCCAACACAGCCATAAATAAATAAATTAAAAAAAAAAAAAAAAAAAGAAGGGTTTGGAGCATTGTGATTACAGAGGACATGGAGCATTTTGATTTCATTGGGATGACAATAGCATGAAGCATTATGATGATGGGCACGTTGCAGTGTGATGACAGTGGGCATGGAGCATTGTGGTGACAAAGGTCACAGAGCCTTGTGTGACGAGGGCATGGACCATTGTGATTATAAAGTTAATGAAGCATTGTGATGACTGGAGTCATGGAGCATTGTGATGAGAGGAGTCATGGAGCACTGTGATGACAATGGAATGGAGCATTGTGATGACAAGGTACTGGAGCAGTGTGATGAGAAGACCATGGAGCTTTGTGATGACAAGTCTCATGGAGCATTCTGATGAATAGGGGCATGGAGCATTGTGATTACAGGGGTGTTGGAGCATTGTGATGACAAGGTCATGGAGCATAGGGATGAGAAGGCCATGGAGCATTCTGATGACATGTGTCATGGATCTTTGTGATGACAGGGGCATGGAGCATTGTGATTACAGGGGTCTTGGAGCATTGTGATGACAAGGGTCATGGAGCCTTGGATGCCAAGACGGTGGAACATTGTGATGGCAGGGGTCATGGAGCATTGTTATGACAGGGGTAATGGAGCATTGTGATGACAAGGGCATGGAACATTGGTCTGAAAATTTCATGGATTATTGTGATGAGATTCGGCATGGAACATTGTGATGACTAGGGCACGGAACACTGTGATACATGTGTCATGGAGGATTGTAATGACAAAGGCATGGAGCATTGTGATGAGAAGAGTATCGAGCACTGTGATGACAAGTGTCATGGAGCATTGTGGTGAAAAGATCAAGAAGCAATGTGATGACAGGTGCATGGAACATTGGTCTGACCAGTTTCATGGATTATTGTGATGACATGGGCATGGAGCATTGAGATGACAAGGGCATGGAACATTATGGTGACAAAGGTCACAGAGCCTTGTATGACGAGGGCATGGACCATTGTGAGGACAAAGGTCATGAAGCGTTGTGATGACTGGAGTCACGGAGCATTGTGATGACAGGGGTCATGGAGCATTGTGGTGACAAAGTTCACAGAACCTTGTGTGACGTGGGCCTGGACCATTGTGAGGACAAAGGTCATGAAGCATTGTGATGACTGGAGTCACGGAGCATTGTGATGACAGGGGTCATGGAGCATTGTGATGACAAGGGCATGGAGCATTGTGATGACAGGGGCATGGAACAGTGGTCTGACATGTTTCATGGATTATTGTGATGACAGTGGGCATGGTGCATTGTGATGACAAGGGCATGGATCATTGTGATGACAAGGTCATGGAGTATTGTGAAGACAGTTGTCAGGGAGCACTGTGATGACATATGTCATTGTCCATTATGATGACAATGGCATGGAGCATTGTGATACCAAGTGTCATGGAGGATTGTGATGACAAAGGTAATGGAGCATTTTGATAACAAGGGCTTGGAACATGGCGATGACAAGGATCATGGAGCATTGTGATGACAAGGGCATGGAGCATTCTGATAAAAAGTTGCAAGGAGCATTGAGATTACAGGGGTTTTGAAGCAATGTGATTACAAGGGCATGGAGCATTGTGATGAGAAGGCAATGGAGCATTCTGATGACATGTGTCATAGAGCTTTGTGATGACAAGGACATGGAGCATTGTGATTACAGGGATCTTGGAGCATTGTGATGAAAAGGGAATGGATCATTGTGATGAAAAATGCATGGAGCCTTGTCATGACAGGGTACAAGGAGCATACTGATGACAACTGTCAGGGAGCATTGTGATGATAAGTGTATTGAGCATTGTGATGACAAAGATCATGGAACATTGTGATGAGAAGACCATGGATAATTGTGATGACCAGCGTCATGTGGCATTGTGATGACAAGTGTTATGGAACATTGTGATCAGAAGGGTTTGGTGCATTGTGATGACAGAGGTCATTGAGCATTTTGATTTCATTGTGATGACAATAGCATGAAATATTATGGTGATCGGCACGGTGCATTTTGATGACAGGGTTCATGGAGCATGGAGATGAAAAGGGGAATGGAGCATTGTGATTACAGGGGTGTTGGAGCATTGTGATGACAAGGGCATGGAGCATTGTGGTGAGAAGGCCATGGAGCATTCTGATGACATGCGTCATGGAGCTTTTTGATGACAAGGGCATGGAGAAGTGTGATTACAGGGGTCATGGAATATTGTGATGACAGGGGTGAGGGTTTATTGTGATGACTAGTGATGGAACATTGTGATATCAGCGGTGAGAAAGCATTTTGAGGAGAAGTGCACGGAGCATTGTGATGACAAGGTTTATGCAAAATTTTGATGACAAGGATGTGGAGCATTGTGATGACAAGTGCATGGTGCATTGTGATGACATGGGTTATGGAGCACTGTGCTGCCACTCTCATCGAGCATTGTGATGACAAGGGTCATGGAGCATTGTGCTGACAAAGGCATGGAGCTTTGTGATGACAATGGTCACAGAGCATTGTGATAAAAATTTCATGGAGCATTGTGGTGACAAAGATCACAGAGCTTTGTGTGACGAGGTCATGGACCATTGTGATGAGTGGAGTCACGGAGCATTGTGATAACGGGGGTCTTGGAGCATTGTGATGAAAAGGGAATGGATCATTATGATGAAAAAGGCATGGGGCCTTGTCATGACAGTGTTCAAGGAGCATACTGATGACAAGTGTCAGCGAGCATTGTGATGCCAAGTGTATTGAGCATTGTGGTGACAAAGGTCATGGAGCTTTGTGATGAGAAATCCTTGCATCATTGTGATGACGAGAGTCATGGGGCATGTGATGACAAGTGTTATGGAACATTGTGATCAGAAGGGTTTGGAGCATTGTGATGACAGAGGACATGGAGCATTTTGATTTCATTGTGATGACAATAGCATGAATCATTATGATGATGGGCATGGTGCATTGTGATGACAGTGTTCATGGATCATTGAGATGAAAAGTGGCATGGAGAATTGTGATTACAGAGGTCTTGGAGCATTGTGATGACAAGCGTCATGGAGCCTTTTGATGACAAGGCCGTGGGCCATTGTGATGGCAGGGGTCATGGAGCATTGTTATGACAGGTGTAATGGAGCATTGTGATGACAAGGGCATGGAGCAATGTGATGAGAGATTTCATTGAGCATTGTGATGACAATGGCATGGAGCATTGTGATGACAGGGTCATGGAGCAATTTGAATAAAAGGGCAATGGAATATTTTGATGACAGTGGTTATGGAACATTGTGATATCAGGGGTCATAAACCATTGTGATGAAATGGGTCATGGAGCATTTTGTGACATTGGTTATGGAAAATTGTGATGTCAGTGGTCATGGAGCATTGTGATAATAAGGGCATGGAGCACTGTGATGACAGTGGTCATGGAACATTTTGATGACATGGGTGAGCGAGTATTGTGATGAGTAGTGATGGAACTTTGTGATATATGTGGTGAGAGAGCATTTTGATGAGAAGTGCATGGAGCATTGTGATGACAAGTTTTATGGAGCATAGCGATGAAAAGGATGTGGAGCATTGTGATGAAAAGATCATGGCACTTTCTGATGACATGTGTCATGGAGCATTGTGCTGACATGCGCATGGAGCATTTTTATGACAAGTGTCATGGAGCATTGTGCTGTCAAAGGCATGGAGCATTGTGGTGACAAGGGACACAGAGCATTGTGATGAAAATTTCATGGAGCATTGTGGTGACAAAGATCACAGAGCCTTGTGTGACGAGGGCATGGACCATTGTGAGGACAAAGGTCATGAAATTTTGTGATGACTGGAGTCACGGAGCATTGTGATGACAGGGGTCATGGAGCACTGTGATGACAAGGACATGGAGCAATGTGATGAGAGGGGCATGGAACATTGGTCTGACATGTTTCATGGATTATTGTGATGACAGTGGGCATGGCGCATTGTGATGACAAGGGCATGGGACATTGTGAGGACAAAGGTCATGAAGCACTGTGATGACTGGAGTCACGGAGCATTGTGATGACAGGGGTCATGGAGCATTGTGCTGACAAGCACATGGAGCATTTTGATGACAAGAGTCATGGAGCATTGGGCTGACAAAGTCATGGAGCATTTTGATGACAAGGGACACAGAGCATTGTGATGAAATATTCATGGAGCATTGTGGTGAAAAAGATCATAGAGCCTTGTGTGACGAGGGTATGGACCATAGTGATGAGATAGGTCATGAAGCATTGTGATGACTGGAGTCACGGAGCGTTGTGATGAAATGGGTCATGGAGCATTGTGATGACAAGGGCATGGAGCAATGTGAAGACAGGGGCATGGAACATTGGTCTGACAAGTTTCATGGATTATTGTGATGACAGTGGGCATGGAGCATTGTGATAACAAGGGCATGGAGCATTGTGGTTACAAAGGCATGGAGCATTTACATGACAAGGGACACAGAGCATTCTGATGAAACATTCATGGAGCATTGTGGTGTAAAAGATCACAGAGCCTTGTTTGAAGAGGACATGGACCACTGTGTTGACAAAGGTCATGAAGCATTGTGATGACTGGAGTCACGGAGCATTGTGATGACAGGGGTCAGGGAGCATTGCTCTGAGAAGATTATGGATTATTGTGAAGAGAGTGGGCATGGCGCATTGTGATGACAAGGGCATGGAACATTGTGATGACAAGGTCATGGAGTATTGTGAAGACAGGTGTCAGGGAGCATTGTGATGACATATGCAATTGTACATTGTGATGACAATGGTATGGAGCATTGTGATACCAAGTGTCATGGAGGATTGTGATGACAAAGGTAATGGAGCATTTTGATGACAAGTGCTTCGAACATTGTGATGACTAGGTTCATGGAGCATTGTGATGACAAGGGCATGGATCATTGTGATGACAATGTCCATTGAGAGTTTTGATGACAACGTCGTGAAGCATTGTGATGACAACCGCATGGAGCTTGCTATGACAGTGGTCATACAGCATTGCGATGACAGTTGCATGGAGAATTGTGATGACAATATCATGTAACATTGTGATGAGAAGTGTCACGAAGCATTGTGATGACAAGGATGTGGAGAATTGTAAGGACTTGGGACATGGAGCATTGTGATGAACAGGGCAAGGAGAATTGTGATAGCAAGACCATGGAGCATTGTGATGAGAAGACCATGGATAATTGTGATGAGCAGCGTCACGGGGCATTGTGATGACAAGTGTTATGGAACATTGTGATCAGAAGGGTTTGGTGAATTGTGATGACAGAGGTCATTGAGAATTTGATTTCATTGTGATGCAATAGCATGAAATATTATGGTGATGGGCACGGTGCATTGTGATGACAGGGTTCATGGAGCATTGAGATGAAAAGGGGCATGGAGCACTGTTATTACACGGTTGTTGGAGCATTGTGATGACAAGGTCATGGAGCATTGTGATGAGAAGGCCATGGAGCATTCTGATGACATGCGTCATGGAGCTTTGTGATGACAAGGGCATGGAGAATTGTGATTACAGGGGTCATGGAATATTGTGATGACAGTGGTGAGGGAGTATTTTGATGACTAGTGATGGAACATTGTGATATCATTGGTGAGAAGGCATTTTGAGGAGAAGTGCATGGAGTATTGTGATGACAAGGTTTATGGAGAATTTGGATGACAAGGATGTGGAGCATTGTGATGACAAGTTCATGGTGCATTGTCATGACATGGGTTATGGAGCATTTTGTTGACACGCGCATCGAGCATTGTGATGATAAGGGTCATGGAGCATTGTGCTGACAAAGGCATGGAGCTTTGTGATGACAAGGTTCACAGAGCATTGTGATGAAAATTTCATGGAGCATTGTGGTGACAAAGGTCACAGAGCTTTTTGTGACGAGGTCATGGACCATTGTGATGACAAATGTCATGAAGCATTGTGATGACTGGAGTCACGGAGCATTGTGATAACAGGCGTCTTGGAGCATTGTGATGAAAAGGGAATGGATCACTGTGATGAAAAAGGCATGGAGCCTTGTCATGACAGTGTTCAAGGAGCATACTGATGACAAGTGTCAGCGAGCATTGTGATGCCAAGTGTATTGAGCATTGTGGTGACAAAAGTCATGGAGCATTGTGATGAGAAGACCTTGCATAATTGTGGTGACGAGCGTCATGGGGCATGTGATGACAAGTGTTATGGAACATTGTGATCAGACGGGATTGGAACATTGTGATGACAGAGGACGTGGAGCATTTTGATTTCATTGTGATGACAATAGCATGAATCATTATGATGATGGGCATGGTGCATTGTAATGACAGTGTTCATGGAGCATTGAGATGAAAAGTGGCATGGAGAATTGTGATTACAGAAGTCTTGGAGCATTGTGATGACAAGGGTCATGGAGCCTTGTGATGAAAAGGCCGTGGAACATTTTGATGGCAGGTGTCATGGAGCATTGTTTTGACAGGTGTAATGGAGCATTGTGATGACAAGGGCATGGAGCAATGTGATGAGAGATTTAATTGAGCATTGTGATCACAATGGCATGGAGCTTTGTGATGCCAAGGGTCATGGAGCTTTGTGATGACAAATGTCATGGGGCATTTTGATGACAAGGGCGTGGTGCATTGTGATGAGCAGGGCAGGGAGCATTGTGATGACAGGGTCATGGAGCAATTTGAATAAAAGGGTCATGGAATATTTTGATGACAGGGGTTATGGAACATTGTGATGTCAGGGGTCATGAAGCATTGTGATGAAATGGGTCATGGAGCATTTTGTGACAGGGGTTATGGAACATTGTGATGTCAGGGGTCATGGAGCATTGTGATGATAAGGGCATGGAGCACTGTGATGACAGTGGTCATGGAACATAGTGATGACAGGTGTGAGGGTGTATTGTGATGACTAGTGATGGAATATTGTGATATATGTGGTGAGAGAGCATTTTGATGAGAAGTGCGAGGAGCATTGTGATGACAAGTTTTATGGAACATAGTGATGAAAATGATGTGGAGCATTGTGTTGACAAGAGCATGGCACATTGTGATGACATGTGTCATGGAGCATTTGCTGACAAGCGCATGGAGCATTTTGATGACAAGTGTCATGGAGCATTGTGCTGACAAAGGCATGGAACATTGTGATGACAAGGGACACAGAGCATTGTGTTGACAGGGGCATGGAACATTGGTCGGACAAGTTTCATGGATTATTGTGATGACAGTGGGCGTGGCGCATTGTGATGACAAGGGCATGGAACATTGTGATGACAAGGCAATGGAATATTGTGAAGACAGGTTTCAGGGAGCATTGTGATGACATATGCAATTGTCCATTGTGATGACAATGGCATGGAGCATTGTGATACCAAGTGTCATGGAGGATTGTGATGACAATTATAATGGAGCACTTTGATGACAAGGGCTTGGAACATTGCGATGACAAGGGTCATGGAGCATTGTGATGACGAGGGCATGGAGCTTTCTGATGAAAAGGTGCATGGAGCATAGAGATTACAGGGGTTTTGAAGCAATGTGATTACAAGGGCATGGAGCATTGTGATGAGAAGGCAATGGAGCATTCTGATGACATGCGTCATGGAGCTTTGTGATGACAAGGACATGGAGCATTGTGATTTCAGGGGTCTTGGAGCATTGTGATGAAAAGGGAATGGATCATTGTGATGAAAAATGCATGGAGCCTTGTCATGACAGGGTTCAAGGAGCATACTGATGACAAGTGTCAGGGATCATGGTGATGATAAGTGTATTGAGCATTGTGATGACAAAGGTCATGGAGCATTGTGATGAGAAGACCATGGATAATTGTGATGACCAGCGTCATGGGGCATTGTAATGACAAGTGTTATGGAACATTGTGGTCAGAAGGGTTTGGTGCATTGTGATGACAGAGGTCATTGAGCATTTTGATTTCATTTTGATGACAATAGCATGAAATATTACGGTGATGAGCTCGTTGCATTGTGATGACAGTGTTCATGGAGCATTGTGATTACAAGGGTGTTGGAGCATTGTGATGACAAGGGCATGGAGCATTGTGTTGAGAAGTCCATGGAGCATTCTGATGACATGCGTCATGGAGCTTTGTGATGAAAAAGGCATGGAGAATTGTGTTTAGAGGGGTCATGGAATATTGTGTTGACATTGGTGAGGGAGTATTGTGATGACTAGTGATGGAACATTGTGATATCAGTGGTGAGAAAGCATTTTGAGGAGACGTGCATGGAGCATTGTGATGACAAGGTTTATGGAGCGTTTTGATGACAAGGATGTGGAGCATTGTGATGACAAGTGCATGGTACATTGTGATGACATGGGTTATGGAGCATTGTGCTGACACACGCATCGAGCATTGTGATGACAATGGTCATGTAGAATTGTGCTGACAAAGGCATGGAGCTTTGTGATGACTAGGGTCACTGAGCATTGTGATAAAAATTTCATGGAACATTGTGGTAACAAATGTCACAGAGCTTTGTATGACGAGTTCATGGACCATTGTGATGACTAATGTCAAGAAGCATTGTGATGACTGGAGTCACGGAGCATTGTGATAACAGGGGTCTTGGAGCATTGTGATGAAAAGGGAATGGATCGTTGTGAAAAAGTCATGGGGTCTTGTCATGACAGTGTTCAAGGAGCATACTGATGACAAGTATCAGCGAGCATTGTGATGCCAAGTGTATTGAGCATTGTGGTGACAAAGGTCACAGAGCTTTGTGTGATGAGGTCATGGACCATTGTGATGACAAATGTCATGAAGCATTGTGATGACTGGAGTCACGGAGCATTGTGATAACAGGGGTCTTGGAGCATTGTCATCAAAAGGGAATGGATCATTGTGATGAAAAAAGCATGGAGCCTTGTCGTGACAGTGTTCAAGGAGCATACTGATGACAAGTGTCAGCGAGCATTGTGATGCCAAGTGTATTGAGCATTGTGGTGACAAAGGTCATGGAGCATTGTGATGAGAAGACCTTGCATAATTGTGATGACGAGCGTCATGGGGCATGTGATGACAAGTGATATGGAACATTGTGATCAGAAGGGTTTGCAGCATTGTGATGACAGAGGACATGGAGCATTTTGATTTCATTGTGATGACAATAGCATGAATCATTATGATGATGTGCATGGTGCATTGAGATGACAGTGGTCATGGAACACTGAGAAGAAAAGTGGCATGGAGAATTGTGATTACAGAGGTCTTGGAGCATTGTGATGACAAGGGTCATGGAGCCTTGTGATGACAAGGCCGTGGAACATTGTGATGGCAGGGGTCATGGAGCATTGTTATGACAGGTGTAATGGAGCATTGTGATGACAAGGGCATGGAGCAATATGATGAGGGATTTCATTGAGCATTGTGATGACAATGGCATGGAGCATTGTGAGGCCAAGTGTCATGGAGCTTTGTGACGACAAATGTCTTGGGGCATTTTGATGACAAGGATGTGGTGCATTGTGATGAGAAGGGCAGGGAGCATTGCAATTACAGGGTCATTGAGCAATTTGTATAAAAGTGTCATGGAATATTTTGATGATAGTGGTTATGGAACATTGTGATGTCAGGGTTCATGAAGCATTGTGAGGAAATGGGTCATGGAGCATTTTGTGACACGGTTTATGGAACATGGTGATGTCAGGGGTCATGGAGCTTTGTGATGATAAGGGCATGTCGCACTGTGATGACAGTGGTCATGGAACACTGTGATGACAGGGGTGAGCGAGTATTGTGATGACTAGTGATGGAACATTGTGATATTTGTGGTGAGAGAGCATTTTGTTGAGAAGTGCATGGAGCATTGTGATGAGAAGTTATATGGAGCATAGCGATGAAAAGGATGTGGAGCATTGTGATGAAAACAGCATGGCACATTGTGATGACATGTGTCATGGAGCATTGTGCTGACAAGCGCATGGAGCATTTTGATGACAAGTGGCATGGAGCATTGTGCTGCCAAAGGCATGGAGCATTGTGATGAGAAGGGACACAGAGCATTGTGATGAAAATTTCATGGAGCATTGTGGTGACAAGGGCAGGGAGCAATGTGATGAGGGATTTCATTGAGCATTGTGATGACAATGGCATGGAGCTTTGTGATGAAGAGGGCATGGAGCAATGTGGTGACAGGGGCATCGATCATTGGTCTGACAAATTTCATGGATTATTGTGATGACAGTGGGCATGGAGCATTGAGATGTTACGGGCATGGAGCATTGTGGTGACAAAGTCACAGAGCCTTGTGTGACGAGGGCATGGACCATTGTGAGGACAAATTTCATGAAGCATTGTGATGACTGGAGTCACGGAGCTTTGTGATGACAGGGATTATGGAGCATGGTGATGACAAGGGCATGGAGCATTGTGATGACAGGGGCATGGAACATTGGTCTGTCATGTTTCATGGATTATTGTGATGACAGTGGGCATGGCGCATTGTGATGACAATTGCATGGAACATTGTGATGACAAGGTCATGGAATATTGTGAAGACAAGTGTCAGGGAGCATTGTGATGACATATGTCATTGTTCATTGTGATGACAATGGCATGGAGCATTGTGATACCAAGTGTCATGGAGGATTGTGATGACAAAGGTAATGGAGCATTTTGATGACAAGGGCTTGGAACATTGCGATGACAAGTGTCATGGAGCATTGTGATGACAAGGGCATTGAGCCTTCTGATGAAAATTTGCATGGAGCATTGAGTTTACAGGGGTTTTGAAGCAATGTGATTACAAGGGCATGGAGCATTTTGATGAGAAGGCTATGGAGCATTCTGATGACATGCGTCATGGAGCTTTGTGATGACAAGGACATGGAGCATTGTGATTACAGGGGTCTTGGAACATTGTGATGAAAAGGAAATGGAACATTGTGATGAAAAATGCATGGAGCCTTGTCATGACAGGGTTCAAGGAGCATACTGAAGACAACTCTCAGGGAGCATTTTGATGATAAGTGTATTGAGCATTGTGATGACAAAGATCATGGAGCATTGTGATGAGAAGACTATGGATAACTGTGATGACCAGCATCATGGGGCATTGTGATGACAAGTGTTATGGAACATTGTGATCAGAAGGGTATGGTGCATTGTGATGACAGAGGTCATTGAGCATTTTTATTTCATTGAGATGACAATAGCATGAAATATTATGGTGATGGGCACGGTGCATTGTGGTGACAGGGTTCATGTAGCATTGAGATGAAAAGGGGCATGGAGCATTGTGATTACAGTGGTGTTGTAGCATTGTGATGACAAAAGACACAGAGCATTGTGATGAAAAGTTCATGGAGCATTGTGGTGACAAACGTTACAGAGACTTTTGATGCTGAGGGCATGGACCACTGTGATGACAAGTCTTGAAGCATTGTGATGACTGGAGTCACGGAGCATTGTGATGACAGGTGTCATGGAGCATTGTGATGACAAGTGCATGGAGCATTGTGATGACAGGGGTCATGCAGCACTGTGATGACAAAGGTCATGGAGCATTGTGATGACAAGCCTCACGGAACATTCTGATTAAAGTTGTCATGGAGCATTGGGATGACAAGGGAATGGATCATTGTGATGACAAGTGTCATGGAGATTTTTGATGACAAGATTTCCGGATCATTGTGTTGTGAGGGGTCATGGAGCGCGGGGATGACAGTGGTCATGGATCATTGTGATGACAGGGGTCATGGTGCATTGTGATGAGAAGGTCATGGATCATTGGGCTGAAAATGTTCATGGAGTATTGTGATGACAGGGGTCATGGAGCAATGTGATGACAAGGGAATCGAGCATTGTGATGAGAAGGTACTGGAGCATTGTGTGGAGAAGACCATGGAGACTTGTGATGACAAGACTCATGGAGCATTCTGATGAAAAGCGTCATGGAGCATTGTAATTACAGGGGTCTTGGAGCATTGAGATGACAAGGGCATGGAACATGGTGATGAGAAGGCCATGGAGCATTCTGATGACATGCGTCATGGAGTTTTGTGAAGACAAGCACATGGAGCATTGTGATTACCGGGGTCTTGGAGCATTGTGATGAAAATGGCATGGATCATTGTGATGAAAAATGCATGGAGGCTTGTCATGACAGGGTTCAAGGAGCACACTGAGGACAAGTGTCAGGGAGCATTGAGATGATAAGTGTATTGAGCATTGTGATGACAAATGTCATGGAGCATTGTGATGAGAAGACCATGGATAATTGTGATGACGAGCGTAATGGGGCGTTGTGATGCCAAGTGTTATGGAACATTGTGATCACAAGGGTGTGGGGCATTTTGGTGTCAGAGGTCATAGAGCATATTGATTTCATTGTGATGACAATAGCATGAAGTATTATGATGATGGGCATGGTGCACTGTGATGACAGGGTTCATGCAGCATTGAGATGAAAAGTGGCATGGAAAATTGTAATGACAAATGTCATGAAGCATTGTGATGACAGGTGTCATGGAGAAATGTGATAAGAAATGTAATGGAGCATTGTGATGACAAGGGCATGGAGCATTGGGATGAAAGTGGCATGGAGTATTGGCCTGACATGTTTCATGGATTATTGTGATGACAGAGGGCATGGCACATTGTGATAACTAGTGCATGGAGCCTTGTGATGACAAGGTCATTGATTATTTTGAAGAAAGTTGTCAGGGAGCATTGTGGTGACATATGTCACGGTGCACTGTGATGACAATGGCATTGAGCATTGTGATGCCAAGTGTCATGGAGAAATGTGATGAGAAATGTAATGGAGCATTGTGATGACAAGGGCTTGGAGCATTGTGATGACAAGGGTAATGGAGCATTGTGATTGCAAGGGAATGGATCATTCTGATGACAAGGGTCATGGAGCATTTTGATGACGAGAGTCACGGATCATTGTGTTGTCAGGGTTCATGGAACATTGTGATGACATGGGTCATGGGGCATTGTGATGACAGGATTCATGGGTCATGGTTATGAGAAAGTCATGGAGCATTGGGCTGAAAATGTTCATGGAGTATTGTGGTAACAGGGTTCATGGGGCATTTTGATGACACGGGAATGGAGCATTGTGATGAAAATATCATGTAGCATGGTGATGAGAAGTCCATGGAGCATTCTGAAGACATTCGTCATGAAGCTGTGTGATGACAACGGCATGGAGCATTGTGATTACAGTGGTCTTGGAGCATTGTGAGGAAAATGGCATGGATCACTGTGATGAAAAATGCATGGAGCCTTGTCATGTCAGGGTTCAAGGAGCATACTGACAAGTGTCAGGGAGCCTTGTGATGACAACTGTATTGAGCACTGTGATGACAAGGTCATGGAGTATTGTGAAGACAGGTGTCAGGGAGCATTGTGATGACATATGTCATGTTCTATTGTAATGACAATGGCATGGGGCATTGTGATGCCAAGTGTCATGGAGGATTGTGATGACAAAGATAATGGGGCATTGTGATGATTAGGGCTTGGAACATTATGATGACAAGGGACATTGAGAATTTTGATGAGGAGGTCGTGAAGCATTGTGATGACAAGGTTCTGGAGCATTGTGATGAGAAGACCATGGAGCCTTGTGAAGACAAGTCTCATGGAGCACACTGATGACAAGGGGCATGGAGCATTGTGATTACTGTGGTATTGGAGCATTGTAATGACAAGGGTCATGGAGCCTTGTGATGACAAGGCCGTGGAACATTGTCATGACAGGGGTGAGGGAGTATTGTAATGACTAGTGATGGAACATTTTGATATCAGTGGTGAAAGAGCATTTTGATGAGAAGTGCATGGAGCTTTGTGATGACAATGTTTACGGAGCATTGTGAAGATAATATTGTGGAACATTGTGATGACCATCGCATGGCACATTGTGATGACATGTGTCATGGAGCATTGTTCTGACAAGCGCATGGAGCATTGTGATGCCAAGGGTCATGGAGCACTCTGCTGACAAAGGCATGGAGCATTGTGATGACAAGGGTCAGAGAGCATTGTGATGAAAAGTTCATGGAGCATTATGGTTACAAATTTCAAAGAGCACTGTGATGAGGAGGGCATGGACCATTGTGATGACAAAGGTCATGAAGCAATGTGATGACTGGAGTCACGGAGCAGTGTGATGACAATGGCATGGAGCATTGTGATGACAGGGGCATGGAGCATTGGTCTGACAAGTTTCATGGATTATTGTGAAGATAGTGGGCATGGCACATTGTGATGACAAGGGCATGGAGCATTGTTATGACCAGGTCATGGAATATTGTGAAGACAGGTGTCAGGGAGCATTGTGATGACATATGTCATGGTGCATTGTGATGACAATGACATGGAGAATTGTGAAGCCACGTGTCATGGGGGATTGTGATGACAACGGTAATGGAGCATTGTGATGACAAGGGCCATTGAGAATTGTGATGAGAAGTTCGTGAAGCACTGTGATGAAAAGCACATGAAGCTTGGTATGACAGGGGTCATGGAGCATTGCAATGACAAGTGCATGGAGAATTGTGATGACAAGAGCATGTAACATTGTGAAGAGAAGTGTCATGGAGCATTGTGATGGCAAGACCGTGGATCACTGTGATGAGAAGACCATGGATAATTGTGATGACGAGCGTCATGGAGCATTGTGATGACAAGGGCCATTGAGAATTTTGATGCCAACGTCGTGAAGCATTGTGATGACAAGCGCACGGAGCTTGCTATGACAGTGGTCATGGAGCATTGCGCTGAAAAGTGCATGGAGAATTGTGATGACAGGGGTCATGGAGCATTGTGATGAAAAGGGCATGGAGCATTGTGATGGAAAAGGCATGGAGCTCTTCATGAAAGGGTTCAAGGAGCATTCGGACGACAAGTGTCACGGAGCATTGTGATGACAAGTGTATTGTGCATTGTGATGACAAAGTTCATGGAGCATTTTGATGACACGGGAATGGATTATTGTGATGACAGGTATCAAGGAGCGTTGCAATGACAAGTGTTGTGGAACAATGGGATCACAAGGGTTTGGAGCATTCTGATGACAGAGGTCATGGAGCATTTTGATTTCATTTTGATGACAATAGCATGAAGCATTATGATGATGGGCATGGTGCATTGTGTTGACACGGTTCATGGAGCATTGAGATGAAAAGGGGCATGGAGCATTGTGATTACAGGGGTCTAGGAGAATTGTGATGACAAGGGCATGGAGCATCGTGAATGAGAAGGCCATGGAGCATTCCGATGACATGCGTCATGGAGCTTTGTGATGACAAGGACATGGAGCATTGTGATGACAACTGTTATGGAGCCTTGTGATGACAAGGCCTTGGAACATTTTAATGACAGGTATCATGGAGCATGGTTATAACAGGGGTAATGGAGCATTTTGATGACAAGGGCATGGAGGATTGGTCTGAAAAGTTTCATGGATTATTGTGATGAGAGGGGGCATGGAGCATTGTGATGACAAGGGCATGGAACACTGTGATACATGGGTCATGACAGATTGCAATGAAAAGGGCATGGAGCATTGTGTTAAGAAGAGCGTCGAGCATTTTGATAAAAAGCATCATGGAGCCTGTGATGACAACTGCATGGAACAATGTGATGAGAGTGTTCATGGAGCATTTTGATGACAATGGCATGGAGCATTGTGATGCCAAGGTTCATGGAGGAATGTGATGACAAAGTTAATGGAGCATTGTGATGACAGGGGTTTGGAGCATTGTGAGGACAAGGGTCATGGAGCATTTTGATGACAAGGGCATGGAGGATTGTGATGACAAGGGCCATTGAGAATTTTGATGACAATTTCGTGAAAGATTGTGATGAAAAGCACATGGAGCTTGCTATGACAGGGGTCATTGAGCATTGCGTTGACAAATGCATGGAGAATTGTGATGACAAGAGCATGTAACTTTGTGATGAGAAGTGTCATGGAGCATTGTGATGGAAAGACCGTGGAGCATTGTGATGAGAAGATCATGGATATTTGTGATGACGAGCGTCATGGAGCACTGTAATGACAAGGGGCATGGAGCATTGTGATGACAGGTGTCATGGAGCATTGTGATGACAGGGATCATGGAGCATTGTGATGCCAAGGGTCATGGAGGAATGTGATGACAAAGTTAATGGAGCATTGTGATGACAGGGGTTTGGAGCATTGTGATGCCAAGTGTTATGGAGGAATGTGATGACAAAGTTAATGGAACATTCGGATGACAGGGGTTTGGAGCATTGTGAGAAAAAGGGCATGGAGCATTGTGATTAAAAAGGCATGGAGCCTTTTCATGACAGGTTTCAAGGAGCATTCTGAGGAAAAGTGTCAGGGAGCATTGTGATGACAGGTGTATATAGCATTGTGATGACAAAGTTCATGAAGCATTGTGATGACAAGGGCATGGAGTATTGTGATGACAGGCATCATGGAGCGTTGTGATGACAAGTGTTATGGAACATGGTGATCACAAGGGTTTGGAGCATTGTGATGACAGAGGTCATGTATCATTTTGATTTCAAGTATCATGGAGCATTGTGATGACAAGGGCATGAAGCAATGTGATCCCAAGGTTCATGGAGGATTGTGATGACACTGGTAATGGAAAATTGTGAGGACAAGTGCATGGAGCATTGTGATAAAAAGGTCATGTAGCATTTTGCTGACAAATGCATGGAGCACCGTGATGACAAGTGTCATGGAGCTCTGTGACGACAAGCGTCAAGGACCATTGTGATTACAGGGGTCATGGAGCATGGGGATGACAAGCGCATGGAATATTCTGATGACAAGTGGCATGGATTATTTTGATGCCAGTGGTCTTGTAGCATTGTGATGACATAGGTCATGGAGCATTTTGATTTCATTTTGATGACAATAGCATGAAGCATTATGATGATGGGCATGGTGCATTGTGATGACAGGGTTCATGGAGCATTGAGATGAAAAGGGGCATGGAGCATTGTGATTACAGGGGTGTTGGAGCATTGTGATGTCAAGGGCATGGAGCATTGTGTTGAGAAGGCCATGGAGCATTCTGATGACATGCATCATGGAGCTTTGTGATGACAAAGAAATTGAGCATTGTGATTAGAGGGTTCTTGGAGCATTGTGATGACAAGGTCATGGAGGCTTGTGATGACAAGACCATGGAACCTTGTGATGGTAAGTGTCATGGAGCATTATTATGACAGGGATAATGGAGCATTGTGATGACAAGGACGTGGAGCACTGGTCTGAAATGTTTCATGGATTATTTTGATGAGAGTGGGCATGGAGCATTGTGATGACAAGGGCACGGAACACTATAATACATAGGTCATGGAGGATTGTAATGATAAGGGCATGGAGCATTGTGATGAGAAGGGTATTGAGCATTGTGATGACAAGCGTCATGGAGCTTTGTGATCACAAGGGCATGGAGCAATGTGTTGAGAGGGTTCAAGGAGCATTTGATGATAATGGCATGGAGCACTGTGATGCCAATTGTCATGGAGCTTTGTGATGAAAAATGTCATGGAGCATTTTGATGACAAGGCCGTGGTGCATTGTGATGAGAAGGGCAGGGAGCATTGTGATGACAGGGTCATGGAGCAGTTTGATGAAAAGGTTCATGGAACATTTTGATGAGAGGGGTTATGGAAAATTGTGATGTCAGGTGTCATGGAGCATTGTGATGAAAAGGGTCATGGAGCAGTTTGTGACAGGGATTATTGAACATTCTGATGTCAAAGGGCATGGAGCATTGTGATGAAATGGGTCATTGAGCATTTTGATGACAGGTGTCATAGAGCATTGTGATGATAAGGGTATATAGCATTTTGATGACAGGGGTCATGGAACATTGTGATGACAGGGTTGAGGCAGTATTGTGATGACTAGTGATGGAATACTGTGATATCACTGGTGAGAGAGCATTGTGATGAGAAGTGTATGGAGCAATGTGATGACGAGGTTTATGGAGCATTTTGATGACAAGGATGTGGAGCATTGTGATAACAAGCACATGGCGCATTGTGATGACATGGGTTATGAAGCATTGTGCTGACAAGCGCATGGAACATTGTGATGACAAGGGTCATTGAGCATTGTGCTGACAAACGCATGGAGCATTGTGATGACAAGGGTGACAGAGCTTTGTGATGAAAAGTCCATGGAGCATTGTGGTGACAAAGGTCACAGAGCCTTCTGTGACAAGGTCATGGACCATTGTGATGACAAATGTCATGAAGCACTGTGATGACTGTAGTCACGGAGCATTGTGATTACAGGGTTCTTGGAGTATTGTGATGCCAAGGGCATGGATCATTGTGATGAGAAGGCCATGGAGCATTCTGATGACATGTGTCATGGAGCTTTGTGATGACAAGGGCAGGGAGCATTGTGATTACAGGGGCCTTGGAGCATTGTGATGAAAAGGGAATGGATCATTGTGATAAAAAAAAGCATGGAGCCTTTTCACGACAGTGTTCGTGAAGCATACTAATGACAAGTGTCAGGGAGCATTGTGATGATAAGTGTATTGAGCATTGTGATGACAAAGATCAGGGAGCATTGTGATGATAAGTGTATAGAGCATTGTGATGACAAAGATCATGGAGCATTGTGATGCGAAGACCATGGATAATTGTGATGACCAGCGTCATGGGGCATTGTGATGACAAATGTTATGGAACATTGTGATCAGAAGGGTTTGGTGCATTGTGATGACACAGGTCATTGAGCATTTTGATTTCACTGTGATGACAATAGCATGAAATATTATGGTGATGGGCACGGTGCATTGTGATGACATGGTTCATGGAGCATTGAGATGAAAAGGGGCATGGAGCATTGTGATTACAGGCGTGTTGGAGCATTGTGATGACAAGGGCAAGGAGCATTGTGATGACAACGGCATGGAGCATTGTGATGAGAAGACCATGGAGCATTCTGATGACATGCCTCATGGAGCTTTGTGTTGACAAGGGCAAGGAGAATTGTGATTACAGGGGTCATGGAATATTGTGATCACAGGGGTGAGGGTGTATTGTGATGACTAGTGATGGAACATTGTGATATCAGTGGTGAGAAGGCATTTTGAGGAGAAGTGCATGGAGCATTGTGATTACAAGGTTTATGGAGCATTTTGATGACAAGGATGTGGAGCATTGTGATGACAAGTGCATTGTGCATTGTGATGACATGGGCTATGGAGCATTGTGCTGACACGCGCATCGAGCATTGCGATGACAACGGTCATGGAGCATTGTGCTGACAAAGGCATGGAGCTTTGTGATGACAAGGGTCACAGAGCATTGTGATAAAAATTTCATGCAGCATTGTGGTGACAAAGGTCACAGAGCTTTGTGTGACCCGGTCATTGACCATTGTGATGGCAAATGTCATGAAGCATTGTGATGACCGGAATCACGGAACATTGTGATAACAGGGGTCTTGGATCATTGTGATGAAAAAGGCATGGAGCCTTGTCATGACAGTGTTCAAGGAGCATACTGATGACAAGTGTCAGCGAGCATTGTGATGCCAAGTGTATTGAGCATTGTGGTGACCAAGGTCATGGTGCACTGTGATGAGAAGACCCTGCATATTTGTGATGACGAGCGTCATGGGGCATGTGATGACAAGTGTTATGGAGCATTGTGATCAAAAGGGTTTGGAGCATTTTGATGACAGAGTACATGGAGCATTTTGATTTCATTGTGATGACAATAGCATGAATCATTATGATGATGGGCATGGTGCATTGTGATGACAGTGTTCATGGAGCATTGAGATGAAAAGTGGCATGGAGAATTGTGATTACAGAGGTCTTGGAGCATTGTGATGACAAGGGTCATGGAGCCTTGTGATGACAAGGCCGTGGAACATTGTGATGGCAGGGGTCATGGAGCATAGTTATGACACGTCTAATGGAGCATTGTGATGACAAGGGCATGGAGCAATGTGATGAGAGATTTCATTGAGCATTGTGATGACAATGGCATGGAGCACTGTGATGACAAGGGTCATGGAGCTTTGTGATGACAAATGTCATGGGGCATTTTGATGACAAGGGCGTGGTGCATTGTGATGAGAAGGGCAGGGAGCATTGTGATGACAGGGTCATGGAGCAATTTGAATAAAAGGGTCATGGAATATTTTGATGACAGGGGTTATGGAACATTGTGATGTCAGGGGTCATGAAGCATTGTGATGAAATGGGTCGTTGAGCATTTTGTGACAGGAGTTATGGAACATTGTGATGTCAGGGGTCGTGGAGCATTGTGATGATAAGGGCATGTAGCACTGTGATGACAGTTGTCATGGAACATTTTGATAACAGGGGTGAGCGAGTATTGTGATGACTAGTGATGGAACATTGTGATATATGAGTTGAGACAGCATTTTGATGAGAAGTGCATGGAGCATTGTGATGACAAGTTTTATGGAGCATAGCGATGAAAAGGATGTGCAGCACTGTGATGAAAAGAGCATGGCACATTGTGATGACATGTGTCATGGAGCATTGTGATGACAAGGGACACAGAGCATTGTGATGAAAATTTCTTGGAGCATTGTGATGACAAAGATCACAGAGCCTTGTGTGACGAGGGCATGGACCTTTGTGATGAGAAAGGTCATGAATCATTGTGATGACTAGAGTCACGGAGCATTGTGATGACAGGGGTCATGGTGCATTGTAATGACAATGGCATGGAGCAATGTGATTACAGGGGCATGGATAATTGGTCTGACAAGTTTCATGGATTATTGTGTTGACAGTGGTCATGGAGCATTGTGATGACAAGGGCATGGAGCATTGTGATGACAGGGGCATGGAACATTGGTCTGACATATTTCATAGATTATTGTGATGACAGTGGGCATGGCGCATTTTGATGACAAGGGCATGGAACATTGGGATGACAAGGTCATGGAATATTGTGAAGACAGGTGTCAGGGAGCATTGTGATGACATATGTCATTGTCCATTGTGATGACAATTGCATGGAGCATTGTGATACCAAGTGTCATGGAGGATTGTGATGACAAAGGTAATGGAGCATTTTGATGACAAGGGCTTGGAACATTGTTATGACAAGCGTCATGGAGCATTGTGATGACAAGGGCATGGAGCATTCTGATGAAAAGGTGCATGGAGCATTGAGATTACAGGGGTTTTGAAGCAATGTGATGACAAGGGCATGGAGCATTGTGATGAGAAGGCAAAGGAGCATTCTGATGACATGCATCATGGAGCTTTGTGATGACAAGGACATGGATCATTGTGATTACAGGGATATTGGAGCATTGTGATGAAAAGGGAATGGATCATTGTGATGAAAAATGCATGGAGCCTTGTCATGACAGGGTTCAAGGAGCATACTGATGAAAACTGTCAGGGAGCATTGTGATGATAAGTGTATTGAGCATTGTGATGACAAATATCATGGAGCATTGTGATGAGAAGACCATGGATAATTGTGATGACCACCGTCATGGGGCATTGTGATGACAAGTGTTATGGAACATTGTGATCAGAAGGGTTTGGATAATTGTGATGACAGAGGTCATTGAGCATTTGATTTCACTGTGATGACTATAGCATGAAATATTATGGTGATGGGCATGGTGCATTGTGATGACAGGTTTCATGGAGCATTGAGATGAAAAGGGGCATGGAGAATTGTGATTACAAGGGTGTTGGAGAATTGTGATGACAAGGGCATGGAGCATTGTGATGAGAAGGCCATGGATCATTCTGATCACATGCGTCATGGAGCTTTGTGATGACAAGGGCATGGAGAATTGTGATTACAGGGGTCATGGAATATTGTGATGACAGCGGTGAGGGAGTATTGTGATGACTAGTGATGGAACATTGTGATATCAGTGGAGACAGGGCATTTTGAGGAGCAGTGCATGGAACATTGTGATGACAAGGTTTATGGAGCATTTTGATGACAAGCATGTGGAGCATTGTGATTACAAGTGCATGGTACATTGTGGTGACTTGGGTTATGGAGCATTGTGCTGACACGCGCATCGAGCATTGTGATGACAAGGGTCATGGAGCATTGTGCTGACAAAGGCATGGAGCTTTGTGATGACAAAGGTCACAGAGCATTGTGATAAAAATTTCATGGAGCATTGTGGTGACAAAGGTCACAGAGCTTTGTGTGACCAGGTCATGGACCATTGTGATGACAAATGTCATGAAACATTGTGATGACTGGAGTCACGGAGCATTGTGATAACAGGGGTCTTGGAGCATTGTGATGAAAAGGGAATGGATCATTGTGATGAAAAAGGCATGGAGCCTTGTCATGACAGTGTTCAAGGAGCATACTGATGACATGTGTCAGCGAGCCTTGTGATGCCAAGTGTATTGAGCATTGTGGTGACAAAAGTAATGGTGCGCTGTGATGAGAAGACCCTGCATAATTTTGATGACGAGCGTCATGGGGCATGTGATGACAAGTGATATGGAACATTGTGATCAGAAGGGTTTGGAGCATTGTGATGACAGAGGACATGGAGCATTTTGATTTCATTGTGATGACAATAGCATGAAGCATTATGATGATGGGCATGGTGCATTGTGATGACAGTGTTCATGGAGCATTGAGATGAAAAGTGGCATGGAGAATTGTGATTACAGAGGTCTTGGAGCATTGTGATGACAAGGGCCATGGAGCCTTGTGATGACAAGGCCGTGGAACATTGTGATGGCAGGGGTCATAGAGCATTGTTATGACAGGTGTAATGGAGCATTGTGATGACAAGGGCATGGAGCATTGTGATGCCAAGGGTCATGGAGCTTTGTGATGACAAATGTCATGGGGCATTTTGATGACAAGGGCGTAGTGCATTGTGATGAGAAAGGCAGGGAGCATTGTGATGACAGTGTCATGGATCAATTTGAATAAAATGGTCATGGAATATTTTGATGACAGTGGTTATGGAACATTGCGAAGTCAGGGGTCATGAAGCATTGTGATGAAATTGGTCATGGGGCATTTTGTGACAGGGGTTATGGAACATTGTGATGTCAGGGGTCATGGAGCATTGTGATGATAAGGGCATGCAGCACTGTGATGACAGTGGTCATGGAACATTGTGATGACAGGGGTGAGCGAGTATTGTGATGACTAGTGATGGAACATTGTGATATATGTGGTGAGAGAGCATTTTGATGAGAAGTGTATGGAGCATTGTGATGACAAGTTTTATGGAGCATAGCGATGAAAAGGATGTGGAGCATTGTGATGAAAAGAGCATGGCACATTGTGATGACATGTGTCATGGAGCATTGTGCTGACAAGTGCATGGAGTATTTTGATGACCAGCGTCATGGGGCATTGTGATGTCAAGTGTTATGGAACATTGTGATCAGAAAGGTTTGGTGCATTGTGATGACAGAGGTCATTGAGCATTTTGATTTCATTGTGGTGACAATAGCATGAAATATTATGGTGATGGGCACGGTGCATTGTGATGACAGGGTTCATGGAGCATTGAGATGAAAAGGGGCAGGGAGCATTGTGATTACAGTGGTGTTGGAGCACTGTGATGACAAGGGCATGGAGCATTTTGATGAGAAGGCCATGGAGCATTCTGATGACATGCGTCATGGAGCTTTGTGATGACACGGGCATGGAGAATTGTGATTACTGGAGTCATGGAATATTGTGATGACAGGGGTGAGGGAGTATTGTGATGACTAGTGATGGAACATTGTGATATCAGTGGTGAGAAAGCATTTTGAGTAGAAGTGCATGGAGCATTGTGATGACAAGGTTTATGGATCATTTTGATGACAAGGATGTGGAGCATTGTGATGACAAGTGCACGGTGCATTGTGATGACATGGGTTATGGAGCATTGTGCTGACACATGCATCGAGCATTGTGATGACAAGGGTCATGGAGCATTGTGCTGACAAAGCCATGGAGCTTTGTGATGACAAGGTTCACAGAGCATTGTGATAAAAATTTCATGGAGCATTGTGGTGACAAAGGTCACAGAGGTTTGTGTGACCAGGTCATGGAACATTGTGATGATAAATGTCATGAAGCATTGTGATGACTGGAGTCACGGAGCATTGTGATAACAGGGGTCATGGAGCATTGTGATGAAAAGGGAATGGATCATTGTGATGAAAAAGGCATGGAGTCTAGTCATGACAGTGTTCAAAGAGCATACTGTTGACAAGTGTCAGCGAGCATTGTGATGCCAATTGTATTGAGCATTGTGGTGACAAATGTCATGGAGCACTGTGATGAGAAGACCTTGCATAATAGTGATGACAAGCGTGATCGGGCATTGTGATGACAAGTGTTATGGAACATTGTGATCAGAAGGGTTTGGAGCATTGTGATGACAGAGGACATGGAGCATTTTGATTTCATTGTGATGACAAGAGCATGAATCATTATGATGATGGGCATGGTGCATTGTGATGACAGGGTTCATTGAGCATTGAGATGAAAAGTGGCATGGAGAATTGTGATTACAGAAGTCTTGGAGCTTTGTGATTACAAGGGTCATGGAGCCTTGTGATGACAAGGCCGTGGAACATTGTGATGGCAGGGGTCATGGAGCATATTTATGACAGGTGTAATGGAGCATTGTGATGACAATGGCATGGAGCATTTTGATGCCAAGTGTCATGGAGCTTTGTGATGACAAATGTCATGGGGCATTTTGATGACAAGGGCGTGGTGCATTGTGATGAGAAGGGCAGGGAGCATTGTGATGACAGGGTCATGGAGCAATTTGAATATAAGGGTCATGGAATATTTTGATGACAGGGGTTATGGAACACTGTGATGTCAGGGGTCATGAAGCATTGTGATGAAATGGGTCGTGGAGCATTTTGTGACAGGGGTTATGGAATATTGTGATGTCAGTGGTCATGGAGCATTGTGATGAAAAGGGCATGGCACATTGTGATGATATGTGTCATGGAGCATTGTGCTGACCAGCGCATGGGGCATTTTGATGACAAGAGTCATGGAGCATTGAGCTCACAAAGGCATGGGGCATTGTGATGACAAGGGACACAGAGCATTGTGATGAAAATTTCATGGAGCATTGTGGTGACAAAGATCACAGAGCCTTGTGTGACGAGGGCATGGACCATTGTGAGGACAAAAGTCATGAATCTTTGAGATGACTGGAGTCACGGAACATTGTGATGACAGGGGTCATGGAGCATTGTGATGACAAGGGCATGGAGCATTGTGATGACCAGGTCAGGGAACATTGTTCTGACATGTTTCAAGGATTATTGTGATGAGAGTGGGCATGGCGCATTGTGATGACAAGGGCATGGAACATTGTGAAGACAAAGTCAAGGAGTATTGTGAAGAAAGGTGTCAGGGAGCATTGTGATGACATAGGTCATTGTCCATTTTGATGACAATGGCATGGAGCATTGTGATACCAAGTGTCATGGAGGATTGTGATGACAAAGGTAATGGAGCATTTTGATGACAAGGGCTTGGAACATTGTGATGACAAGGGACATGGAGCATTGTTATGACAAGGGCAAGGAGCATTCTGATGAAAAGGTGCATGGAGCATTGAGATTACAGGGGTTTTGAAGCAATGTGATGACAAGGGCATGGAGCATTGTGATGAGAAGGCAATGGAGCCTTCTGATGACATGCGTCATGGAGCTTTGTGATGACAAGGACATGGAACATTGTGATTACAGGGGTCTTGCAGCATTGTGATGAAAAGGGAATGGATTATTGTGATGAAAAATGCATGGAGCCTTGTCATGACAGGGTTCAAGGAGCATACTGATGACAACTGTCAGGGAGCATTGTGATGATAAGTGTATTGAGCATTGTGATGACAAAGATCATGGAGCATTGTGATGAGAAAACCATGGATAATTGTGATGACCAGCGTAATCATGGAGCATTGTTATGACAGGTGTAATGGAGCTTTGTGATGACAAGGGCATGGAACAATGTGATGAGAGATTTCATTGAGCATTCTGATGACAATGGCATGGAGCATTGTGATGCAAAGGGTCATGGAGATTTGTGATGACAAATGTCATGGGGCATTTTGATGACAAGGTGCGGTGCATTGTGAAGAGAAGTGCAGGGAGCATTGTGATGACAGGGTCATGCAGCAATTTGAATAAAAGTGTCATGGATAATTTTGATGACAGGGGTTATGGAACATTGTGTTGTCAGGGGTCATGAAGCATTGTGATGAAATGGGTCATGGAGCATTTTGTGACAGGGGTTATGGAACACTGTGATGTCAGGGGTCATGGAGCATTTTGATGAAAAGGGCATGGCACATTGTGATGACATGTGTCATGGAGCATCGTACTGACAAGCGCATGGAGCATTTTTTTTTTTTTTTTTTTTTTTTTTTTTTTTTTTTGCGGTATGCGGGCCTCCCACTGTTGTGGCCTCTCCCGTTGCGGAGCACAGGCTCCAGACGCGCAGGCTCAGCGGCCATGGCTCACGGGCCCAGCCGCTCCGCGGCATATGGGATCCTCCCAGACCGGGGCACGAACCCGTATCCCCTGCATCGGCAGGCGGACTCTCAACCACTGCGCCACCAGGGAGGCCCGCGCATGGAGCATTTTGATGACAAGTGTCATGGAGCATTGTGCTGACAAAGGCATGGAGCATTGTGATGACTAGGGACACAGAGGATTGTGATGAAAATTTCATGGAGAATTGTGGTTACAAATATCACAGAGCCTTGTGTGACGAGGGCATGGACCATTTTGATGAGAAAGGTCATGAATCATTTTGATGACTGGAGTCACGGAGCATTGTGATGACAGGGGACATGGAGCATTGTGATGACAAGGGCATGCAGCAATGTGATGACAGGGGCATGGAACATTGGACTGACAAGTTTCATAGATTATTGTGATGACAGTGGGCATGGAGCATTGAGATGACAAGGGCATGGAGCATTGTGGTGACCAAGGTCACAGAGCCTTGTGTGACGAGGGCATGGACCATTGTGAGGAGAAAGGTCATGAAGCACTGTGATGACTGGAGTCACGGAGCATTGTGATGACAGGGGTCATGGAGCATTGTGATGACAAGGGCATGGAGCATTGTGATGAGAAGGCCATGTAGCATTCTTATGACATGCCTCATGGAGCTTTGTGACGACAAGGGCATGGAGAAATGTGATTACAGAGGTCATGGAATATTGTGATGTCAGGGGTGAGGGAGTATTGTTATGACTAGTGATGGAACATTGTGATATCAGTGGTGAGAAGGCATTTTGAGGAGAAGTGCATGCGGCATTGTGATGACAAGTTTTATGGAGCATTTTGATGACAAGGATGTGGAGCATTGTGATGACAAGTGCATGGTGCATTGTGATGACATGAGTTATGGAGCATTGTGCTGACACGCGCATCAAGCTTTGTGATGACAAGGGTCACAGAGCATTGTGATAAAAATTTCATGGAGCATTGTGGTGACAAAGGTCACAGAGGTTTGTGTGACCAGGTCATGGACCATTGTGATGACAAATGTCATGAAGCATTGTGATGACTGGAGTCACGGAGCATTGAGATACCAGGGGTCTTGGAGCATTGTGATGATAAGGGAATGGATCATTGTGATGAAAAAGGCATGGAGCCTTGTCATGACAGTGTTCAAGGAGCATACTGATGACAAGTGTCAGCGAGCATTGTGATGCCAAGTGTATTGAGCATTGTGGTGACAAAGGTCATGGAGCACTGTGATGAGAAGACCCTGCATAATTGTGATGACGAACGTCATGGAGCATGTGATTACAAGTGTTATGGAACATTGTGATCAGAAGGCTTTGGAGAATTGTGATGACAGAGGACTTGGAGCATTTTGAATTCATTGTGATGACAATAGCATGAACCATTATGATGATGGGGATGGTGCACTGTGATGACAGAGTTCATGGAGTATTGAGATGAAAAGTGGCATGGAGAATTGTGATTACAGAGGTCTTGGAGCATTCTGATGACAAGGGCATGGAGCATTGTGATGAGAAGGCCTCGGAGGATTCTGATGACATGTGTGATGGATCTTTGTGATGACAAGGGCATGGAGCATTGTGATCACAGGGGTCTTGGAGCATTGTGATGACAAGGGTCATGGAGCCTTGGATGCCAAGGCGGTGGAACATTATGATGGCAGGGGTAATGGAGCATTGTTATGACAGGGATAATGGAGCTTTGTGATGACAAGGGCATGGAACATTGGTCTGAATATTTCATGGATTATTGTGATGAGTTTCGGCATGGAACACTGTGATGACTAGGGCACGGAACACTGTGATACATGTGTCATGGTGGTTTGTAATGACAATGGATGGAGCATTGTGATGAGAAGTGTCTCGAGCATTGTGATGACAAGCGTCATGGAGCATTGTGGTGACAAGGGCATGGAGCAATGTGTTGAGAGGTTTCATGTAGCATTGTGATGAAATGGCATGGAGCATTGTGATGCCAAGGGTCATGGAGCTTTGTGATGACAAAGGTCATGGAGCATTTTGATGACAAGGTCGTGGTGCATTGTGATGAGAAGGTCAGGGAGCATTGTGATGACGGGGTCATGGAGCAAATTGATGGAAAGTTTCATGGAACATTTTGATGACAGGGGCTATGGAACATTGTGATGTCAGGGGTAATGGAGCCTTTTGATGAAAAGGGTCATGGAGCATTTGATGAAAAGTTGCATGGAGCATTGAGATTTCAGGTGTTTTGAAGCAATGTGATTACAAGGGCATGGAGCAATTTGATGAGAAGGCAATGGAGCATTCTGATGACATGCATCATGCAGTGTGTGATGACAAGGACATGGAGCATTGTGATTACAGGGGTCTTGGGGCATTGTGATGAAAAGGGAATGGATCATTGTGATGAAAAATGCATGGAGCCTTGTCATGACAGGGTTCAAGGAGCATACTGATGACAACTGTCAGGGAGCATTGTGATGATAAGTGTATTGAGCATTGTGATGACAAAGATCATGGAGCATTGTGATGAGAAGACCATGGATAATTGTGATGACCAGCGTCATGGGGCATTGTGATGACAAGTGTTATGGAACATTGTGATCAGAAGGGTTTGGTGCATTGTGATGACAGAGGTCATTGAGCATTTTGATTTCATTGTGATGACAATAGCATGAAATATTATGGTGATGGGCCCGGTGCATTGTGATGACAGGGTTCATGGAGCATTGAGATGAAAAGGGGCATGGAGCATTGTGATTACAGGGGTGTTGGAGCATCGTGATGACAAGGGCATGGAGCATTTTAATGAGAACTGCATGGAGCATTGTGATGACAAGTTTTATGGAGCATAGCGATGAAAAGGATGTGGAGCATTGTGATGAAAAGAGCATGGCACATTGTGATGACATGTGTCAAGGAGCATTTTGCTGACAAGCGCATGGAGCATTTTGATGACAAGTGTCATGGAGCATTGTGCTGACAAAGGCATGGAACATTGTGATGACAAGGGACACAGAGCTTTGTGATGAAAATTTCATGGAGCATTGTGGTGACAAAGATCACAGAGCCCTGTGTGACGAGGGCATGGACCATTGTGATGACAAATCTCATGAAGAATTGTGATGACTGGAGTCACGGAGCATTGTGATGACAGGGGTCATGGAGCATTGCTCTGACATGATATATGGATTATTGTGATGAGAGTGGGCATGGCGCATTGTGATGACAGGGTCATTGAACATTGTGATGAGAAGGTCATGGAGTATTGTGGAGACAGGTGTCAGGGAGCATTGTGATGACATATGTCATTTTCCATTGTGATGACAATGGCATGGAGCATTGTGATACAAAGTGTTATGGAGGATTGTGATGACAAAGGTAATGGAGCCTTTTGATGACAAGGGCTTGGAACATTGTGATGACAAGGGTCATGGAGCATTGTGATGACAAGGGCATTGAGCATTGTGATGACATGGGCCATTGAGAATTTTGATTACAACGTCGTGAAGCATTGTGATGACAAGCGCATGGAGCTTGCTATTCCAGGGGTCATAGAGCATTGCGATGACAAGTGCATGAAGAATTGTGATGACAAGATCATGTAACATTGTGATGTGAAGTGTCACGAAGCATTGTGATGACAAGGACTTGGAGAATTGTAATGACATTGGACATGGAGCATTGTGATGAACAGAGCATGGAGAATTGTGATAGCAAGACCGTGGAGCATTGTGATGAAAAGTCCATGGATAATTATGATGAAGAGTGTCATGGATCACTGTAATGATAAGGGGCGTGGAGCACTGTGATGACAGGTGTCATGGAGCTTTGTGATGAGAGGCTTCATGGAGCATTGTGATGACAAGGGAATGGAGCATTGTGATGACAAGGTCCTGGAGCAGTGTGATGAGAAGACCATGGAACCTTGTGATGACAAGTCTCATGGAGCATTCTGATGAATAGGGGCATGGAGCATTGTCATTACAGGGGTCTCTGAGCATTGTGATGACAAGGGCATGGAGCATTGTGATGAGAAGGCCATGGAGCATTCCGATGACATGTGTCATGGATCTTTGTGATGACAAGGCATGGAGCATTGTGATCAAAGGGGTCTTGGAGCATTTTGATGACAAGTGTCATGGAGCCTTGGATGCCAAGGCGGTGGAACATTGTGATGGCAGGTGTCATGGAGCATTGTTATGACAGGGCTAATGGAGCATTGTGATGATAAGGGCATGGAACATTGGTCTGAAAATTTCATGGATTATTGTGATGAGATTAGGCATGGAGCATTGTGATGACTAGGGCTCGGAACACTGTGATACATGTGTCATGGAGGATTGTAATAACAAGGGCATGGAGCATTGTGATGAGAAGAGTATCGAGCATTTTGATGACAAGCGTCATGGAGCATTGAGGTGACAATGGCATGGAGCAATGTGATGAGAGATTTCATTGAGCATTGTGATGACAATGGCATGGAGCATTGTGATGCCAAGGGTCATGGAGCTTTGTGATGACAAATGTCATGGGACATTTTGATGACAAGGGCGTGGTGCATTGTGATGAGAAGTGAGGAAGCATTGTGATGACAGGGTCATGGAGCAATTTAAATAAAAGGGTCATGGAATATTTTGATGACACGGGTTATGGAACACTGTGATGTCAGGGGTCATGAAGCACTGTGATGAAATGGGTCATGGAGCATTTTGTGACAGGGGTTATGGAACATGGTGATGTCAGGGGTCATGGAGCATTGTGATGATAAGGGCATGTAGCACTGTGAGGACAGTGGTAATGGAACATTTTGATGACAGGAGTGAGCGACTATTGTGATGACTCGTGATGGAACATTGTGATATATATGGTGAGAGAGCATTTTGATGAGAAGTGCATGGAGGACTGTGATGACAAGATTTATGGAGCATAGCGATGAAAAGGATGTGGAGCATTGTGATGAAAAGAGCATGGCACATTGTGATGACATGTGTCATGGAGCATTGTGCTGACAAGCGCATGGAGCATTTTGATGACAAGTGTCATGGAGCATTGTGCTGACAAAGGCATGGAGCATTGTGATGACATGGGACACAGAGCATTGTGATGAAAATTTCATGGAGCATTGTGGTGACAAAGATCACAGAGCCTTGTGTGACCAGGGCATGGACCATTGTGATGAGAAATTTCATGAATCATTGTGATGACTGGAGTCACGGGGCACTGTGATGACAGGGGTCTTGGAGCATTGTGATGACAAGGGCATGGAGCAATGTGATGACAGGGGCATGGAACATTGGTCTGACAAGTTCCATGAATTATTGAGATGACAGTGGGCATGGAGCATTGAGATGACAAGGGCATGGAGAATTGTGGTGACAAAGGTCACAGAGCCTTTTAGAACGAGGGCATGGACCATTGTGAGGACAAAGGTCATGAACCATTGTGATGACTGGAGTCAAGGAGCATTGAGATGACAGGGGTCATGGAGCATTGTGATGACAAGGGCATGGAGCATTGTGATGACAGGGGCATGGAACATTGGTCTGACATATTGCAAGGATTATTGTGATGACAGTGTGCATGGCGCATTGTGATGATAAGGGCATGGAACTTTGTGATGACAAGGTCATGGAGTATTGTGAAGACAGCTGCCAGGGAGCATTGTGATGATATATGTTATTGTCCATTGTGATGACAATGACATGGAGCATTGTGATACCAAGGGTCATCGAGGATTGTGATGACAAAGGTTATGGAGCATTTTGATGACAAGGGCTTGGAACATTGCGATGACAAGGGTCATGGAGCATTGTGATGACAAGGGCATGGAGCATTCTGATGAAAAGGTGCATGGAGCATTGAGATTACAGGGGTTTTGAAGCAATGTGATTACAAGGGCATGGAGCATTGTGATGAGAAGACAATGTAGCATTCTGATGACATGCGTCATGGAGATTTGTGATGACAAGGACATGGAGCATTGTGATTACAGGGGTCTTGGAGCATTGTGATGAAAAGGGAATGGATCATTGTGATGAAAAATGCATGGAGCCTTGTCATGACAGGGTTCAAGGAGCATACTGATGACAACTGTCAGGGAGCATTTTGATGATAAGTGTATTGAGCATTGGGATGACAAAGATCATGGAGCATTGTGATGAGAAGGCCATGGATAATTGTGATGACCAGCGTCATGGGGCACTGTGATGACAAGTGTTATGGAACATTGTGATCAGAAGGGTTTGGTGCATTGTAATGAAAGAGTTCATTGTGCATTTTGAGTTCATTGTGATGACAATAGCATGAAATATTATGGTAATGGGCACGGTGCATTGTAATGACAGGGTTCATGGACCATTGAGATGAAAAGGGGCATGGAGCATTGTGATTACAGGGATGTTGGAGCATTGTGATGACAAGGGCATGGAGCATTGTGATGACAAGGCCATGGAGTATTCTGATGACATGCGTCATTGAGCTTTGTGATGACAACGGCATGCAGAATCGTGATTACATGGGTCATGGAATATTGTGAGGACAGGGGTGAGGAAGTATTGTGATGACTGGTGATGGAACATTGTGATATCAGTGGTGAGAAGCCATTTTGAGGAGAAGTGCATGGAGCATTGTCATGACAAGGATTATGGAGCATTTTGATGACAAGTATGTGGAGAATTGTGATGACAAGTGCATGGTGCATTGTGATGACATGGGTTATGGAGCATTGTGCTGACACGCGCATCGAGCATTGTGATGACAAGGGTCATGGAGCATTGTGCTGACAAAGGCATTGAGCTTTGTGATGACAAGGGTCACAGAGAATTGTGATAAATATTTCATGGAGCATTGTGGTGACAAAGGTCACAGAGCTTTGTGTGACGAGGTCATGGACCATTGTGATGACAAATGTCATGAAGCATTGTGATGACTGGAGTCACGGAGCATTGTGATAACAGGGGTCTTGGAGCATTGTGATGAAAAGGGAATGGATCATTGTGATAAAAATGCATGGAGCCTTGTCATGACAGTGTTCAAGGAGCATACTGATGACAAGTGACAGCAAGCATTGTGATGCCAAGTGTATTGAGCATGGTGGTGACAAAGTCATGGAGCATTGAGATGAGAAGACCTTGCATAATTGTGATGACGAGCGTCATGGGGCATGTGATGACAAGTGTTATGGAACATTGTGATCAGAAGGGTTTGGAGCATTGTGATGACAGAGGACATAGAGCATTTTGATTTCATTGTGATGACAATAGCATGAATCATTATGATGATGGGCATGGTGCATTTTGATGGCAGTGTTCATGGAGCATTGTGATGAAAAGTGTCATGGAGAATTGTGATTACAGATGTCTTGGAGCATTGTGATGACTAGGGTCATGGAGCCTTGTGATGCCAAGGCCGTGGAACATTGTGATGGCAGGGGTCATGGAGTATTGCTATGACAGGTGTAATGGAGCATTGTGATGACAAGGGCATGGAACAATGTGATGAGAGATTTAATTGAGCATTGTGATGACAATGGCATGGAGCATTGTGATGCCAAGGGTCATGGAGCTTTGTGATGACAAATGTCATAGGGCATTTTGATGACAGGGGCCTGGTGCATTATGATGAGAAGGGCAGGGAGCATTGTGATGACAGTGTCATGGAGCAATTTGAATAAAATTGTCATGAATATTTTAATGACAGGGGTTATGGAACATTGTGATGTCAGGGGTCATGGAGCATTGTGATGAAAAGAGCATGTAGCACTGTGATGACAGTGGTCATGGAACATTGTGATGACAGGAGTGAGCACGTATTGTGATGACTAGTGATGGAACATTGTGATATATGTGGTGAGAGAGCATTTTGAGGAGCAGTGCATGGAGCATTGTGATGACAAATTTTATGGAGCATAGCGAGGAAAAGGATGTGGAGAATTGTGATGAAAAGAGCATGGCACATTGTGATGACATGTGTCATGGAGCCTTGTGCTGACAAACGCATGGAACATTTTGATGACAAGTGTCATGGAGCATTGTGCTGATAAAGGCATGGAGCATTGTGATGACAAGGGACACAGAGAATTGTGATGAAAATTTCATGGAGCATTGTGGTGACAAAGATCACAGAGCCTTGTGTGATGAGGGCATGGACCATTGTGATGAGAAAGGTCATGAATCATTGTGAGGACTGGAGTCACGGAGCATTGTGATGACAAGGGCATGGAGCAATGTGATGACAGGGGCATGGAACATTGGTCTGACAACTTTCATGGATTATTGTGATGACAGTGGGCATGGCTCATTTTGATGACAAGGGCATGGTTCATTGTGATGAAAAGGTCATGGAGTATTGTGAAGACAGGTGTCAGGGAGCATTGTGATGACATATGTCATTGTCCATTGTGATGACAATGGCATGGAGCATTGTGATAGCAAGTGTCATGGAGCATTGTGCTGACAAAGGCATGGAGCATTCTGATGACAAGGGACACAGAGCATTGTGATGAAAATTTCATGGAGCATTATGGTGACAAAGATCACAGATCCTTGTGTGACAAGGGCATGGACCACTGTGATGAGAAATGTCATGAATCACTGTGATGACTGGAGTCAAGGAGCACTGTGATGACAGGGGTCATGGAGCATTGTGAGGACAGGGGCATGGAGCAATGTGATGACAGGGGCATAGGACATTGGTCTGACAAGTTTCATGGATTACTGTGATGACAGTGGGCATGGAGAATTGAGATGACAAGGGCATGGAGCATTGTGGTGAGAAAGGTCACAGAGCCTTGTGTGACGAGGGCATGGACCATTGTGAGGACAAAGGTCATGAAGCATTTTGATGACTGGGGTCACGGAACATTGTGATGACAGGGGTCATGGAGCATTGTGATGACAAGGGCATGGAGCATTGTGATGACAGGGGCATGGAACATTGGTCTGACATGTTTCATTGATTATTGTGATGACAGAGGGCATGGCACATTGTGATGTCAAGGGCATGGAACACTGTGATGACAAGGTCATGGAGTATTGTGAAGACAGTTGTCAGGGATCATTGTGATGACATATGTCATTGTCCATTGTGATGACAATGGCATGGAGCATTGTGATACCAAGTGTCATGGAGGATTGTGATGACAAAGGTAATGGAGCATGTTGATGACAAGGGCTTGGAACATTGTGATGACAACGGTCATGGAGCATTGTGATGACAAGGGCATGGAGCATTCTGATGAAAAGGTGCATGGAGCATTGAGATTACAGGGGTTTTGAAGCAATGTGATTACAAGGGCATGGAGCATTGTGATGAGAAGGCAATGGAGCATTCAGTTGACATGCGTCATGGAGCATTGTGATGACAAAGATCATGGAGCATTGTGATGAGAAGACCATGGATAATTGTGATGACCAGAGTCATGGGGCATTGTGATGACAAGTGTTATGGAATATTGTGATCAGAAGTGTTTGGTCCATTGTGATGACAGAGGTCATTGAGCATTTTGATTTCATTGTGATGACAATAGCATGAAATATTATGGTGAGGGGCACGGTGCATTGTGATGACAGGGTTCATGGAGCATTGAGATGAAAAGTGGCATGGAGCATTGTGATTACAGGGGTGTTGGAGCATTGTGATGACAAGGTCATGGAGCATTGTGAAGAGAAGGCCATGGAGCATTCTGATGACATGCGTCATGCAGCTTTGTGATGACAAGGGCATGGAGAATTGTGATTACAGAGGTCATGGAATATTGTGATGACAGGTGTGAGGGAGTATTGTGATGACTAGTGATGGAACATTGTGATATCAGTGGTGAGAAGGCATTTTGAGGAGAAGTGCATGGAGCTTTGTGATGACAAGGTTTATGGAGCATTTTGATGACAAGGATGTGGAGCATTGTTATGACAAGTGCATGGTGCATTGTGATGACATGTGTTAAGGAGCATTGTGCTGACACACGCATCGAGCATTGTGCTGACAAGGGTCATGGAGCATTGTGCTGACAAAGGCATGGAGCTTTGTGATGACAAGGGTCACAGAGCATTGTGATAAAAATTTACTGGAGCATTGTGGTGACAAAGGTCACAGAGCTTTGTGTGACGAGGTCATGGACCATTTTGAGGATAAGTTTCATGAAGCACTGTGATGACTGGAGTCACGGAACATTGTGATAACAGGGATCTTGGATCATTTTGATGAAAAGAGAATGGATCATTGTGATGAAAAAGGCATGGAGCCTTGTCATGACAGTGTTCAAGGAGCATACTGATGACAAGTGTCAGTGAGTATTGTGATGCCAAGTGTATTGAGCATTGCGGTGACAAATGTCATGGAGCATTGTGATGAGAAGACCTTGCATAATTGTGATGACGATCGTCATGGGGCATGTGATGACAAGTGTTATTGGACATTGTGATCAGAAAGGTTTGGAGCATTGTGATGACAGAGGACATTGAGCATTTTGATTTCATTCTGATGACAATAGCATGAATCATTATGATGATGGGCATGGTGCATTGTGATGACATTGTTCATGGAGCACTGAGATGAAAAGTGGCATGGAGAATTGTGATTACAGAGGTCTTGGAGCATTGTGATTACAAGGGTCATGGAGCATTGTGATGACAAGGGCTAGGAGCTTGTGATGACAAGTGTCATGGAGAATCGTGATGACAATGGCAGGGAGCATTGTGATGTCAAGTGACATTGAGAATTTTTATAACAATGTCATGAAGCATTGTGATGACAAGCATTTGGAGCTTGCTATGACAGGGTTCAGGGAGCATTGCGATGACAAGTGCACGGAGAATTGTGATGACAAGGCCATGTAACATTGTGATGAGAAATGTCATGGAATATTGTGATGACAAAGAGGTGGAGAATTGTGATGACAAGGGACATGGAGCAATGTGATGGCAAGACCTTGGAGCATTGTGATGAGAAGACCATGGATAATCGTGCTGACAAGCATCATAGAGCATTATGATGACAAGAGCCATGGAGCATTCTGACCTAAGATATCACTTATGAAGGAAATGTGAACATGGGTACACTTGATCTGAATTAGTAAAGAGAAGAGAGTCTCACATATAGAAAACATACTTATGCCTGCTTACGGGGAAAAGAGATGTGGGGAGATGCATAAAACCATAGTTTAATATTAGCACCAGTACCATTCCATAATCCAAATACAGAATAGACAAGACCAACTCCTTCCTCAGTGAACGGGACTCAAAACCCCTATTCTCTGCAGAGGAATATATCTGACTAGTAAGAATCTTAAAACCTATGTATTGATATGTCTCTGTAAGGGAATCAAGTGTGTCTAGACTGGCATAAACATGGCAGTGAAAATCAGCGGAAACAAACGATAAAAAGGAATTTAAAAACAAAACAAAAAAACAGGGAAATTCTTTACAATTCCTTCAGGGGCTCTGATGAAACCTGGAATGACCCTATCTACAACGACAGCTGGATGTGGCATAAGGCTGGAAACTTGAGACTGAGATGATTGGTCAGATTGGGTGAGCAAATGCAGACCCTTTAAAGCAATAATGCGTGGCACCCATTCCTTGGGTCCCAACTCTCCAAATAAAAGGGAATATTACTACAGCTACAACATGTACGGGAAACCTAGAGAATGGACCCACTGTTAATACGAAAGGTTTCTAAAACTCAACTAATAGTCCCTCTCCTCGTGTTCTGGTTTCACTTTCCAACTGCTTTACTATCAATCTCCCAACTTGGAGAGACAGCCCCTTTAACCTCCTGGTTCTCACAGGTTGCCAAATTGGCAAAGGATGAAAGGGAAGAGGGAGTACCAATGAGAGAGTAGCTGTTAGGCATTTGGACGGGCACATGTCACTCTAATTTCCCGGCACGAAGAAGAATAAACCAAAGGCTCTGCCAACCGCCGGGAACCAGTATAGGTCCGGAACCAACATTTGGGACTTGCGGTCAGCTCACAAAACACAAGTTGAAAAATGGAGCTCAGGGAACAGCAATTCACAAACTGGCAGAGCAATAAAGGACAACAATCTTCCAATAATCTGTTGAGGGAAGTCATCGAGGTGGACTTGAAAGCGAGCTAGAATAGTAGGAAACAGATTTCAAGAGGTACATTGGAATCACCTTTAAGACACAGGAAGAGGGGCACAACTTCGACAATGATGCACTTGGCCAAAAAGGGCGTATGCATTTTCTCCTGAATATATTCAGGAGAAAACGCATACGCCCTTTTTGGCCAAGCAAGCACGCGGGCAATGCAAATCTGCACTACAAAGAAGTGTCACTTCCCACCGGTCAAAAGGGACATCCACAAAATGAACAAAAACCAGAAAGGCAAGACAGGCAATGGAGAACAAGAAACCTAGTTATGCTGTTGGGCAGGATGTAAATTGCCAACTGCCTCTCTGGAGGAGTGCATTGTGTTCCCTAAAACAAGTTAAAAACAGAGCTACAGACCAAGGACACTTCCAGTCTAGGGAATATACCTTGGGAAAACGGAAAATCAATAAGCCAGAGCCACCTCAAAATTTAGGGCTGCACTGCTTACAAGAACCTCAACTTGGGTACACCTTAAATATCCCAGGAAAGACAAAAATGGTTCAAGAAATTGTGTTACTTATGTAAGATGGAATATCCCTCAGCCATGAAATCAATGTCATAAGGCCAGTAGCAGCAAAATGAGTGGATTCAGGTACGATGATTCTAAGTGAAATAAGTCACAGAGAAAAAGAAACTTATCATAAGATATCACTTATGAAGGTCCTGTAAACATGGCTACACATGAACTGAGATACGAAAGAGAACAGAGTCTCACATTTAGAAAACACACTTGTGCCTGCTTAAGGGTGAAGGAAAGGTAGGGTGATGCATAAAACCAGAGTTTGATATTAGTACAGGTACCGTTCCAAAAACCAAATATGGAATAGACAAGACCTACACTTTCCTCAGTGAAAGGGACTCAAAACCCTATATTTCCCACAGAGGAATATATCTGACTAGTAAGTATCTTAAAACCAATCTATTGATATGTCTCTGTAAGGGAATCAAGTGTGTCTAGACTGCCATAAACATGGCACTGAGAATCAGCTCAAACCCACTATAAAAAGGAATTTCAAAAACAAAACAAAAAATGGGGAAATTCTTTACAATTCCTACAGGGTCTCTGATGAAACCTGGAATGACCCTATCTACAAAGACAGCTGGATGTGGCATAAGGCTGGACACTTGGGAATGAGAGGATTGATGAGATTCGGTGAGCCAATGCAGACCATTTAAAGCAATAATTCGTGGCACACATTCCGAGGGTCCCAGCTCTCCAGGTTGAAGGGAATATTACTACAGCTATAACATGTACGGGAGACCTAGAGAATGGACACACTGTGAATACGAAAGGTTTCTAAAACTCAACTAATAGTCCCTCTCCTGGTGCTCCGGTTTGACTTTCCAACTGCTTTACTATCAATCTCCCAACTTAGAGAGACAGCCCCTTTAACCTCCTGGTTCGCAAACGTTGCCAATTTGTCAGAGGATGTAAGGGAAAAGGGAGAACCAATGAGAGAGTAGCTGTTAGGCATTTGGACGGGCACATGTCACTCCAATTTCCCGGCAGGAAGGAGAATAGGCCAAAATCTAAGCCACCCTCCGGGAAACAATATAGGTCCTGAACCAAAATTTTGGACTTGCGGTCAGCTCACAAAAAATGAGTTGAAAAATGGAGCTCAGGGGCACAGCAATTCACAAACTGGCAGAGTAATAATGGACAACTATCGTGCAAAAATCTGTTGAGGGAAGGCAATGAGGCAGACTTGAAAGCGAGCCAGAATAGCAGGAAACAGATTTCAAGAGGTACATTGGAATCACCTTTAAAGCACAGGAAGAGTGGCACAACTTCGACAGTGAAGCACTTGGACAAAAAGGGCATATGCGTTTTCTCCTGAATATATTCAGGAGAAAACGCATATGCCCTTTTTGGCCAAGCAAGGTAGCGGGCAATGCAAATCTGCACTACAAAGAAGTATCACATCCCACCGGTCAAAAAGACAGCCACAATATGTGTAAAAAAACAGAAAGGCAAGACAGGCCCTCGAGAACAGGGAGCCTAGTTATGCTTATGGGCAGGATGTAAATTGACAACTGCCTCTCTGGAGGAATGCATTGTGTTCCCTAAAACAAGTAAACAACAGAGCTACAGAGCGAAGGGCACTTCCAGTCTAGGGAATATACCTTGGGAAAACTGAAAATCAATAAGACAGAGCCACCCCAATATTTACGGCTGCACTGCTTACAAGAACCTCAACTTAGGTCCACCTAAAATATCGCAGGAAAGACAAAAATGGTTCAAGAAATTGTGTTACATACGTACGATGGAATATCCCTCAGCCATGAAATCAATGTCATAATGCCAGTAGCACCAAAATGAGTGGATTCAGGTACTATGATTCTAAGTGAAATAAGTAACACAAAAAAAGAAACTTATCATAAGATATCACTTATGAAGGTCCTGTAAACATGGCTGGACACACATGAACTGAGTTAGGAAAGAGAACAGAATAATGAAAATTATCATAAGCTATCATTCATAGTGGGAATGTACCAATGGCTGCACATGAACTGAACTACAAACACAACAGAGTCACACATTTAGAAAACAAACTTCTGCCTGATTAAGGGGAAAGGCGAGGTGGGGTGATACATAAATCTACAGTCCAAAATTAGCACAGATACCGTTCCATAAATCAAGTATGTATTAGACAGCACCTACTCCCGGCACAATGAACTGGACTCAACAACCCCTATTCATTGAAGAGGATTATATCTGACTAGTAAGAATTTTAAAACATATGTATTCTCATGTCTCCATAAGGGAATCATGTGTGTGTATAATGGCATGAACACAGCACTGAAATTCAGCTAAACACCCTTATAAAAATAAATTTCAAAAGCAAAATCCAAAAACAGCAAAACAGGGAGAAAGTCTTAAAAATTACGTTTAGGGCCTGTGATGCAACCTGGATTGACCACCTTTACACCCACAGCTGGATGAGACATAAGACTGGACACTTGGGGCTGACAAGATTGCTGAGGTTGTGTGAGCAAAAGAACACCACTTAGAGCAATACTGTGTGCTACCCATTCTAGTGGTCCCAACTCTCCATGTTTAAGGGAATCTTCCTACAGTTAAAACATGCATGGGAAACCCAGTGGATGGTAAACTGTGTAATCGGGAAAGTTTTCTAAAAGGTACCTCATTTTTCCTTTCCTCGTGCTCGGCTTCGCCATTCCATCTGCATTACTAAAAATCTCCCCACTTGGAGTGTCACTGCCTTTACTCTCCTGTTGTGCACAGTTTGCAAATTGTGCAGAGGATGAACAGGAAGAGGGGAAACAAATGAGACATTAGCTGTAGGTGTTTGGATGAGCACATATCTCTCTAGTTTCCCATCAGGAAAAAGAATTAAAAACAGGCTCAGCCTGAAACCGCGGAACTAGACTATGGCCTAAAGCCATCCTGTGGTATTGCAGCCAGCTCACAAATAAGCGAGTTGAAAAATAGAAATCAGGGGCACAGCAATTCACAAACTTGCAGAGTTATAAAGGACAACTATCATCCAGAAATATATTGAGGTAAGGCAGTGAAGAGGATTTGAAAGCAAGGCAGAATTGAAGGAAACAGATTTCAAGAGGTAGATTGGAGTCGTCTTTAAAGCACATGAAAAGCGACAGAACTTCGACAATGTGGCCCTTGGCTGAAAAGGGAGTATGTGTGTTTTCTTGAATATATTCGGGAAAAAATGCATACGCCCTTTTTGGCCAAGCAAGCCATCAGGCATTGCAAATCCACACTACATAGAAGTGTCACTTACCTCTGGTCAAAAGGGCCATCCGAAAATTGTGTAAAAACAACAAATACAGGACAGGCCATGGAGAAAAGGGAGCCTGGTTATGCCAATGGACAGGATGTAAATTGCCAACAGCCTCTCTGGAGAACTGTATGTTGTTTTCTAAAACAGAGCTACAGAGCATAGCACACTTCCACTCATGGGCGTGTATTTTGGGAAAACAAAAAATCCACAACACACAGCCAGCCCAAAGTTTAGGGCTGCTCTGTTTACAAGAACCTCGACTTCGGTACACTTTAAATATCCCAGGAAAGGGAAAAAAATGGATAAATATGTTGTGGTACTTATATACAATGGAATGTCACTCAGACATAAAATCAATGTCATAAGGCCAATAGCAGCATAATGAGTGGCTTTAGGTACAATGATGCTAATTGAAATGAGCCACAAAGAAAAAGAAACTTATTGTAATATATCACTTATACAGGGAATGTAAACATGGATACACATGAACTGAATTTCAAAAGAGAACAGAGTTACACATTTAGAAAACACACTTATGCCTCCTTAAGGGGAAAGGTGATGTTGGGGTGATGTGTAAAAGCAGAGTTTGAAATTAGCACAGATACCATTCCATATACCAAATATGTAATAGACAACACCTACTCCTTTCTCAATGAACTGGACACAAAACACCCTATTCACTGAAGAGGAATATATCTGACTGGTAATAATCTTGAAACCTATGTATTTATATGTCTCCATAATGGTATCAAGTGTATGCAGATTGGCATAAACACAGATTAATGGAACAGGACAGAAAGTGCAGAGATAAACCTACATACCTATGCCTATCTCACCTAGGACAAAGGAGCTAAGGATATACAATGGAGAAAAGACAGTCTCTTCAGTAATTGGTGCTGGGAAAACTGGACCCCTACACATAAAAGAATGGAATTAGAACACTCCATAACACCATACACAAAAATAATCTCTAACTTGATTAGAGATCTAAATATAAGACCAGACACTATAAAACACTGAGAGGAAACCATAGGCAGAACACTCTATGACATAAATCACAGCAACATCCTTTTTGACCCACCTCCTAGAGAAATGGAAATAAAAACAAAAATCAACAAATGAGTCCTAATGAAACTTAAAAGCTTTTACACAGTACAGAAAAACATAAACAAGATGCAAAAACAACCCTCAGAATGGGAGAAAATATTTTCAAATGAAGCAATTGACAAAGGATTAATCTCCAAACTTTACAAGCACCTCATGTAGCTCAATATCACAAAAACAAACAACCCAATCCAAAAACGGGCAGAAGAGCTAAATAGACATTTCTCCAAAGAAGATATACAGATTACCAAGAAACACATGAAAGGATGCTGAACATCACTAATCATTAGAGAAATGCAAATCAAAACTACTGTGAGGTATCACCTCACAGCAGTCAGAATGGCAATCATCAAAAAAAATCTACAAAACAATAAATGCTGGAGAGGCCTTTATTGGAGAAAAGGGAACACACTTGCACTGTGGGTGGGAATGTAAATTGATATGGGCACTAGGGAAAACAGTATGGAGGTTCCTTTAAATAACTAACAGTATAAGTACCATACGACACAACAATCCAACTACTGGGCATTTGCTTTGTGAAAACCATAATTCAAAAAGAGTTATGTACAAAAATGTTCATTGCAACTCTATTTACAATAGCCAGGACATGGAAGCAACCTAAGTGTCCATCGACAGATGAATGGATAAAGAAGATATGGCACATATATACAATGGAATATCACTCTGCCATAAAAAGAAGCAAAACTGAGTTATTTGCACTGAGGTGGATGGACTTAGAATCTGTCCTACACAGTGAAGTAAGTCAGAAAGGGAAAAACAAATACTGTATGTTAACAGAGATATACGGAGTCTAATGAGAAAAAAAAAAAAAAAGATTTTGAAGACCCTAGTGGCAGGACAGGATAAAGGACACAGACATAGGGAAAGGACTTGAGGACACCGGAAGGGGGATGGGTAAGATGGGACGAAGTGAGAGAGTGGCATGGACATAAATACATTACCACATGTAATACTGATAGCTACTGGGAAGCAGCCACATAGAACAGGGAGATCAGCTCGGTGCTTTGTGACCACCTAAAGGGGTGGGATATGGAGTGTGGGAGGGAGATGCAAGAGGGAGGTGATCTGGTGATATTTGTATATGTATAGCTGATTCACTTTGTTATACAGCAGAAACTAACACTCCATTGTAAAGCAATTATACTCCAATAAATGTGGAAAAGGAAAAAAAAAAAAGAAAGCCCAGGGATAAACCTACAGACCTATGCTCAACTAATCTATGACAAAGGAGGCAAGACTTTACAATGGAGAAAAGAGAGTTTCTTCAGTCAGTGGTGCTGTGAATTATGGACAGCTATATGTAAAAGAATGAAATTAGAACACTCCCCAACACCATACATAAAAATATATTCAAAATCGATTAGAGACCTTAATGTAAGACCGGACAGTATAAAACTCTGAGAGGAAAACTTACGAAGAATACTCTGACGTAAATCACAGCAAGATCTTTTTTTGATCCATCTCCTATAGTTATTAAATAAAAAAAGAAGAAGCTAAACAGATGGGACCTAATGAAATGTAAAAGCTTTTGCAAAGCAAAGGAAACTACAAACAAGATGAAAAGACAACCCTCAGAATGGCAGAATATATTTGCAAACGAATCAATGGACAAATGATTAATCTCCAATATATATAAACAGCTCATGCAGGTCAACATTAATAAGACAAAAAACCCAATACAAAAATGGAAGCAGATCTAAATAGACATTTCTTCCAAAAAGACATAGAGATGGCCAAGACGCACATGCAAATCTGCTCAACATCACTAATTATTAGAGAAATGGAAATCGAAACTACAATGAGGTATCACGTCACACCTGTTAGAACGGGCATCATCAGAAAATCTACAAACAACAAATGCTGGAGAGGGTGTGGAGAAAAGGAACCTTCTTCCACTATTGTTGGGAATGTAAATTGATACAGTCTCTATGGAGAACAGAATGGAGGTTCCTTAAAAAACTAAAAATAGAATTACCATATAATCCAGCAATCCCACTACTGGGCATATACCGAGAGAAAACCATAAATCAAAAAGACACATTCACCACAATGTTCATTGCAGCACTATTTACAATAGCCAGGTAATGAAAGCAACCTAAGTGCCCACAGACAGACGAATGGATAAAGACGTGGTACATATATACAATGGAATATTACTCAGCCATACATGGGAATGAAATTGGGTCATTTGTAGAGACCTTGATGGATCTAGAGACTGTCATACAGAGTGAAGTAAGTCAGAAAGAGAAAAACAAATATTGTATATTAATGCATATATGTGGAACCTAGAAAAATGGTACAGATGAACCGGTTTGCAGGGCAGAGATAGAGACACAGATGTAGAGAACAAACATATGGACACCAAGGGGGGAACACCATGGGAGGGTGGTGGTGGGATGAATTGCGAGACTGGGATTCACATGTGCACACATATATGTATAAAATAGATATCCAATAAGAACCTGCTGTATAAAAGAAATAAATAAATTTTAAAAAATTTAAAATAAATAAATAACATTTAATAAAATAAAACAGAAAAAAAGTTTTTCCCTTCATATAGACGTCTTTATATTAATGCATTATTTCCATATTTATATCTCTAAATTAAAAAAAAAAAGATGAATAAATAAAACCTACATTGAACCAAAAAGAAAAAAGGAAAAAAAAAAAAAAAAAAACAGAACCCACCAGTTATACAGAGGAAAATCGTATCAGGGCACTTGTTCCAGTGGTAACAATTTCTTAAGTTGGTCAGAAGTGCGAAATCATCTCCCATGCAGTCAGCAGCGCTCCCCCCCACAAGGAGCATCCTCATTGCAAAGCTGGGGGACTATGTCGAGGCATCTGTGAGTAAATGTGAGCTGTACCCCAGTCCTGCTGCAGCTGAAATCTTCCCACCCTTTCCAGGTAAAACACCTGAATATGTCCAAGAACTTGCAAGCCTAGAGGAAGGGCTGTGGAGCCACACCAGCGACAGCATGCAGGCCGACTTGGTGCCAGCAGGCCAGCCAGGATGGTCCTGGCCCCAGATGCTCTTCTGGAAGCTTTCAATTTCCCTGCCTGAGATACCCCTCCTGCCACGGCCCCCACTGCTTTTTTACTTCCTCACCTCAGCCTGGGGAGAAATTCCAGCGGCAGGTATGGGTGACACATCCTCTTCTTTAGCAGGTGACAGCCTGGCAACTCCTGCAGGAAGTCCAGCAGAGCCCCTCTCACACTGGGCCACCCACAAAGCCATGGCCCCTCACTCCCTCCCACGACCCCAGCCCCGACACTGCTGACGGGGCAGAGAATATGGCGTCAGGCACAGCTACAGGAGCTCTTGCTGACTGGAGAGGTGCTTATATTGATCTCAACCCAGGCACACCTGGGGAGGGCTGGCAGGCAGTGTCAGGCTGCCCAAATCAGCCAATCCTCACTCCTCAGGGCCTCACAGTTGCAGAAAATGAGCCTTGCTAAACGGGCCAGGCCCAAGGAACAGGTGTGGGCTCTTGAGAGTCAGGATAGACAAGGGGCTGCAGCTGCGGCTTGTTTTCTTATCATTTTATCTGGTCCATGAGTGGAAAACAACTTCAAGATGACCCTATCCTAATGAGAGGAACCCAGGAGTCAGGGAGAGGAGTGATGGTGGGTGGAGATAGAGGCCTGGTGCCCTGGCTGCAGTGGAAGTGTCTGGAAGATCAGGCAGAGAGAGGCCGCACAGAGTGATACCTGGGTTCACAGACCTGTCAGAGCTGCTGTTTCTTAGTTCAAGTCCTGCTCTGAGGTGTTCTGTGTCAGCTGTGACCGACAGGTGAGCTGGGGGTTCTCTGCAATGTGGGCTATGTGCACGGTTCTTGTGTTTCCAGCCCTTCTGGGGTACCTGCCCAAAGGGAGCTCCATATCCTGGGAAGGGCCTGACTATGAGAGCCCCATGGGCTGCTGGAGAGCTGCATAGGTGAGCTCCATACCCTGGGAGGGACTTGACCACGAGACCCCTGTGGGCTGTGGGGGTGGAGGTGCAGCCCAGGTGAGCTCCATATCCTGGGATTGGCCTGACCACGAGAGCCCCATGGGCTGCTGGATTCCTGGTAAAGGATATCAGGACAGTCAGTGAAGCCACCGAGGATATACATCAAGTAGCTCCTATTTCCTACACCCTGCTGGTCAGTCTACCATCCACCAGGCCATGGCATTCTGTATTAGACTTCAATGATGCCTTCTTCTGTATTCCACTCATCTCAGAGTCACAAGAATTTTTGGCTTGTGAGTGGCAGCACACAACATGCAACAAAAGCAATAATGCTGGGCCGTCCTGCCCCAATGGTTCAAAAATCCCCACACCATCATTGGGGAAATGTCCTCTAAAGACCTAAAGTTCTAGCTCTGTAAAAGGGAACCCTCCTTCAATATGCAGATGACATTCTGATCGCCAGGCCTACTAAAGACGCCTCTGAACTACCTAGCCAAGAAAGGATAGAAGGTGTTCAAGAAAAAGGCTCAAATATCCCAGGCTAAGGTGACATGCCTGGGCTTCATTTTCACAGATATTAGGAGAAACGCATCCCAGGATAGGGAAGAAGCCATTTGCAGCCTTACCTCTTCTAAAACTAGAAGACAGCTTAGGGGTTCCTGGGGAGGCCAAGGTTTTATGCATCTGGATCCCTAACTACAGTCTAATAGCTGGGCCTCTACATGAAACACTGACACGAAATGATGATGATTCTTTTGAATAGAATCCAGAAGCAGCCTTTCAAGAAAGGAAAGAGCAGCCAATTCAGGCCCTTGCCCAGAAACTCCCTAATTTAGCTAAACCCTTTGACCTTTACATACCCGGTCAAAGGTTAATCGCCCTTGGAGCCTTAGTGCAAAAACTGGGGCCACTTGAAATGGAGCAACACAAGAATGCCTTTCAGGTATGATAAACTATGGTCACCAAGGGCTTTGCCCACTGCCCCATCAGGCCAGGATACTGGGTTATCTAAAAAGCTGGAAATCAGCAGCCTGCAAGGCCAGCTCCCTCCTAAGGGAAAAGGTCCCCACGTGGTGATCCTAACAACCATCATGCCCTGAAGTTGCAGGGGTCGCTCTGTGGACACACTGACCTCGAGTGAGGAGGCCCTCCAACTCCAACCTCCAGAGAGACAAACGGGGGCAATGGGCCCCTAAGATGACTCGTGTGACCATCACTTGACCTGGAGTTTCTCTCAGAAAACAAGTCTGTGCCCCAAAAGAGCAGACTACTGCTTGCAGGACTTACTGCCCCCAGACGGGAGCTAATAAGCTTGGCGGGGGAAACGTATATCACGCTTTCACCATAGAAAACCCTACAGAAACCACGGTGATGGTGGCCAATATGACCGGCTGGACTGCTGGCTACTTCAAAAGGCCGTTGACTCAGTGGACGTCATGGTCCTGGATCACCACTGACGCTGGACTGTCTGGGAGTTGAGCAGGCAGGGCTCTGACACATGGTGCTGTTTATACATTAATTCAGGGACCTAATTAAAGAAAGCACAGACTACTGGTCAGAGCATCTAGGCTGGCAAAAACCGTCAGCCTAAGGTCGCTGAACAAATGTGGGGTGGGGTGAAACCTGCCACCGCAGCATCTCTGTGCATGTCTTTCCTGGACCCTTAAAGGTCATTTGAATCTATAACACTTCCAATGCTGGTGCTCAGGTGGACGAGAAGTGAGGCAGGAAGCCTTGGGACAATCAACCTCACCTGGAGGCTGCTGTGGAGAAGTTTTGCCCCTCCCCCAGTGTATGAGGGCTCCCACCTCAGCATGAAGCAGTTACAAAAGAGGGGTCTGCCCCTCAGCACCCCAAGAATGAGGAACGGGACAAAAAGCAAAGGAGGTGTTCATCACCGGCAACGTTCATTAAAAATTCCTGGGAGATAAAAAGAGAATCTGGGCAATAAAGTAAAGTCTAATCTGTTTTTCCTTTGTGCTTTGTCTAATTTCACGTGCTCCTAGGGTTCCACATGCAGAGGTCCCACACCCGGCACTTCAGACCCGATTTCCTAGTGCAGAATGGCTGGGCTGACACCTCAGCTAGTGGGGTCCCATGCAGACTCCGCGACATAGAGCCTGAGCTGCAGCCAACCCAGCCCTTGAGAGCTCCATCCCCTCCCTCATGCTGACGCTGCTGGGATCCCTACACAGCAGCCCAGCCCACAGCCCGCGGGGGAGTGCACGCTCTCACCTCTCCATTCTGTTTTCAAAATATAAAGTTTCCTTTGCTTCTGAACCAAACTCAGTCTTGATCTGTTGACTCCAATGACACTGGGCACAGGGACTCCTGTTGGGGTCCACTCTGGAGGATCAGTAACAGAAATTGAGAACATTGTAACTTCAATGAACAGATGTGTGAGCCAAACTGTAGTTAACATAGAGCAGTGTATAAGGCTCGGGTAAAATAAGATGTTTCTAAGACATACATTTGATATTTCCATCACTTTATTATAAGCAAGTTCAGTGAAGACGTCTGTCTTATTTGTCAGGTCAACATTAGAGAAATGAAGTGATTTATTCCCAAGGATGTACATCGAATACTCTTGGCTGAAGCTTTAAACTTGTTTTGAATGCTATTCCATTGAAAATGATACCTCTCTTTCAGCTTCCCCATTTCTGAGAAGTATAAAATCTTATAATTTATTATTACCAAAGGGGAAAGGTAGGAGAAGGGATAAATTAACAGTTTGGGATTAACACATACACACTGCTATGTATAAAACAGATCATCAACAAGGAACTACTGTATAGCACAGGGAACTACACTGAATATTTTGCAATAACCTATAAGGGGAAATAATCTGAAAAAGAATAGATATTTTTATTGACATCATCTATCAATGACAGATAAAATGTAAACTAAGCAAGGTCGATGGTGAGCACTTCTGATCCCGAAGATTTCAATCATCTAAAGTTTGGACTCTGCGTATTTCCCAAGGCCATTAATGGACATATGTGTAGCCGTAGCTTAAAAATTCCCCAGTTTGGGTTTCGGGGAGGCACTGATTTGGAAAAATACCTGGTGTTCTCCTTACATGCACGGGACCATTCCTACGGCTAAAACATGCCTGTCACACCTAGAGGATGGTACACCATTTGATCAGAAACAGTTTGGAAAAGGCACCTCATCTCCTCATCGCCTGGTGCTCGGGTTCACCCCTCCAGCATCTTTCCTAACAATCTCCTCACTTGGGGATATCAGCACCGTCAACATCCTGTTGCACACAGTTTGTAATTTCTCTGGAGGATGAAGCGGAAGGATGAGAAATATTTACAGAGAAGTCCTAGGTGTTCAGACAGGCACATGCCACTCTAATTTCCAATCCGGAAGACACATTCATCAAAGGCTAGAATTGCCCACGGAAACAGAATAGGGCTAGAGGAAATCCCGCTGTTTTGTGTCCAGTTTCCAAAAACACAAGTTGGAAAATGGAACTCAGGGGCACTAAAATTCATGAAACTGCAGAGTTGAAAATATCTATCGTCAAAAAATGTCTTGAGGTAAGTAACAGAAAAGGACTTGTAAGCAAGGGAGATTGTCAGGAAACAGATTTGAAGAGGTGGAAAGGACTCCCCATTAAAGCAAAAGAAAAGGGGCTGAACATCGCCAATGATGCAGTTGGCCAAAAAGGGCGTATGCATTTTTTTCTGAATATATTCAAGTAAAGGCCATACACACATTTTATCCAACCAAACAGGTGGGCACTGGAAATCTATACTACAAAATGTATCACTTCACATCAGTCAGAAGGGCCATCCACATAAAGTGTAAACACCGGAAATGTAGGACAGGATGAGGAGAAAAGGGAGCCCTGTGAGGCTGATAGTGGAAATGTAATTTGCCAACGGCCACTCTGGAGAAGTGTATTGTGTTTGCTAAAACATCGAAAAAATGAGCTACAGAGCATAGGGCACTTGCACTCATAGGCGTATACCTTGGGAAAAACAAAAATCAACAGAAAACAGGAACCCCAACGTTTTCCACATCTCTGTTAAAAAGGGCCTCAACTTGGATATAACCTAAATGTCCCTGGAAGGATAAAATGGATAAAAGAGTTGGGGTACTTATGTAGAGTGGAATATTACTCATCCAGAAATCAATGAAATCAGGCCAGTTGTAACAACTCTGGAGGAGTTACATACGATCATTCTAAGTGACATATGACAGAAAGAAAAAGACAAATATCATAAGATGTCACTTAAAGGTGGAATCAAAAATGGCTACACATGAAATAAATTACAAAACAGAAACATAGTCAAATATGTAGAAAATAGACATAAGGCTGCTAAATGGAAAAGGTGGGGAAGGGTGAGGTATTATCCAGGAGGTTGAAATTAGCAAAGAAACCATTCCAAGTACCAAATTGAATAACTGACAAGGCCTACATGGTACCTCAAAGAACTGCACTCAGCGCACTCAAGTCACTGGAAAATAATATAAATGACTGGTAAGCATCTGAAAAAGAATTTATTGTTGTCTCACAGTACATGAATCAAGTGGATGTACAGCAGCAAAAAACAGAGCTTTGAAAATCAGCTGTAACCAATATAAAAATAAATCTAAAAATATTTATAAAAACAGTGAGACAGACAAAACTTCTTACAACTTTTGTTGAAGGGCTACGATGTAACATGGATTGAACACATGTAGACCCACAGCAGGATGATATATAAGGCTGGAAGCTATGCACGCTAAGAGATGTTAGAGAGGCTGGGTGAGTAAAGGCAGACCTTTTAAAGTAATACTGCCTGATTCCCATTCCTTGGGTCCCAATTCTGCAGGTTCAAGGGAATCTTCCGACAGCGAAAACATGCCTGGGAAACCGAGACGAATGTACACCGTTTGAACAGGAAAGGTGTCTAAAATACACCTCATTTTTGATCTCCTGGTGCTGGGGTTCGCCATTCCAGCCAAATTACTAACAATCTCGCCACTTGGAGAATCAGCACCTTTAACCTCCTGTTTCACACAGTTTGCAATATGTGCAGAGGATAAACGGGAAGAGGGGGAACCAATGAGAGACTAGCTGTAGGAGTTTTGACAGGCACATGCCACTCTAATTTCCCATTAGGAAGAAGAATTAACCAAAGGCTCAACCTGCCTCCCCAGAACTAGAATAGGGCCGGAAGCAATACAATGGTTTGGCGGCCAGGTCACAAAAAATGCGAGTTGCAAAATGGGGCTCAGGAGCAAACAATTCAAAGACCTTCAAAGATAAAAATGAAAACCAACGTCCAAAAATATATTCAGGTAAGGCAACGAAGAGGATCTGAATGAGAGGCAGAATTGCAGGAAACAGATTTCAAAACGTAGATTGGACTCACATTTAAAGCATATGAAAAGCAGCAGAATTTCTAACATGATGCAGTAGGGCAAAAGGGTGTATGCATGTTTTTCGTGAATATCTTCAGGAAAAAAACACATACAGAATTTTTGGCCAACCAAGCAAGCAGGAAATGCAAATCCACACAACAAAGAAGTCTCAATTTCCACTGCTCAGAAAGGCCATCCAAAAAATGTGTACAAACCAGAAATGCAGGAGAGGCCATGGAGAACAGGGAGCTAGTCACGCTGATGGGTGTGGTATAAATATCCAAGACCCACTCTGAAGAAGTGTATGCTGTTTCCTAAAACATCTAAAATACAAAGCTACCGAGCATAGGGCACTTCCACTCATGGGCATATAACTTGGGAAGACTAAATATCAACAAGACACAGGCACCCCAAAATTTAAGGCTGCTCTGCATACAAGAACCTCAACTTCAGTACAACTTAAGTATTCCAGGAAAGAGAAAATTGCGTAAAGAACTTGTGGTAATTTTGTACAATGGAATATCACTCAGACATGAAATCAATGTCATAAAGCCAGTAACAGCATAATGAGTGGATTTAGGTACGATGATTCTAAGTGAAATAAGTCACACAGAAAAAGAAACTTATCATAAGATATCACTTATGAAGGTCCTGTAAACATGGCTACACATGAACTGAGTTAGGAAAGAGAACAGAGTCTCACATTGAGAAAACACTCTTATGCCTGATAAGGGGAAAGGAGAGGTGGGGTGATGCATAAAACAGACTTTGATATTAGCACTGGTACCATTCCATGAAGCAAATACAGAATAGACAATTCCTACACCTTCCTCTGTGAACGGGACTCAACACCCCTATTCCACACAGAGGAATATATCTGACTAGTAAGAATCTTAAAACCTATATATTGATATGTCTCCATAAGGGAATCAAGTGTGTCTAGACAGGCATAAACACGTCGGTGAAAATCAGCTCAACCCCATTATAAAAATGAATTTCAAAAACAAAACAAAAAAAAACAGCGAAATTCTTACACAATTCCTTCAGGGGTTCTGATGAAACCTGGAACGACCCTATCTGAAAAGACAGCTAGATTAGACATAAGGCTGGACACTTGGGGCTGAGAGGACTTGTGAGATTGGGTGAGAAAATGCAGATCCTTTAAAGCAGTAATGCATGCCACCCATTCCATGGGTCCCAACTCTCCAGGTAGAAGGGAATATCAATACAGTTATAACATGTATGGGAAAACTAGAGAATGGACACCCTGTGATGGCAAAAGATTTCTAAAAGGCTCCTAATTTTTCCGCTCCTTGTGCTCCAGTTTGGCATTCCAACTGCTTTACTATCAATCTCCCAACTTGGAGAGTCAGCCCCTATAAGCTACTGGTTCGCACAGTTTGCAAATTGTGCAGTGGATGAAAGGAAAGAGGGAGAACAAATCAGAGAGTAGCTGTAGGCATTTGGAGGGACACATGTCACTCTAATTTCCCGTCCGGAAGGAAGAATTAACCAAAGCGTCAGCCTGGACCCCCGGAACCAGTATAGGTCCTGTAGCAAAATTGTAGATTTGCGGTCAGCTCACAAAAACACGAGTTGAAAATTGGAGCTCAGGGGCACAGCAATTCACAAACCTGCAGAGTTATAAAGGACAACTCTCTTCCAAAAATCTGTTGAGGGAAGGCAACGAAGCAGACTTGAAAATGAGGCCGAATTGCAGAAAACATATTTCAAGAGTTAAACTGGAATCACCTTTAAAGCACAGGAAATGCGTAACAACTTCGACAATGATGCACTTGGCCAAAAAGGGCGTATGCATTTTCTGCTGAATATATTAAGGAGAAAAGGCATACGCCCTTTCTGGCCAATCAAGCAACCCCACAATACAAATCCACACTACAAAGAATTGTCACTTCCCACCGGTCAAAAGGGACATCCGAAAATCTGTAAAAACCAGAAAATAAGACAGAGATGACAAGAGCATGTTGCAATGTGATCCCAGGGGTCATGGAGGATTGTGATGACAAGGCCATGTAGCATTGTGCTGACAAAGGCATGGAGCATTGTGATGACAAGGGTCACGGAGCACTGTGATGACAATCCTCACGGAGCATTGTGATTACATGGATCTTGGAGCATTGTGATGAAAAGGGCATGGATCATTGTGATGACAAGGGTTATGGAGCATTTTGATGACAGGAGTCCCGGATCCCTGTGTTGTCATGGGTCATGGAGGGTTGTGATGACAGAGGTCATGGAGCATTGTGATGAAAAGGGTCATGGAGAAGTGAGATGAGAAGGTCATGGATCTTTTGGCTGAAAATGTTCATGGAGTATTTTCAAGACATGGGTCATGGAGCACTGTGATGACAAGGTCCTGGAGCACTGTGATAAGAAGACCATGGAGCCTTGTGATGACAAGTCTCATGGAGCATTCTGATGAAAAGGGGCAAGGAGCATTGTGATTACAAGGGTCTTGGAGAATTGGGATTACAAGGGCATGGAGCATTTGGATGAGAAGACCATAGAGCGTTCTGATGACATGCATCATGGAGCTTTGTGATGACAAGGGCATGGAGCATTGTGATTACAGAGGTCTTGGAGCATTGTGATGAAAAGGGCATGAATCATTGTGATGGAAAAGGCATTGAGCCTTGTCATGACAGGGTTCAAGGAGCATACTGACGACAAGTGTCAGGGAACATTGTGATGACAAGTGTATTGAGCATTGTGATGGCAAAGGTCATGGAGCATTGTGATGAGAAACCCCTGTAAAATTGTGATGACGAGTGTCATGTGGCGTTGTGATGACAAGTGTTATGGAACATTGTGATAACAACGGTTTGGAGCATTGTGATGACAGAGGTCATGGAGCATTTTGATTTCATTGTGATGACAATAGCAAGAAGCATTATGATGATGGGCATGGTGCATTGTGATGACAGGGTTCATGGAGCATTGAGATGAAAAGGGGCATGGAGCATTGTGATTAAAGTGGTCTGGGAGCATTGTGATGACAAGGGCATGGAGCATTGTGATGAGAAGGCAATGGAGCATTCTGATGATATGCGTCATGGAGCTTTGTGATGACAAGGACATGGAGCATTGTGATGACAGTGACATGGAAAATTGGTCTAACAAGTTTCATGGATTATTGTGATGACAGTGGGCATGGCGCATTGTGATGACAAGGGCATGGAGGATTGTGATTACAAAATCATGGATTATTGTGAAGACAGGTGACAGGAAGCGTTGTGATGACATATGTCACGGTCTATTGAGATGACAATGGCATGGAGCATTGTGATGACAGGGGCATGGAGCATTGTGATGACAACGGACATTGGGAATATTGATGACAAGGTATGAAGCATTTTGATGACAAAGGCATGGAGCTTGCTATGACAGGTGTCATGGGGCATTACGATCACAGATGTATGGAGAATTGTGATGACAAGAGCATGTAACATTTTGATGAGAAGTGTCATGGAGCATTGTGATGAGAGTGGGCCTGGAACATTGTGATGACAAGGGCACGGAACACTGAGATACATGGGTCATTGAGGATTGTAATGACAAGAGCATGGAGAATTGTGATGAGAAGGGCATCGAGCATTGTAACAAGCATCATGGACCTTTGTTATGACAAGGGCATGGAGCAATGTGATGAGAGGCTTCATGGAGCATTTTGATGAGAAGACCATGGAGCCTTGTGATGACAAGTCTCATGGAGCATTCTGATGAAAAGGGGCATGGAGCATTGTGATTACATGGGTCTTGGTGCATTGTGATTACAAGGGCATGGGAAATTGTGAGAGAAGGCCAAGGAGCATTGTGATGACATGCGTCATGGAGCTTTGTGATGACCAGGGCAAAGAGCATTGTGATTACAGGCGTCTTGGAGCATTATGATTAAAAGGCTCTGGATCATTGTGATGAAAAAGGCATGGAGCCTTGTCATGACAGGGTTCAAGGAGCATACTGATTGAAAGAGTCAGGAAGCATTGTGATGACAAGTGTATTGAGCATTGTGATGACGAAGGTCATGGAGCATTGTGATGAGAAGACCATGGATAATTGTGATGACGAGCGTTATGGGGCATTGTGATGACAAGTGTTATGGAACATTGTGATCAGAAGGGTTTGGAGCATTGTGATGACAGCGGTCATGTAGCATTTTGATTTCATTGTGATGACAATAGCATGAAGCATTATGATGATGGGCATGGTGCATTGTGATGAGAGGGTTCAAGGAGCATTGAGATGAAAAGGGGTATGGAGCATTGTGATTACAGGTGTCTTGTATCATTGGGATGGCAAGGGCATGGAGTATTGTGATGGCAATGGTCATGGAGCATTTTCATGACAAGAGTCCCAGATCATTGTGTTGTCATGGGTCATGGAGCATTGTGATGACAGGGGCATGGAACATTGGTCTGACAAGTTTCATGGAGTATTGTGATGACAGTGGGCATGGCGCCTTGTGATGACAAGGGAATGGAGCATTGTGATGACAAGGTCATGGATTATTGTGAAGACAGGTGTCAGGGAGCATTGTGATGAAATATGTCAAGGTGCATTGTGATGCCAATGGCATGGAGCATTGTGATGCCAATTGTCATGGAGGATTGTGATGACAAATGTAATGGAGCATTGTGATGACAAGGGCTTGGAGCATTGTGATGAGAATTGTCATGGAACATTGTGATGACAAGTGCATGGAGCATTGTGATGAAAACGGCCATTGAGAATTTTGATGACAACGTCGTGAAGCATTGCGATGACAATCACATGGAGATTGCTATGACAGGGGTCATGGAGCATTGCGATGACAAGTGCATGGATAATTGTGATGACAAGAGCATGTAACATTGTGATGAGAATTGTCATGGCGCATTGTGATGAGAGGGACGTGGAGAATTGTGATGACAAGGGACACGGAGCATTGTGATGACCAGGGCATTCAGCGTTGTGATGGCAAGACCGTGGAACATTGTGATGAGAAGATCATGGGTAATTGTGATGACGAGCATCATGGAGCACTGTAATGACAAGGGGAATGGAGCATAGTGATGACAGGTGTCATGGATCATTTTGATGAGAGGGGTCATGGAGCCTTCTTATGACCAGCTTGTGGAGTATTGTGATGACACTGACATGGAGCATTGTGATGAAAAGGGCATGAAGCATTGTGATGAAAAAGGCATGGAGTCTTTTCATGACAGGTTTCAAGGAGCATTCTGACGACAAGTGTCAGGGAGCATTGTGATGACAAGTGTATTGAGCATTGTGATGACAAAGTTCATGCAGCATTGTGATGACAGGCATCATGGAGCTTTGTGATGACAAGGGTTATGGAACATTGTGATCACAAGGGTTTGGAGTATTGTGATGAGAGAGGGCATGGAACATTTTCATTTCAACGACCATGGAGAATTGTGATGACAAGGGCATGAAGCAATGTGAACACAAGATTCATCGAGGATTTTGATGACAATCGGAATGGAGTACTGTGATGACAAGCACATGGAGCATTGTGATGACAAGGTCATGTAGCATTTTGCTGACAAATGCACGGAACATTTTGATGACAAGTGTCATGGAGCACTGTGATGACAAGCGTCACGGAGCATGGTGATTACAGGGGTCATGGAGAATTGGGATGGCAAGGGCATGGATCATTTTGATGATAAGGGTAATGGAGCATTCAGATGACAAGTGTCCCGGATCATTGTGTTGTCACGGGTCATGGAGCGTTGTGATGACAGTGGTCATGGAGCATTTTGATGACAAGGGATTGGTACATTGTGACAATAAGGGCATGTAGCATTGTGATGACTGGGGCTGTGGAATATTGTGATGACAGGGTTGAGGGAGTATTGTGATGAATAGTGATGGAACATTGTGAAATCAATGGTGAGAGAGCATTTTAATGAGAAGTGCATTGAGCATTGTGATTACAAGTTTTATGGAGCATTGTGATGACTAGGATGTGGAGCATTGTGATGACAAGTGCATGGCACATTGTGATGACATGGGTCAAGGAGCATTGTGCTGAAAAGCGCATGGAGCATTGTGATGACATGTGTCATGGATCATTGTGCTGACAAAAGCATGGTGCATTGTGATGACAAGGGTCACAGAGCACTGTGATGAAAAGTTCATGGAGCATTGTGGTGACAAAGGTCACAGAGCCTTGTGTGACAGGGGCATGGACCATTGTGATGAGAAAGGTCATGAATCATTTTTATGACTGGGGTCACAGAGCATTGTGATGACAGGGGTCATGGAGCATTGAGATGAAAATGGGCATGGAGCATTGTGATTACATGGGTCTTGGACCATTGTGATGACAAGGGCATGGAGTATTCTGATGACATGCGTCATGGATCTTTGTGATGACAAAGGCATGGAACATTGTGATTACAAGGGTCTTGGAACATTGTGATGACAAGGGTCATGGAGCCTTGGATGAAAAGGCCGGGGAACATTGTGATGGCAGGGTTCATGGAGCATTGTTATGACAAGGATCATGGAGCACTGCGATGACAAGTGCTTGGAGAATTGTATTGACAAGAGCATGTAACATTTTGATGAGAAGTGTCATGGAGCACTGTGATGACAAGGACATGTAGAATTGTGATGACCAGGGCATGGAGCATTGTGAAGGCAAGACCATGGAGCATTGTGATGAGAAGACCATGGATAATTGTGATGATGAGCATCATGGAGCACTGTAATGACAAGGGACATGGAGCATTGTGATGTCCAGGGCATGGAGCATTGTGATGGCATGTCCGTGGAGCATTGTGATGGCAAGACAATGGAGCATTTTGATGACGAGTGTCATCGAGCACTGTAATGACACGGGGCATGGAGGATAGTGATGACAAGTGTCATGGATCATTGTGATAACAAGGGTCATGGAGCATTCTGATAACAAGTTTCTGGAGTGTTGTGATGACAATAACATGGAGCATTGTGATGAAAAAGGCATGGTGCATTGTGATGAAAAAGGCATGGAACCTTTTCATTACAGGTTTAAAGGAGCGTTCTGATGTCAAGTGTCAGGGAGCATTGTCATGACAAGTGTATTGAGCATTGTGATGACAATGGTCATGGAGCATTGTGATGACAGGCATCATGGAGCGTTGTGATGACAAGTGTTATGGAACATTGTGATCACAAGGGTTTGGAGCATTGTGATGACAGAGGTCATGGATCATTTTCATTTCAAGTAGCATGGAGCGTTGTCATGACATGGCATGAAGCAATGTGAACCCAAGGTTCATGGAGGATTTTGATGACAATGGGAATAGAGTATTTTGATGACAAGTGCATGGAGCATTGTGATGACAAGGTCATGTAGCATTTTGCTGATAAATGCATGGAGCATTTTGATGACAAGTGTAATGGAGCACTGTGATGAAAAGTGTCACGGAGCATTGTGATTACAGGTGTCATAGAGCATTGGGATGGCAAGGGAATGGATCATTGTGATGACAAGGGTCATGGAGCAGTTTGATGAAAAGAGTCCAGGATCATTGTGTTGTCAGTGGCCATGGAGCGTTGTGATGACAGTGGTCATGGAACATTGTGATGAGAAGGTCATAGATCATTGGGCTGAAAATGTTCATGGAGATTTGTGATGGCAGGGGTCATGGAGCATTGTGTTGACAAGGGAATGGAACATTGTGATGACAAGGTCCTGGAGCATTGTGATGAGAAGTTCCTGGAGCATTGTGATGAGAAGCCCACTGAGCCTTGTGATGAGAAGTCTCATGGAGAATTCTGATGAAAAGGTGCATGCAGCATTGTGATCACAGGGGTCTTAGAGCATTGTGAAGAAAAGGACATGGATCATTGTGATGAAAAAGGCATGGAGCCTTGTCATGACAGGGTTCAAGGAGCATACTGACGACAACTGTCAGGGAGCATTGTGATGACAAGTGTATTGAACATTGTGATGAAAAAGGTCATGGAACATTGTGATGAGAAGTGCATGGATCATTGTGATGTCGAGAGTCATGGGGCGTTGTGATGACAAGTGTTATGGAGCATTCTGATCACAAGGGTTTGGAGCATTGTGATGACAGAGGTCATGTAGCATTTTGATTTCATTGTGATGACAATAGCGTGAAGCATTATGCTGATGGGCATGGTTCGTTGTGATGACAAGGTTCATGGAGCATTGAGATGAAAATTGGCCTGGAACATTGTTATTACTTGGGTCATGGAGCCTTGTGATGACAATGCCGTGAAACATTGTGATGACAGGAGAGAGGGAATATTGTGATGACTAGTGTTGGGAAATTATGATATTAGTGGTGAGACAGCATTTTGATGTGAAATTCATGGAGCTTTGTGATGACAAGTTTTATGGAGCTTTGTGATGACAAGGTTGGGGAGCACTGTGATGCCAAGCGCATGGCACACTGTGAAGACATGGGTCATGGAGCATTGTGCTGACAAGGGCATGTAGCATTGTGATGACAAATGTCTTGGAGCATTGTGCTGACAAAGGCATGGAGCATTGTGATGACAAGTGTCATTGAGTGTTGTGCTGAGAAAGGCATGGAGCATTGTGATGAAAAGTTCATGGTGCATTGTGTTTACACAGGTCACAGAGCCTTGTGATGACGAGGGCATTGACCATTGTGATGACAAATATCATGAAACATTGTGATGAATGGAGTCACGGAGCATTGTGATGACAGGGGCATGGAGCATTGGTCTCACAAATTTCATGGATTATTGTGATGACAGTGGGCATGGTGCATTGTGATGAAAAGAGCATGGAACATTGTGATGACAACGTCATGGACTATAGTGAAGACAGGTGTCAGGGAGCATTGTGATGACATATGACATGGTCCATTGTGATTCCAATAACATGTAGCATTGTGATGACACGTCTCATGGACGATTGTGATGACAAAGGTAAAGGAGCATTGTGATGATCAGGGCATGGAGCAATGTGATGGCAAGACTGTGGAGCATTGTGATGAGAAGACCATGGATAATTGTGATGAAGAGCATCATAGAGCATTATGATGACAAGAGCCATGGAGCATTCTGACATAAGATATCACTTATGAAGGAAATGTAAACATGCCTACATATGAACTGAATTAGGAAAGAGAACAGTGTCCCACATTTAGAAAACATACTTATGCCTGCTTAAGGGGAAAGAGAGGTGGGGAGATGTACAAAACCAGAGTTTGATATTAGCACAGGTACCGTTCCATAATCCAAATACAGAATAGACAAGACCTACTCCTTCCTCAGTGAACGGGATTGAACACCCATATTCCCCGCAGAGGAATATATCAGAGTAGTAAGAATTTTAAAACCTATGTATCGATATGTCTCTGAAAGGGAATCAAGTGTGTGTAGACTGGCATAAACATGGCAGTGCGAATAAGCTCAAAACCACTATAAAAAGGAATTTCAAAAACAAAACAAAAAAACAGGGTAATTCTTTACAATTCCTTCAGGGGCTCTGATGAAACCTGGAATGACCCTATCTACAATGACAGCTGGATGTGGCATAAGGCTGGACACTTGGGACTGAGAGGATTGGTGAGATTCGGTGACCAAATGCAGACCCTTTAAAGCAATAATGCGTGGCACACATTCCAAGGTTCCAAACTATCCAGGTTGAAGGGAATATTACTACAGCTATAACATGTACGGGAAACCTAGAAAATGGACACACTGTGAATATGAAAGGTTTCTAAAACTCAAATAATAGTCCCTCTCCTGGTGCTCCAGTTTGACTTTCCAACTGCTTTACTATCAATCTCCCAACTTGGAAAGACAGCCCCTTTAATCTCCTGGTTCGCACAGGTTGCCAATTTGGCAGAGGATGAAAGGGAAGAGGGAGAACCAATGAGAGAGTAGCTGTTAGGCATTTGGACGGGCATATGTCACTCTAATTTCCCGGGAGGAAGAGGAATTAACCAAAGTCTCAGCCACCCGCCGGGAACCAGTATAGGTCCTGAACCAAAATTTTGGACTTGCGGTCAGCACACAAAAAACGAGTTGAAAAATGGAGCTTAGGGGCACAACAAAGCACAAACTGTCAGAGTAATAAAGGACTAAAATGGTCCAAAAATCTGTTGAGGGAAGGCAACGAGGGAGACTTCAAAGCAAGCCAGAATAGCAGGAAACAGATTTCAAGAGGTACATTGGAATCGCATTTAAAGCACAGGAAGAGGGGCACAACTTCGGCAATGATGTACTTGGCCAGAAAGGGCGTATGTGTTTTCTCCTGAATATATTCAGGAGAAAACGCATACGCCCTTTTTGGCCAAGCAATCAAACAGGCAATGCAAATCTACACTACAATGAAGTATCACTTCCCACCAGTCAAAAGGGACATCCGTAAATGTGTAAAAACCAGAAAGGCAAGACAGGCCCTGGAGAAAAGGGAGCCTAGTTATGCTGGTGGGCAGGATGTAAACTGCTTACTGCCTCTCTGGAGGACTGCATTGTGTTCCCTAAAACAAGTAAACAACAGAGCTACAGAGCCAAGGGCACTTCCAGTCTAGGGAATATACCTTGGTAAAATTGAAAATCAATAGGACAGAGCCACCCCAAAATTAAGGTCTGCACTGCTTACAAGAACCTCAACTTCGGTACACCTTAAATATCCCAAGAAAGACAAAAATGGTTCAAGAAATTTTGTTACTTACGTACGATGGAATATCCGTCAGCCATGAAATCAATTTTATAAGGCCAGTAGCAGCAAAATGAGTGGATTCAGATACGATGATTCTAAGTGAAATAAGTCACAGAGAAAAAGAAACTTATCATAAGATATCACTTATGAAGTACCTGTAAACATGGCTACACATGAACTGAGTTAGGAAAGAGAACAGAGTCTCACGTTTAGAAAACACTCTTATGCCTGCTTAAGGGGGAAGGAGAGGAGGGGTGATGCATAAAACCAGAGTTTGATATCAGTACATTTACCGTTCCAAAAACCAACTATGGAATAGAAAAGGCCTATACTTTCCTCAGTGAAAGGGACTCAAAACCCCATATTTCCCGCAGAGGTATATATCTGGCTAGTAAGAAACTTAAAACCTATGTATTGATATGTCTCCGTAAGGGAATGAAGTGTGTCTTGACTGCCATAAACATGGCAGTGAGAATCAGCTCAAACACACTATAAAAAGGAATTTCAAAAACAAAACAATAAAACAGAGAAATTCTTTCCAATTCCTTCAGGGGCTCTGATGAAACCTGGAATGACCCTATCTACAACGACAGCTGGATGTGGCATAAGGCTGGACACTTGGGACTGAGAGGATTGGTGAGATTGGGTGAGCAAATGCAGACCATTTAAAGCAATAATGTGTGGCACACATTCCAATGGTCCCAACTCTCCAGGTTGCAGGGAATATTACTACAGCTATAACATGTACGGGAAACATAGAGAATGGACACATTGTGAATATGAAAGTTTTCTAAAACTCAACTAATAAGCCCTCTCCTGGTGCTCCGGTTTGACTTTCCATCAGATTTACTACCAATCTCCCAACTTGGAAAGACAACCCCTTTAACCTCCTGTGTCTCACACGTTGCCAATTTTGATGACAGGGGTCATGGAACATTGTGATGACAGGGGTGAGGGAGTATTGTGATGACTAGTGATGGAACACTGTGATATCAGTGGTGAGAGAGCATTTAGATGAGAAGTGCATGGAACATTGTGATAAAAATGTTTATGGAGCATTTTGATGACAAGGTTGTGGAGCATTGTGATGACAAGTGCATGGCACATTGTGATGACATGTGTCTCGGAGCATTGTGTTGAAAAGCACATGGAGCATTGTGATGAAAAGGGTCATGGAGCATTGTGCTGACAAAGGCATGGAGCATTGTGATGACAAGTGTTACAGAGCATTGTGATGACGAGGGGATGGACCATTGTGTTGACAAAGGTCATAAAGCTTTGTGATGACTGGAGTCAAGGAACATTATGATGTGAGGGGCAATGGAGCACTGTGATTACAAGGGCATGGGGCATTGTGATGACAGGGGCATGGAGCATTGGTCTGACAAGTTTCATGGATTATTGCTATGACAGTGGGCATGGAGCATTGTGATAACAGAGGTCATGGATCATTTTCATTTCAAGGACCATGGCGCATTGTGAAGACAAGGGCATCAAGCAATGTGAACCCAAGTTTCATCGAGGATTTTGATGACAATGGGAATGGAGCATTGTGATGACTAGTTCATGAAGCATTTTGCTGACAAATGTATGGAACATTTTGATGACAAGGGTTATGGAGCACTGTGATGACAAGCGTCACTGAACATTGTGATTACAGGGGTCATGGAGCATTGGGATAACAAGGGCATGGATCATTGTGATGACAAGGGTCATGGAGCATTTTGATGACAAGAGTCCCGGATCATTGTGTTGTCAGGGGTGATGGATCGTTGTGATGACTGTGGTCATGGAGCATTGTGATGACAGGGGTCATGGAGCATTGTGATGACAAGGGCATGGTGCATTGTGAATGAGAAGGCCATGAAGCATTCTGATGACATGCGTCATGGAGCTTTGTGATGACAAGGGCATGGAGCATTGTGATTACAGGGTCTTGGAGCATTGTGATGACAAGTGTCATGGAGTCTTGTGATGACAAGGCCGTGGAACCTTGTGATGGCAGGGGTCATGGAGCATTGTTATGACAGGAGTAATGGATCATTGTGATGACAAGGGCATATAGCATTGGTCTGAAAAGTTTCATGGATTATTGTGATGAGAGTGTGCATGGAGCATTATGATGACAAGGGCAAGGTACACTTAGATACATGGGTCATGGAGGATTGTAATGACAAGGGCATGGAGCATTGTGATGAGAAGGGCATTGAGCATTGTGATGACAAGCGTCTTGGAGCTTTGTGATGACAAGGGCATGGAGCAATATGATGAGAGGCTTCATGGAGCATTGTGATGACAATGGCATGGAGCATTGTGATGCGAAGGGTCATGGAGCTTTGTGATGAGAAAGGTCATGTAGCATTTTGATGACAAGGGAGTGGTACATTGTGACGATAAGGGAATGTAGCATTGTGATTATTGGGGTCATGGAACATTGTGATTAAAGGGGTTAGGGAGTGTTGTGATGATTAGTGATGGAACATTGTGATATCAGTGGTGAGAGATCATTTTCTTGAGAAGTGCATGGAGTATTGTGATGACAAGTTTTATGGTGCATTGTGATGTAAAATATGTGAAGCATTGTGTTGACAAGCGCATGGCACCTTGTGATGACATCAGTCATGGAGCAGTGTGCTGACAAGCTCATGGAGCATTCTGATGACAAGTGTATTGAGCATTGTGATGACAAATGTCATGGAGCATTGTGATGAGAAGACCATTGATAATTGTGATGACGAGCGTAATGGGGCGTTGTGATGACAACTGTTATGGAACATTGTGATCACAAGGTTTTAGAACATTGTGATTACAGAGGTCATGGGGCATTTTGATTTCATTGTGATGAAAATAGCATGAAGCATTATGATGATGGGCATGGATCATTGTGATGACAGGGTTCATGGACCATTGAGATGAAAAGGGGCAAGGAGCATTGTGATTAAAGGGATCTTGGAGCAATGTGATGAGAAGGTCATGGAGCATTGGGCTGAAAATATTCATGGAGTATTGTGATGGCAGGGGTCATGGAGCATTGTGATGACAAGCGTCATGAAGCTCTGTGATGAAAAGCGTCATGGAGCATTCTGATTACAGGGGTCATGGAACATTGGGATGACAGGGTTCATGGGGCATTGGTCTGATAAATTTATTGGATTATTGTGATGACAGTGGGCATGGTGCATTGTGATAAAAAGGGCATGAAGCATTGTTATGACAAGGTCTTAGATTATTGTGAAGACAGGTGTCAGGGAGCATTGTGGTGCCATATGTCATGATCCATTGTGATGACAATGGCATGGAGCACTGTGATGCCAAGTGTCATGGAGAAATGTGATGACAAATATAATGGAGCATTGTGATGACAAGGGCTTGGAGCCTTGTGATGACAAGGGTTATGGAGCATGGTGATGACAAGGGAATGGATCATTGTGATGACAAGTGTCATGGAGCATTTTGATGACAAGAGTCCAGTATCATTGTGTTGTCAGGGGTCATGGATCGTTGTGATGACAGTGGTCATGGAGCATAGTGATGACTGGGTTCATGGGGCATTGTGAAAAGAAGGTCATGGAGCATTGGGCTGTAAATATTCATGGAGTACTGTGATGACACGGGTCATGGAGCATTTTGATGACAAGGGAATGGAGCATTGTGATGAAAAGGGCATGGAGCATGTTGATGAGAAGGCAATGGAGCATTTTGAAGACATGCTTCATTAAGCATTGTGATGAGAAGGGCATGGAGCATTGTGATTACAGGGGTCTTGGAGTATTGTGATGAAAAGTGCAAGGATTATTGTGATGAAAAATGCATGGAGCCTTGACATGACAAGTTTCAAGGAGCATATTGACGACCATTGTCAGGGAGCATTGTGATGACAAGTTTATTGAGCATTGTGATGACAAAGACCATGGAGTATTGTGAATAAAATACCATGGATAATTGTGATGATGAGCGTCATGGGGCGTTGTGATGACAAGTGTAATGGAACATTGTGATCAAAAGGGTTTAGAGCATTGTGATGAGAGAGGTCATGGAGCATTTTGATTTCATTGTGATGACAATAGCATGAAGCATTATGGTGATGGGCATGGTGCACTGTGATGACAGGGTTCATGGAGCATTGAGATGAAAAGGGGCGTGGAGGATTGTGATTACAGGGGTCTTGGAGCATTGCGATGACCAGGTCATGGAGCATTGTGATGAGAATGCGAAGGCGCATTTTGATGACATGAGACATGGAGCTTTGTGATGACAAAGGCATGGAGCATTGTGATTACAGGTGTCTTGGAGCATTGTGATGACAAGGGTCATGGAGCCTTGTGATGAGAAGGCCGTGGAACATTGTAATGGCAGTTTTTATAGAGCATTGTTATAACAGGGTAAAGGAGCATTTTCATGACAAGGGCATGGAGCATTGGTCTGAAAATTTTCATGGATTATTGTGATAAGAGGGGCAATGGAGCATTGTGATGACAAGGGCACGGAACACTGTGATACATGGGTCATGGAGGATTGTAATGACAAGCCTTGGAGATTTGTGTTAAGAAGAGCATCGAGCATTGTGATGAAAAGCATCATGGAGCCTGTGATGAAAAGGACATGTAACAATGTGATGAGAGGGTTCATGGAGCATTTTGATGACAAGGGCATGGAGCATTGTGATGCCAATGGTCACGGAGCTTTGTGATGACAAAGGTCATGGAGGGTTTTGATGACAAGGGCGTGGTGTACTGTGATGAGAAGGGCAGTGAGCATTGTGATGAAAGGGTCATGGAGCAATTTGATGAAAATTGTCATGGGACATTTTGATGACAGGGGTTATGGAACATTGTGATGTCAGGGGTCAGGGAGCATTGTGATGAAAAGGGTCATGGAGCATTGTGATGACAGGGGTCATGGAACATTGTGATGACAGGGGTGAGGGAGTATTGTGATGACTAGTGATGGAACATTATGATATCAGTGATGGGAGAGCATTTTGATGGGAAGTGCATGGAGCATTGTGACAACAAGGTTTATCGAGAACTGTGATGACAAGGTTGTGGAGCATTGTGATGACAAGCACATGTCGCATTGTGATGACACAGGTCATGGGGCATTTTGCGGACAAGCGCATGGAGCATTGTGATGACAAGTGTCATGGAGCATTGTGCTGACAAAGGCATGGAGCATAGTTATGACATGAGTAAGAGAACATTGTGATGAAAATTTCATGGAGAATTGTGGTGACAAATGTCACAGAGCCTTTTGATGACGAAGACATGGACCACTGTGATGACAGGGGTCATGGAGCATTTTGATGACTGTGGTCATGGAGCATTGTGAAAACATGGGTCATGGAGCATTGTAATAAGACGGTCATTGAGCATTGCGCTGAAAATATACATGTAGTATTGTGATGACAGGGGTCATGGAGCATTGTGATGACAAGGGAATGGAGCACTGTGATGACAAGTTCCTGGAGCATTGTGATGAGAGGACCATGGAGCCTTGTGATGACAAGTGTCATGGAGCATTCTGATGAAAAGGTGCATGGAGCATTGTGATTACAGGGGTTTTGTAGCATTGTGATGACAAGGGCATGGAGCATTGTGATGCGAAGGCCATGGAGCATTCTGATGACATGCATCATGGATCTTTGTGATGACAAGGACATAGAGCATTGTGATGAAAATTGCATGGAGCCTTGCCATGACAGGGTTCAACGAGCATACTGATGAGAAGTGTCAGGGAGCATTGTGATGATAAGTGTATTGAGCATTGTGATGACAAAGATCAAGGAGCATTGTGATGAGAAGACCATTGATAATTGTGATGACCATCCTCATGGGGCATTGTGATGACAAGAGTTATGGAACATTGTGATCAGAAGGGTTTGGAGCATTGTGATGACAGAGGTCATTGAGCATTTTGATTTCATTGTGATGACAATAGCATGAAATATTATGGTGATGGGCATGGTGCATTGTGATGACAGGGTTCATGGAGCATTGAGATGAAAAGGGGCATGGAGCACTGTGATTACAGCGGTCTTGGAGCATTGTGATGACAAGGGCATGGAGCATTGTGATGAGAAGGCCATGGAGCATTCTGATGACTTGCGTCATGCAGCATTGTGATGACAAGGGCCTGGAGCATTTGATTAGAGGGGTCTTGTAGCATTGTGATTACAAGGTTCATGGAGGCTTGTGATGACAAGGCCGTGGAACTTTGTGATGGCAGGGGTCATGGTGCATTGTTATGACAAGGGCACGGATCACGGTGATACATAGATCATGCAGGATTGTAATGACAAGGACATGTAGCATTGTGATGAGAAGGGCATCGAGCGTTGTGATGACAATCCTCATGGAGATTTGTGATGACAAGTGCATGGAGCAATGTGATGAGAGTGTTCATGGAGCACTGTGATGACAATGGAATGGAGCATTGTGATGCCAAGTGTCATGGAACTTTGTTATGACAAAGATCATGGAGCATTTTGATAACAAGTGTGTGCTGCATTTTGATGAGAAGTGCAGGGAGCATTGTGATGACATGGGTTATGGAGCATTGTGCTTACCCACGCATCGAGCATTGTGCTGACAGCGGTCATGGAGCATTGTGGTGACAATGGCATAGAACTTTGTGATGACAAGGTTCACAGAGCACTGTGATGAATAGTTCATGGAGCATTGTGGTGACAAAGGTCACAAAGCCTTGTGTGACGAGGCCATGGAACATTGTGATGACAAATGTCATGAAGCACTGTGATGACTGTAGTCACGGAGCATTGTGATGACAGTGTACTTGGAGCATTGTGATGCCAAGGGCATGGAGCATTGTGATGAGAAGGCCATGGAGCATTCAGATGACATGTGTCATGGAGCTTTGTGATGACAAGGGCAGGGAGCATTGTGATTACAGGGGTCTTGCAGCATTGTGATGAAAAGGGAAAGGATCATTGTGATGAAAAAGGAATGGAGCCTTTTCATGACAGGGTTCATGGAGCATACTGATGACAAGTAACAGGGAGCATTGTGGTGATAAGTGTATTGAGGATTGTGGTGACAAAGGTCATGGAATATTGTAATGATTAAACCATTCATAATTGTGATGACGAGCGTCATGGGGCATTGTGATGACAAGTATTATGGAACATTGTGATCACAAGGGTTTTTAGCATTGTGATGACAGTTGTCATGGAGAATATTGATTTCATTGTGATGGCAATAGCATGAAACATTATGATGCTGTGCATGGTGCATTGTGATGACAGGGTTCATGGAGCATTGAGATAAAAAGTGGCATGGAGCACTGTGATTACAGGGGTCTTGGAGCATTGTGATGACAAGGGCATGGAGCATTGTGATGAGAAGTCTATGGAACATTCTGATGACATGCGTCATAGATCTTTGTTATGACTCGGGCATGGAGCATTGTGATTACAGGGGTCTTGTAGAATTGTTATGACAAGGGTCATGGAGCCTTGGATGACAAGGCCGTGGAACACTATGATGGCAGGGATCATGGAGCACTGTTATGACAGGGGTCATGGAGCATTGTGATGACAAAGCCATGGAGCATTGTGACGAAAGTGGCATGGAAATTTGGTCTGACAAGTTTCATAGATTATTGTGATGACAGTGGGCATGACACATTGTGATGACAAGGGCATGGAGCATTGTGATGACAAGGTCAGGGAGTACTGTGAAGACAAGAGTCAGGGAGCATTTTGATGAAATATGTCATGGTCCATTGCGATGACAATTGTATGGAGCATTGTGATGCCAAGTGTCATCGAGGATTGTGATGACAAACATAATGGAGCATTTTGATGACAAGGGTTTAGAGCATCGTAATGACAAGGGTCTTGGCACATTGTGATGACAAGGGCATGGAGCATTGTGATGACAGGGGCATGGAACATTGGTCTGACAAGTTTCATGGATTATTGTGATGACAGTGGGCAGGGCACATGGTGATGACAAGAACATGGAGCATTGTGATGACAAAGGTCACAGAGCCTTTTGTGACGTGGGCATGGAACATTGTGATGACAAATGTCATAAAACATTGTGATGACTGGAGTCACGGAGCATTGTGATGACAGGGTTCCTTGAGCATTGTGATGACAAGGGCATAGAGCACTGTGATGACAGGGCCATGGAACTTTGGTCTGACAAGTTTCATGGATTATTGTGATGACAGTGGGCATGGCTCATTGTGATGACAATGACATGGAGCATTGTGATGCCAAGAGTCATGGAGGATTGTGATGACAAAGGTAATGGAGCATTTTGATGACAAGGGTTTGGAGCACCGTGATGACAAGGGTCATGGAGCATTGTGATGACAAGGGCATGGAGCATTGTAATGAAAAGGGCATGGAACACTGTGATACATAGTTCATGCAGGAATGTAATGACAAGGTCATGGAGCATTGTGATGAGAAGTGCATCGAGCGTTGTGATGACAAGCCTCATGGAGATTTGTGATGACAAGCACATGGCGCATTGTGATGACATGGGTCATGGAGCACTGTGCTGACAAAGACATGGTGCATTTTGATGACAAGTGTCACAGAGTATTTTGATGAAAAGTTCATGGAGCATTGTGGTGACAAATGTCACAGAGCCTTGTGTGCCAATGGCATGGACCATTGAGATGACAAAGGTCATGAAGCATTGTGATGACTGGAGTCACGGAGCATTGTGATGACAGGGGTCATGGAGCATTGTGATACCAAGAGTCATGGAGGATTGTGATGACAAAGGTAATGGAGCATTTTGATGACAAGGGCTTGGGACATTGTGATGAGAAGCGTCATGGAGCATTATGATGTCAAGGGTAATGGAGCATTATGATGAGACGGTCATGGAGCATTGCGCTGAAAATGTTCATGGAGTATTGTGATTACAGTGGTCAAGGAGCATTGTGATGACAAGGGAATGGAGCATTTTGATGACAAGGTCCTGGAGCAGTGTGATGAGAAGACCATGGATCCTTGTGATGACAAGTCTAGTGGAGCATTCTGATGAATAGGGGCATGGAGCATTGTGATTACAGGGATCTTGGAGCATTGTGATGACAAGGTCATGGAGCATAGTGATGAGAAGGCCATGGAGCATTCTGATGACATGTGTCATGGATCTTTGTGATGACAGGGACATGGAGCATTGTGATGACAGGGGCATGGAGCATTTTGATGACAGGGGCATGGAACATTGGTCTGACTAGTTACATGGATTATTGTGATGACAGTGGGAATGGCACATTGTGATGACAAGGGCATGGAACATTGTGATGACAAGGTCATGGAGTACTGTGAAGACAGGTGTCAGGGAGCATTGTGATGATATATGTCATTGTCCATTGTGATGACAATTGCATGGAGCATTGTGATACCAAGTGTCATGGAGGATTGTGATGACAAAGGTAATGGAGCATTTTGATGACAAGGGCTTGGGACATTGTGATGACAAGGGTCATGGAGCATTGTGATGACAAGGGCCATTGAGAATTTTGATGACAACGTCGTGAAGCATTGTCATGACAAGCGCATGGAGCCTGCTATGACAGGGGTCATAGAGCATTGCGATGACAAATGCCTGGAGAATTGTAATGAAAAGATCATGTAACATTGTGAAAAGAAGTGTCAAGGAGCATTGTGATGACAATGACCTGGAGAATTGTGATGACATGGGACATGGAGCATTGTGATGACCAGAGCATGGAGCATTGTGATGGCAAGACCGTGGAGCATTGTGATGAGAAGTTCACGGATAATTGTGTTGACGAGCGTCATGGAGTACTGTAATGACAAGGGGCATGGAGTATTGTGATTACAGAGGTGGTGGAGCAAAATTGATGAAAAGTGTCATGGAACATTTTGATGACAAGGTCGTGGTGCATTGTGATGAGAAGGGCAGGGAGCATTGTTATGACAGGGTCATGGAGCAAAATTGATGAAAAGTGTCATGGAACATTTTGATGACAGGGGTATGGAACATTGTGATGACAGTGGGCATGGAGCATTGTGATGACAAGGGCATGGAGCATTGTGGTGAAAAAGGTCATGAAGCATTGTGATGACAAGCGCATGGAGCTTTCTATGACAGGGGTCATAGAGCATTGTGATGACCAGAGCATGGAGCATTGTGATGGCAAGACCGTGGAGCATTGTGATGAGAAGATCATGGATAATTGTGATTACGAGCGTCATGGAGCACTGTAATGACAAGGGGCATGGAGCATTGTGATTAAAGGGTTCTTGGAGCATTGTGATGACAAGGGCATGGAGCATTGTCATGAGAAGGCCACGGAGCATTCTGATGACATGCGTCATGAATCTTTGTGACGAAAAAGGCATGGAGCATTGTGATTACAGTGGTCTTGGAGAACTGTGATGACAAGGGTCATGGAGCCTTGGATGACAAGGCCGTGGAACATTGTGATGGCAGTGGTCATGGAGCATTGTTATGACAGGGGTAATGGAGCATTGTGATGACAAGGGCATGGGACATTAGTCTGAAAATTTCATGGATTATTGTGATGAGATTCGGCATGGAGCATTGTGATGACTAGGGCACGGAACACTGTTATACCTGTGTCATAGAGGATTGTAGTGACAAGGGCATGCAGCATTGTGATGAGAAGAGTATCAAGCATTGTGATGACAAGCGTCATGGAGCATTGTGCTGACAATGGCATGGAGAAATGTGACGAGAGGTTTCATGTAGCATTGTGATGAAATGGCATGGAGCACTGTGATTCCAAGGGTCATGGAGCTTTGTGATGACAAATGTCATGGAGCATTTTGATGACAAGGTCGTGGTGCATTGTGATGAGAAGGGCAGGGAGCATTGTGATGACAAGGTCATGGAGCAAATTGATGAAAAGTGTCATGGATCATTTTGATGACAGGGGTTATGGAACATTGTGATATCATGGGTCATGGAGCATTTTGATCAAAAGGGTCATGGAGCATTCTGATGAAAAGGTGCATGGAGCATTGTGATTACAGGGGTTTTGAAGCTTTGTGATTACAAGGGCAAGGAGCATTGTGATGAGAAGGCAATGGAGCATTCTGATGACATGCGTCATGGAGCTTTGTGATGACAAGGACATGGAGCATTGTGGTGAAAAAGGTCACAGAGCCTTGTGTGACGAGGGCATGGAACATTGTGATGACAAAGGTCATGAAGCATTGTGATGACTGGTGTCATGGAGCATTGTGATGACAAGGGCATGGTGCATTGTGATGACAGGGGCATGGAATATTGGTCTTACATGTTTCATCGATGATTGTGATGACAGTGGGCGTGGCACATTGTGATGACAAGGTCTTGGAACATTGTGATGACAAGGTCATGGAGTATTGTGAAGACAGGTGTCAGGGAGCATTGTGATGACATATGTCATTGTCCATTGAGATGACAATGACATGGAGCATTGTGATAACAAGTGTCATGGAGGATTGTGATGACAAAGGGAATGGGGCATTTGTTGACAAGGGTTTGGAACATTGTGATGACAAGGGTCATGGAGCATTGTGATTACATGGGCATGGAGCATTGTGATGACAAGGGTCATTGAGAATTTTGATGACAATGTCGTGAAGCATTGTGATGACAAGCTCATGGAACTTGCTATGACAGGGATCATAGAGCATTCCGATGACAAGTGCATGGAGAATTGTGATGACAAGATCAGGTAACATTGTGATAAGAAGTGTCATGGAGCATTGTGATGACAAGGACGTGGAGAATTGTGATGACATGGGACATGGAGCATTGTGATGACCAGGGCATTGAGCATTGTGATGTCAGGACCGTGGAGCATTGTGATGAGAAGATCACGGATAATTGTGATGACGAGCGTCATGGAGCACTGTAATGACAAGGGGCATGGAACATTGTGTATCCAGGGTTCCTGGAGCATTGTGATGACAAGGGAATGGAGCATTTTCATGAGAAGGCCATGGAGCATTCTGATGACATGCGTCATGAATCATTGTGACGACAAGGGCATGGAGCATTGTGATTACAGAGGTCTTGGAGCACTATGATGACAAGGGTCATGGAGCTTTGGATGACAAGGCCGTGGAACATTCTGATGGCAGGGTTCATGGAGCATTGTTATGACAGGGGTAATGGAGCATTGTGATGACATGTGCATGGAACATTGGTCTGAAAATTTCATGGATTATTGTGATGAGATTCGGCATGGAGCATTGTGATGACTAGGGCACGGAACACTTGATACATGTGTCATGGAGGATTGTAATGACAAGGGCATGGAGCATTGTGATGAGAAGAGTATAGAGCATTGTGATGACAAGCGTCATGGAGCATTGTGCTGACAAAGGCATGGAGCATAGTGAAGACATGGGTAAAAGAGCATTGTGATGAAATTTTCATGGAGCATTGTGGTGACAAATTTCACAGAGCCTTTTGATGAAGTGGGCATGGACCAGTGTGATGACAAGGTACTGGAGCATTGTAATGAGAGGACCATGGAGCCTTTTGGTGACAATTCTCATGGAGCATTCTGATGAAAAGGGGCATGGAGCATTGTGATTACAGGGGTATTGGATCCTTGTGATGACAAGAACGTTGAACATTGTGATGGCAGGGTTCATGGAGCATGGTTATGACATGGGCAGTGGAGGATTGTGATGACAAGGGCATCGAGCATTCGTCTGAAAACTTTCATGGATTACTGTGATGAGAGTGGGCATAGAGCATTGTGATGACAAGGGCACGGAACACTGTGATACATGGATCATGGATGTTCGTAATGACAAGGGCATGGGGCAATGTGATGAGAGGCTTCATGGAGCATTGTGATGACAAGGGCATGGAGCATTGAGATGACAAGGGTCATGGAGCATTTTGAATACAAGATTCCCATATCATTGTGTTGTCAGGGGTCATGGAGCTCTGTGATGACAGTGGTCATGGAGCATTGTGATGACAGGGTCATGGAGCATTGTGATAAGAAGGTCATGGAGCATTGGGCTGAAAATGTTCATGGAGTATTGTGATGACGGGGTAATGGGGCACTGTGATGACAAGGTCCTGGGGCATTGTGATGAGAAAGCCATGGAGCCTTGTGATGACAAGTCTCATGGAGCATTCTGATGAAAATGTGCATGGAGCATTGTGATTACAGGGGTCATGAAACATTGTGATGAAAATGGCATGGAGCACTGTGATGCCAAGGGTCATGGAGTTTGTGATGACAAAGTTCATGGGGCATTTTGATGACAAGGTCGTGGTGCATTGTGATGAGAAGGGCAGGGAGCATTTTGATGACAGGGTCATGGAGCAATTTGATGAAAACTATCATGGAATATTTTGATGACAGTGGTTATGGAACATTGTGATGTCAGGGGTCATGGAGGATTGTGATGAAAAGGGTCATGGAGCATTTTGATGACAGGGGTTATGGGACATTGTGATGTCAGGGTTCATGGAGCATTGTGATGATAAGGTCATGTAGCATTGTCATGACACGGATCATGGAACATTGTGATGATATGGGGGAGAGAGCATTTTAATGAGAAGTGCATGGAGCATTGTGATGACAAGGTTTTTGGAGCACTGTAATGACAAGGATGTGGAGCACTGTGATGACAAGCACATGGCGCATGGTAACGACATGGGTTGTGGAGCATTGTGCTCACAAGCGCATGGAGCATTGTGATGACAACGGTCATGGAGCATTGTGCTGACAAAGGCATGGAGCATGGTGATGACAAGGATCACAGAACATTGTGATGAAAAGTTCATGGAGCATTGTGGTGAGAAATGTCACAGAGCCCTGTGTGGTGAGGACATGGACCATTGTGATGACAAATGTCATGAAGCCTTGTGATGACTGGAGTCACAGAACATTGAGATGACAGGGGTCTTGGAGCACTGTGATGACAAGGACATGTAGCAATGTGATGAGAAGGCCATGGAGCATTCTGATGACATGCATCATGGAGCTTTGTGATTAAAGGTCATGGAGCATTGTGATTACAGCGGTCTTGGAGCATTGTGAAGAAAATGGTATGGATCATTGTGATGAAAAAGGCATGGAGCCTTGTCATGACAGGGTTCAAGGAGCATACTGAGGACAAGTGTCAGGGAGCATTGTGATGACAAGTGTATTGAGCCTTGTGATGAAAAAGGTCATGGAGCATTGTGCTGACTGGAGTTACGGAACATTGTGATGACAAGGGTATGGAGCATTCTGATGACAGGGGCATGGTGCATTGGTCTGGCAAGTTTCATTGTTTATTGTGATGACAGTGGGCAAGGCGCATTCTGATGAGAAGAGCATGGAGCATTATGATGAGAAGGTCATGTAGTACTGTGAAAACAGGGGTATGGGGGCATGTGATGACATATGTCATGGTCCATTGTGATGACAATGGCATGGAGTATTGTGTTGCCAAGTGTCATGGAGGAATGTGATGACAAAGTTAATGGAGCTTTGTGATGACAGGGGTTTGGAGCATTGTGATGGCAAGGGTCAGGGAGCATTTTGATGACAAGGGCATGGAGGATTGTGATGACAAGGGCCATTGAGAATTTTGATGACAAGTTCCTGAAGCATTGTGATGAAAAGCACATGGAGCTTGCTATGACAGGGGTCATGGAGCAATTCGATGACAAGTGCATGGAGAACTGTGATGACAAGAGCATGTAACATTGTGATGAGAAGTGTCTTGGAGCATCGTGATGGTAAGACCGTGGAGCATTGTGATGAGAAGACCATGGATAATTTTGATGACGAGCGTCATGGAGCACTGTAATGACAAGGGTCATGGAGCATTGTGAAGACAGGTGTCATGGAGCATTGTGGTCACAGGGATCATGGAGCATTGTGATGACAAGGGTCATGGAGCATTCTGATGACAAGCTTGTGGAGTATTGTGATGACAATGGCATGGAGCATTGTGATGAAAAGGCCATTGAGCATTGTGATGAAAAAGGCATGGAGCCTTTTCATGACAGGGTTCAAGGAGCATTCTGACGAAAAGTGTCAGGGAGCATTGTGATGACAAGTGTATTGAGCATTGTGATGAAAAAGTTCATGGAGCATTTTGATGACAAGGGCATGGAGTATTGTGATGACAGGCATCATGGAGCGTTGTGATGACAATTGTTATGGAACATTGTGATCACAAGAGTTTGGAGCATTGTGATGACACAGGTCATGGATCATTTTGATTTCAAGAATCACGGAGCATTGTGATGACAAGGGCATGAAACAATGTGATCCCAAGGGTCACGGAGGATTGTGATGACAGTGGTAAAGGAGAATTGTGATGACAATTGCATGGAGCATTGTGATGACAAGGTCATGTAGCATTTTGCTGACAAAGGCATGGAGAATTGTGATGACAAGTGTCATGGAGCTCTGTGACGACAAGCGTCAAGGAGCATTATGATTACAGGGGTCATGGAGCATTGGGATGACAAGCACATGGAACATTCTGATGACAATTGGCATGGATCATTTTGATGACTGTGGTCATGTAGAATTGTGATGACATGGGTCATGGAGCTTTGTGATGAGAAGGTCATGGAGCATTGGGCTGAAATTATTCATGGAGTACTGTGATGACAGGGGTCATGGAGCATTGTCATGAGAAGGGAATGGAGCAATGTGATGAGAAGGTCCTGGAGCATTGTGATGAGAGGGCCATGGAGCCTTGTGATGACAAGGGTCATGGAGCATACTGATGAAATGGTGCATGGAGCATTGAGATTGCAGGGGTTTTGAAGCATTGTGATGACAAGAGCATGGAGTATTGTGATGAGAAAGCAATGGAGCATTCTGATGACATGCGTCATGGTGCTTTGTGATGGCAAGGAGTTGGAGCATTGTGATTACAGGGGTCTTGGAGCATTGTGATGAAAAGGGAAAGGATCATTGTGATGAAAAATGCATGGAGCCTTGTCATGACAGGGTTCAAGGAGCATACTGATGACAACTGTCAGGGAGCATTGTGATGATAAGTGCATTGAGCATTGTGATGACAAAGATCATGGAGCATTGTGATGAGAAATCCATGGATAATTGTGATGACCACCCTCATGGGGCATTGTGATGACAAGTTTTTATGGAACATTGTGATCAGAAGGGTTTTGTGCAATGTGATGACAGTGGTCATTGAGCGTTTTGATTTCATTGTGATAACAATAGCATGAAATATTATGGTGATGGACACGGTGCATTGTGATGACAGGTTTCATGGAGCATTGAGATGAAAAGGGGCATGGAGCATTGTGATTACAGGGCTGTTGGAGCATTGTGATGACAAGGGCATGGAGCATGGTGATGAGAAGGCCATGGAGCATTCTGATGACATGCGTCATGGAGCTTTGTGATGACAAGGGCACGGAGCATTGTGATTAGAGGGGTCTTGGAGCATTGTGATGACAAGGGTCATGGAGGCTTGTGATGACAAGGCCGTGGAACCTTGTGATGGCAGGGGTCATGGATCATTGTTATGACAGGGGTAATGGAGCTTTCTGATGACAAAGGTCTTGGGGCATTTTAATGACAAACGCGTGGTGCATTGTGATGACAAATGTCATGGAGCATTTTGATGACAAGGTCGTTGTAAATTGTGATGAGAATTTCAGGGAGCATTGTGATGAGAGGGTCTTGGAGCAAATTGATGAAAATTGTCATGGAACATTTTGATAAGAGGGGTTATGGAACATTGTGATGACAAGGGCATGGAGTATTGTGATGAGGAGGCAAAGGAGCATTCTGATGACATGCGTCATGGAGCTTTGTGATGAGAAGGACATGGAGCATTGTGATTACAGGGGTCATAGAGCATTGCGATGACAAGTGCATGGACAATTGTGATGAAAATATCATGTAACATTGTGATAAGAAGTGTCAAGGAGCATTGTGATGACAAGGACTTGGAGTATTGTGATGACATGGGACATGGAGCATTCTGATGACCAGGGCATGGAGCATTGTGATGGCAAGACCGTGGAGCATTGTGATGAGAAGATCACGGATAATTATGATGACGAGTGTCATGGAGCCCTGTAATGACAAGGGGCATGGAGCATTGTGATTACAGGGTTCTGGAAGCATTGTGATGACAAGGGCATGGAGCATTGTAATGAGAAGGCCTCGGAGAGTTCTGAAGACATGCGTCATGAATCTTTGTGACGACAAGGGCATGGAAAATTGTGATTACAGGGGTCTTGGAGCATTGTGATGACAAGGGTCATGGAGCCTTGGATGCCAAGGCGGTGGAACATTGTGATGGCAGGGGTCATGGAGCATTGTTATGACAGGGGTAATGGAGCATTGTGATGCCAAGGGCATGGAACATTGGTCTGAAAATTTCATGGATTATTGTGATGAGATTCGGCATGGAACATTGTGAGGACTAGGGCACGGAACACTGTGATACTTGTGTCATGGAGGATTGTAATGACAAGGGCATGGAGCATTGTGATGAGAAGAGTATCGAGCTTTGTGATGACAAGTGTCATGGAGCATTGTGGTGACAAGGGCATGGAGCGATATGATGAGAGGTTTCATGTAGCATTGTGATGAAATGGCATGGAGCAGTGTGATGCAAAGGGTCATGGAGCTTTGTGATGACAAAGGTCATGGAGCATTTTGATGACAAGGTCGTGGTGCATTGTGATGACAAGGACATGGAGCACTGTGATTTCAGGGGACTTGGAGCATTGTGATGACAAGGGCATGGAGCATTGTGATGACAAGTTTTATGGAGCATAGCGATGAAAAGTATTTGGAGCATTGTGATGAAAAGAGCATGGCGCATAGTGATGACATGTGTCATGGAGCACTGTGCTGACAAAGGCATGGAGCATTGTGATGACAAGGGACACAGAGCACTGTGATGAATATTTCATGGAGCATTGTGGTGACAAAGATCACAGAGCCTTGTGTAACGAAGGCATGGACCATTGTGAGGACATAGGTCATGAATCTTTGTGATGACTGGAGTCACGGTGCATTGTGATGAAAGCGGTGATGGAGAATTTTGATGACAAGGGCATGGAGCAATGTGATGACAGGGGCATGGAACATTGGTCTGACAAGTTTCACGGATTATTGTGATGACAGTCGGCATGGAACATTGAGATGACAAGGGAATGGAGCATAGTGGTGACAAATGTCACAGAGCCTTGTGTGACGAGGGCATGGACCATTGTGAGGAGAATGGTCATGAAGCATGGTGATGACTGGAGTCTCGGAGCATTGTGATGACAGGGGTCATGGAGCATTGTGATGACAAGGGCATGGAGCATTGAGATGAAAGTGGCATGGAACTTTGGTCTGACATGTTTCATGGATTATAGTGATGACAGTGGGCATGGCACATTGTGATGACAAGGGCATGGAACATTGTGATGACAAGGTCATGGAGAATTGTGAAGCAAGGTGTCAGGGATCATTGTGATGACATATGTCATTGTCCATTGTGATGACAATGGCATGGAGCATTGTGATACCAAGTGTCATGGAGGATTGTGATGACAAAGGTAATGAAGCATTTTGATGACAAGGGCTTGGAACATTGCGATGAAAATGGTCATGGTGCTTTGTGATGACAAGGGCATGGAGCATTCTAATGAAAAGGTACATGGAGCATTGAGATTACAGGGATTTTGAAGCAATGTGATTACAAGGGCATGGAGCATTGTGATGAGAAGGTTTATGGAGCATTTTGATGACAAGGATTTGGAGCATTGTGATGACAAGTGCATGGTTCATTGTGATGACATGGGTTATGGAGCATTGTGCTGACACACGCATCGAGCATTGTGATGACAAGGGTCATGGAGCATTGTGCTGACAAAGGCATGGAGGTTTGTGATGACAAGGGTCACAGAGCATTGTGATAAAAATTTCATGGAGCATTGTGGTGACAAAGGTCACAGAGCTTTGTGTGATGAGGTCATGGACCATTGTGATGACAAATGTCACGAAGCATTGTGATGACTGGAGTCACGGAGCATTGTGAATAACAGGTGTCTTGGAGCATTGTGATGAAAAGGGAATGGATCACTGTGATGAAAAAGGTATGGAGCCTTGTCATGACAGTGATCAAGGAGCATACTGATGACAAGTGTCAGCGAGCATTGTGATGCCAAGTGTATTGAGCATTGTGGTGACAAAGGTCATGGAGCATTTTGATGAGAAGACCTTGCATAATTGTGATGACGAGCGTCATGGGGCATGTGATGACAAGTGTTATGGAACATTGTGATCAGAAGGGTTTGGAGCATTGTGATGACAGAGGACATGGAGCATTTTGTTTTCATTGTGATGACAATAGCATGAATCATTATGATGATGGGCATGGTGCATTGTGATGACAGTGTTCATGGAGCATTGAGATGAAAAGTGGCATGGAGAATTGTGATTACAGAGGTCTTGGAGCATTGTGATGACAAGGGTCATGGAGCCTTGTGAGGACAAGGCCGTGGAACATTGTGATGGCAGCGGTCATGGAGCATGGTTATGACAGGTGTAATGGAGCATTGTGATGACAAGGGCATGGAGCAATGTGATGAGAGATTTCATTGAGCATTGTGATGACAATGGCATGGAGCATTGAGATGCCAAGGGTCATGGAGCTTTGTGATGACAAATGTCATGGGGCATTTTGATGACAAGGGCGTGGTGCATTGTGAAGAAAAGGGCAGGGAGCATTGTGATGACAGGGTCATGGAGCAATTTGAATAAAAGGGTCATGGAATATTTTGATGACAGGGGTTATGGAACATTGTGATGTCAAGGGTCATGAAGCATTGTGATGAAATGGGTCATGGAGCATTTTGTGACAGGGGTTATGGAAAATTGTGATGTCAGTGGTCATGGAGCATTGTGATGATAAGGGCTTGGAGCACTGTGATGACAGTGGTCATGGAACATTGTGATGACAAGGGTGAGCGAGTATTGTGATGACTAGTGATGGAACATTGTGATATATGTGGTGAGAGAGCATTTTGATGAGAAGTGCATGGAGCATTGAGATGACAAGTTTTATGGAGCATAGCGATGAAAAGGATGTGGAGCATTGTGATGAAAAGAGCATGGCACATTGTGATGACATGTGTCATGGAGAATTGTGCTAACATCCGCATGGAGCATTTTGATGACAAATGTCATGGAGCATTGTGCTGTCAAAGGGCATGGAGAATTGTGATGATAAGGGACACAGAGCATTGTGATGAAAATTTCATGCAGCATTGTGGTGACAAAGATCACAAAGCCTTGTTTGACGAGGGCATGGACTACTGTGAGGACAAAGGTCATGAAATTTTGTGATGACTGGAATCACGGTGCATTGTGATGACAGGGGTCATGGAGCACTGTGATGACAAGGGCAAGGAGCAATGTGATGACAGGGGCATGGAACATTGGTCTGACATGTTTCATGGATTATTGTGATGACAGTGGGCATGGCACATTGTGAGAACAAGGGCATGGAGCTTTGTGGTGACAAAGGTCACAGAGCCTTGTGTGACGAGGGCATGGACCATTGTGAGGACAAAGGTCATGAAGCATTGCGATGACTGGAGTCACGGAGCATTGTGATGACAGTGGTCATGGAGCATTGTGCTGACAAGCAAAAGGAGCATTTTGATGACAACTGTCATGGAGCATTGTGCTGACAAAGGCATGGAGCATTTTGATGACAAGGGACACAGAGCATTGTGATGAAATATTCATGGAGCATTGTGGTTAAATAGATCACAGAGCCTTGTGTGACGAGGGCATGGACCATAGTGATGAGATATGTCATGAAGCATTCTGATGACTGTAGTCACGGAGCATTGTGATGAAACGGGTCATGGAGCATTGTGATGACAAGGGCATGGAGCAATGTGAAGACAGGGGCATGGAACATTGGTCTGACAAGTTTCATGGATTATTGTGATGACAGTGGGCATGGAGCATTGTAATGACAAGGGCATGGAACATTCTGGTGACAACGGCATGGAGCATTTTCATGACAAGGGACACAGAGCATTGTGATGAAATATTCATGGAGCATTGTGGTGTAAAAGATCACAGATCCTTGTTTGAAGAGGACATGGACCACTGTGAAGACAAAGGTCATGAAGCATTGTGATGTCTGGAGTCACGGACCATTGTGATGACAGGGGTCATGGAGCATTGTGATGACAAGGGAATGGAGCATTGTGATGACAGGGGCATGGAACACTGGTGTGACAAGCTTCATGGATTATTGTGATGACAGTGGGCGTGGCGCATTGTGATGACAATGGCATGGAACATTGTGATGACAAGGTAATGGAGTATTGTGAAGACAGGTGTCAGGGAGCATTGTGATGACATATGCAATTGTCCATTGTGATGACTATGGCATGGAGCATTGTGATACCAAGCGTCATGGAGGATTGTGATGACAAAGGTAATGGAGCATTTTGATGACAAGGGCTTGGAACATTGCGATGACAAGGGTCATGGAGCATTGTGATGACGAGGGCATGGAGCATTTTGATGAAAAGGTGCATGGAGCATTGAGATTACAGGGGTTTTGAAGCAATGTGATTACAAGGGCATGGAGCACTGTGATGAGAAGGCAATGGAGCATTCTGATGAGAAGGGGCATGGAGCATTGTGATTACAAGGGCATGGAGCATTGTGAGAGATGTCCAAGGAGCGTTCTGATGACATGCGTCATGGAGCTTTGTAAAGACCAGGGCATGGACCATTGTGATGAGAAAGGTCATGAAGCATTGTGATGACTGTAGACACGGAGCATTGTGATGAGAGGGGTCATGGAGCATTGTGATGACTGTAGACATGGAGCATTGTGATGACAGGGGTCATGGAGCATTGTGATGAAAAGGGGCATGGAGCATTGTGATTACAGGGGTGTTGGAGCATTGTGATGACAAGTGCATGGAGCATTGTGATGAAACGGCCAGGGATAATTGTAATGACCAGCGTCATGGGGAATTGTGATGACAAGTGTTATGGAACATTGTGATCACAAGGGTTTGGAGCATTGTGATGACAGAGGTCATGGAGCATTTTGATTTCACTGTGATGAAAATAGCATGAAGCATTATGATGATGGGCATGGTGCATTGTGATGACAGGGGTGTTGGAGCATTGTGATGACAAGTGCATGAAGCATTGTGTTGAGAAGGCCATGGAGCATTCTGATGACATGCATCATGGAGCTTTGTGATGACAAAGAAATGGAGCATTGTGATTAGAGGGGTCTTGGAGCATTGTGATGAAAAGGGTCATGGAGGCTTGTGATGACAAGGCCATGGAACCTTGTGATGGTAAGTGTCATGGAGCATTATTATGACAGGGGTAATGGAGCATTGTGAGAATAAGGACGTGGAGCACTGGTCTGAAATATTTCATGGATTATTGTGATGAGAGTGGGCATGGAGCATTGTGATGACAAGGGCACGGAACACTATGATACATAGGTCATGGAGGACTGTAATGATAAGGGCATGGAGCATTGTGATGAGAAGGGTATTGAGCATTGTGATGACAAGCGTCATGGAGCTTTGTGATCACAAGGGCATGGAGCAATGTGATGAGAGGGTTCAAGGAGCATTTGATGATAATGGCATGGAGCACTGTGATGCCAATGGTCATGGAGCTTTGTGATGAAAAATGTCATGGAGCATTTTGATGACAAGGCCGTGGTGCATTGTGATGAGAAGTGCAGGGAGCATTGTGATGACAGGGTCATGGAGCAATTTGATGAAAAGTTTCATGGAACATTTTGATGAGAGGGGTTATGGAAAATTGTGATGTGAGGTGTCATGGAGCATTGTGATGAAAAGGGTCATGGAGCAGTTTTTGACAGGGATTATTGAACATTCTGATGTCAGGGGGCATGGAGCATTGTGATGAAACGGGTCATTGAGCATTTTGATGACAGGTGTCATGGAACATTGTGATGATAAGGGCATATAGCATTTTGATGACAGGGGTCATGGAACATTGTGATGACAGGGGTGAGGGAGTATTGTGATGACTAGTGATGGAATACTGTTGTATCATTGGTGAGAGAGCATTTTGATGAGAAGTGTATGGAGCATTGTGATGACAAGGTTTATGGAGCATTTTGATGACAAGGATGTGGAGCATTGTGATGACAAGCGCATGGCGCATTGTGATTACATGGGTTATGACGCATTGTGCTGACAAGCGCATGGAACATTGTGATGACAAGGGTCATTGAGCATTGTGCTGACAAACGCATGGAGCATTGTGATGACAAGGGTGACAGAGCTTTGTGATGAAAAGTCCATGGAGCATTGTGGTGACAAATTTCACAGAGCTTTCTGTGACGAGGTCATGGACCATTGTGATGACAAATGTCATGAAGCACTGCGATGACTGTAGTCACGGAGCATTGTGATTACAGGGTTCTTGGAGCATTGTGATGCCAAGGGCATGGATCATTGTGATGAGAAGGCCATGGAGCATTCTGATGACATGTGTCATGGAGCTTTGTGATGACAAGGGCAGGGAGCATTGTGATTACAGGGGTCTTGGAGCATTGTGATGAAAAGGGAATGGATCATTGTGATAAAAGAAGCATGGAGCCTTTTCACGACAGTGTTCGTGAAGCATACTAATGACAAGTGTCAGGGAGCATTGTGATGATAAGTGTATTGAGGATTGTGGTGACAAAGGTCATGGAGCATTGTGATGAGATAACCATTCATAATAGTGATGACGAGCTTCATGGGGCATTTTGATGACAAGTGTTATGGAACACTGTGATCACAAGGATTTGGAGCATTGTGGTGACAAATGTCATGGAGCATTTTGATTTCATTGTGATGACAATAGCATGAAGCATTATGATGATGGGCATGGTGCATTGTGATGACAGGGTTTATGGAGCATTGAGGTGAAAAGGGGCATGGAGCATTGTGATTACAGGGGACTTGGAGCATTGTGATGACAAGGACATGGAGCATTGTGATGAGAAGGCCATGGAGCATTCTGTTGACATGCGTCATGGATCTTTGTGACAACAAGGGCATGGAGCATTGTGATTACAGGGGTCTTGGAGCATTGTGATGACAAGGGTCATGGAGCCTTGTGATGACAAGGCCGTGGAACATTGTGATGGCAGGGCTCATGGAGCATTGTTATGAGAGGTGAAATGGAGCATTGTGATGACAAGGGCATGGAGCAGTGTGATGAGAGATTTCATTGATCATTTTGATGACAATGGCATGGAGCATTGTGATGCATAGGGTCTTGGAGCTTTGTGATGACAAAGTCATGGGGCATTAGGTGACAAGGGCGTGGTGCATTGAGATGAGAAGGGCAGGGAGTATTGTGATGACAAGGTCATGGAGAAATTTAATGGAAAGGGTCATGGAATATTTTGATGACAGGGGTTATGGAACATTGTAATGTCAGGGGTCATGAAGCATTGTGATGAAATGGGTCATGGAGCATTTTCTGACAGAGTTTATGGAACATTGTGATGTCAGTGGTCATGGTGCATTGTGAAGATAAGGGCATGTAGCACTGTGATGACAGGGGTCATGGAACACTGTGATGACAGGGGTGAGGGAGTATTGTGATGACTAGTGATGGAACATTGTGATATATGTGGTGAGAGAGCATTTTGATGAGAAGTGCATGGAGCATTGTGATGACAAGGGCAAGGAGCAGTGTGATGACAGGGGCATGGAACATTGGTCTGACAAGTTTCATGGATTATTGTGATGACAGTGAGCTTGGAGCATTGTGATTAAAATGGCATGCAGCATTGTAGTGACAAAGGTCACAGAGCGTTGTGTGATGAGGTCATGCACCATTGTGATGACAAAGTTCATGAAGCATTGTGATAACTGGAGTCATGGAACACTGTGATGACAGGGGTCATGGAGCATTGTGATGACAAGGGCATGGAACATTGTGATGACAAGTCATGGAGTATTCTGAAGACAGGTGTCCGGGAGCATTGTGATGACATATATCATTGTCCATTGTGATGCAATGGCATGGAACATTGTGATACAAAGTGTCATGGAGGATTGTGATGACAAAGGTAATGGTGCATTTTGATGACAAGGGCTTGGAACATTGTGATGACAATGGTCATGGAGCATTTTGATGGCAAGGGAACGGAGCATTGTGATGACAAGGGCCATTGAGAATTTTGATGAAAACGTCGTGAAGCATTGTGATGAAAAGCACATGGAGCTTGCTATGACTGTGGTCATAGAGCATTGCGATGACAAGTAAATGGAGAATTGTGAAGACAAGATCATTTAACATTGTTATGAGAAGTGTTAAGGATCATTGTGATGACAAGGACGTGGAGTATTGTAATGACAAGGCACATGGAGCATTGTGATGGCAAGACCGTGGAGCACTGTGATGAGAAGACCATGGATAATTGTGATGACGAGCATCATGGAGCACTGTAATGACAAGGGGCATGGAGCATTGTGATGACAGGGGTCATGGAGCATTGTGATGACAAGGGTCATGGAGAATTGTGATGCAAAGTTCATGGAGCATTGTGGTGACAGAGGTCACAGAGCCTTGTGATGATGAGGACATTGAACATTGTGATGACAAAGATCATGAAGCATTGTGATAAATGGAGTCACGGAGCATTGTGATGACAGCGGTCATGGAGCATTGGTATGTCAAGGGCATGGAGCATTGTGATGACAGGGGCATGGAGCATTTTGATGGTAAAGCCCTGAAGCATTGTGATGAGAAGACCTTGGGTAATTGTGATGACGAGCATCATGGAGCACTGTACTGACAAGTGGCATGGAGCACTGTGATGACAGGTGTCAGGGAACATTGTGATGACAGAGGTCATGGATCATTGTGATGACAAGGGCATGGAGCATTGTGATGACAAGGACTTGGAGCATTGTGATGACAATGGCATGGAGCATTGTGATGACAATGGCATGGAGCATTGTGATGAAAACATCATGGATTATTGTTAAGACAGGTGTCAGGGAGCATTGTGATGACATATTTCATGTTCCATTGTGATGCCAATGACATGGAGCATTGTGATGCCAAGTGTCATGGAGGATTGTGATGACAAAGGTAAAGGAGCATTGTGATGACAAGATCATGGATCATTGTGATGACAAGGGCCATAGAGAATTTTAATGACCAGGTCTTGAAACATTGTGATGACAAGTGCATGGAGCTTGCTATGACAGGGGTCCTGGAGCATTGTGATGACAAGTGCATGCAGAATTGTGATGACAAGAGCATATCACATTGTGAGGAGAAGTGTCAAGGAGCATTGTGATGACAAGGATGTGGAGAATTGTGATGACAAGGGTCATGGAGCATTGAGATGACCAGGGCATGGAGCATTGTGATGGTAAAACACTGAAGCATTGTGATGAGAAGACCTTGGGTAATTGTGATGACGAGCATCATGGAGCACTGTACTGACAAGGGGCATGGAGGATTGTGATGACAGTTGTCAGGGAACATTGTGATGACAGAGGTCATGGAGCATTGTGATGACAAGGGCCTGGAGCATTGTGATGACAAGGGCCTGGAGCATTGTGATGACAAGTGTCATGGAGCATTGTGATGACATTGGCATGGAGCACTGTCATGACAAGGGACATTGAAAATTTTTATAACAATGTCATGAAGCATTGTGATGACAAGCAAATGGAGCTTGCTATGACATGGGTCAGGGAACATTGCAATGACAATTGCATGGAGAATTCTGATGACAAGAGCATGTAACTTTGTGATGAGAAGTGTCAGGGAGCATTGTGATGACAAAGAGGTGGAGAATTGTGATGACAAGTGACATGGAGCATTGTGATGAACAGGACATGGAGCAATGTGATCGCAAGACGGTGGAGCATTGTGATGAGATGGCCATGGATAATTGTGAGGACGAGCATCATGGAGCATTATGATGACAAGAGCCATGGAGCATTCTGACATAAGATATCACTTATGAAGGAAATGTAAACATGGCTACACATGAACTGAATTAGGAAAGAGAACAGAGTCTCACATTTAGAAATCATACTTATGCCTCCTTAAGGCGAAAGGAGAAGTGGGGAGATGCACAAAACCAGAGTTTGATATTAGCACAGGTACCGTTGCATAATCCAAATACAGAATAGACAAGAGCTACTCCTTCCTCAGTGAACGGGAATCAACAGCCCTATTCACGCAGAGGAATATATCTGACTAGTAAGAATCTTAATACCTATGTATTGATATGTATCCGTAAGGGAATCAAATGTGTCTAGACTGGCATAAACACGTCAGTGAAAATCAGCTCAACCTCATTATATAAATGATTTTCAAAAACAAAACAAAATAACAGGGAAATTCTATACCATTCATTTAGGGGCTCTGATGAAACCTGGAATGACACTATCTACAATGACAGCTGGATGAGACATAAGTCTGGACACTTTTGACTGAGAGGATTGGTGAGATTGAACGAGAAAATGCAGACCGTTTAAAGCAATAATGCATGCCAACAATTCCATGGGTCCCAACTCACCAGGTAAAAGGGAATATCATTACAGTTATAACATGTATGGGAAACGTAGAGAATACACACAGTGTGAATACGAAAGGATTCTAAAACTCAACAAATAGTCCCTATCCTGGTGCTCGGGTTTGAGTTTCCAACTGCTTTACTATCAATCTCCCAACTTGGAGAGACAGCCCCTTTAAACTCCTGGTTCGCACAAGTTGCCAAATTGGCAGAGGATGAAAGGGAAGAGGGAGAACCAATGAGAGATTAGCTGTTAGGCATTTGGACGGGCACATGTCACTCTAATTTACCGGCAGGAAGAAGAATTAACCAAAGTCTCAGCCACCCACCGGGAACCAATATAGGTCCTGAAACGAAATTTTGGACTTGACGTCAGCTCACAAAAACGAGTTGAATAATGGAGCTCAGGGCACAGCAATTCACAAAATGGCAGAGTAATAAAGGACAACAATCTTCCAAAAATCTGTTGAGAGAAGGCAAAGGGGCAGACTTGAAAGAGAGCCAGAATAGCAGGAATCAGATTTCAAGAGGTACATTGGAATTGCTTTTAAAGCACAGGAAGAGGGGCACAACTTCGACAATGATGCACTTGGCCAAAAAGGACGTATGCGTTTTCTCCTGAATATATTCAGGAGAAACGCATACGTCCTTTTTGGCCAAGCAAGGAAGCGGGCAATGCAAATCTGCACTACAAAGAAGTATCACTTCCCACCGGTCAAAAGGGACATCCACAAAATGTGTAAACACCAGAAAGGCAAGACAGGCCCTGGAGAAGAGGGAGCCTAGTTATGCTGATGGGCGGAATGTAAATTGCCAACTGCCTCTCTGGAGGAGTGCATTGTGTTCCTTAAAACAAGTAAACAACAGAGCTACAGAGCCAAGGGCAATTCCAGTCTAAGGAATATACCTTGGAAAACTGAAAATCAATAAGACAGAGTCACCCCACCATTTAGAGCTGCACTGCTTACAAGAACGTCAACTTGGGTACACCTGAAATATCCCAGGAAAGACAAAAATGGTTCAAGAAATTGTGGTATTTACGTATGATGGAATATCCCTCAGCCATGAAATCAATATCATGAGGCCAGTAGCAGCAAAAGGAGTGGATTCAGGTACGATGATTCTAAGTGAAATAAGTCACAGAGAAAAAGAAACTTATCATAAGATATCACTTATGAAGGTCCTGTAAACATGGCTACACATGAAGTGAGTTAGGAAAGCCAACAGACTCTCACATTGAGAAAAAAACTCTTATGCCTGCTTAAGGGGGAAGGAGAGGTGGGGTGATGCATAAAACCAGAGTTTGATATTAGTACATGTACCGTTCCAAAAACCAACAACGGAGTAGAAAAGACCTAAAACTTCCTAAGTGAAAGGGACTCAAAACCCCATATTTCCCGCAAAGGAAAAAATCTGACTAGTAAAAATCTTAAAACCTATGTATTGATATGTCTCCGTAAGGGAATCAAGTGTGTTTAGACTCGCATAAACATGGCAGTGAGACTCAGCTCAAACCCATTCTAAAAAGGAATTTCACAAACAAAACAAAAAATCAGGGAACTCCTTTACAATTCCTTCAGGGTCTCTGATGAAACCTGGAATGACACTATGTACAACGAAAGCTGGATGTGGCATAAGGCTGGACACTTGGGACTGAGAGGATTGGTGAGATTCGGTGAGCAAATGCAGACCATTTAAAGCAATAATGCGTGGCACACATTCCACGGGTCCCAACTCTCCATGTTGAAGGGAATACTACTACAGTTATAACATGTACGGGAAACCTAGAGAATGGACACACTGTGAATACAAAATGTTTCTAAATCTCAACTAATAATCCCTCTCCTTGTGCTCCAGTTTGATTTTCCAACTGCTTTACTATCAATCTCCCAACATGGAGAGACATCCCCTTTAACCTCCTGGTTCGCACAGGTTGCCAATTTGGCAGAGGATGAAAGGGAAGAGGGAGAATCAATGAGAGAGTAGCTGTTAGGCATTTGGACGGGCACATGTCACTCTAATTTCCCGGCAGGAAGAAGAATTAACCCAAGTCTCAGCCACCCGCCGGGAACCAGTATAGGTCCTGAACCAAAATTTTGGACTTGCGGTCAGCTCACAAAAACGAGTTGAAAAATGGAGCTCAGGGGCACAGCAATTCACAAACTGGCAGAGTAACAACGGACAACAATCATCCAAAAATCAGTTCAGGGAAGGCAACGGGGTGGACTTGAAAGGGAACCAGAATAGCATGAATCAGATTTCAAGAGGTACATTGGAATTGCCTTTAAAGCACAGGAAGAGGGGCAGAACTTCGACAATGATGCAATGGGTTAAAAAGGGGGTATGCGTTTTCTCCTGAATATATTCAGAAGAAAAAGCATACCCCCTTTTTGGCCGAGGAAGCAAGCGGGCAATGCAAATCTGCACTACAAAGCAGTATCACTTCCCACCAGAAAAAGAGACATCCACAAAATTTGTAAAACCTAGAAAGGCAACACAGGGCCTTTAGAACTGGGAGCATAGGTATGCTGATGGGCGGGATGTAAATTGCCAACTGCCTCTCTGGAGGAGTGCATTGTGTTACCTAAAACAAGTAACCAACAGATCTACAGAGCAAAGTGCACATCCAGTCTAGGGAATATACCTTGGGAAAACTGAAAATCAATAATACAGAGCCACCCCAAATTTAGGGCTGCACTGCTTACAAGAATCTCAACTTGGGTACACCTAAAATATCCCTGGAAAGACAAAAATGGTTGAAGAAATTGTGTTATTACATACGATGGAATATCCCTCAGCCATAAAATCAATGTCATAATGCCAGTAGCAGCAAAAGGAGTGGATTCATTTACGATGATTCTAATTGAAATAAGTCACAGAGAAATAGAAACTTATCATAAGATATCACTTATGAAGGTCCTGTAAACATGGCTACACATGAACAGATTTAGGAAAGAGAACAGAGTCTCACATTTAGAAAATACTCTTATGCCTGCTTAAGGGGGAAGGAGAGGTGGGGTGATGCATAAAACCAGAGTTTGATAATAGTACAGGTACCGTTCCAAAAACGAACTACGGAAGAGACAAGCCCTACATCTTCCTCAGTGAAAGGGTCTCAAAACCCCATATTTACCACAGAGGAATATATCTGACTAGTAAGAATCTTATAACCTATGTATTGATATGTCTCCATCAGGGAATCAAGTGTGTCTACACTAGCAGAATCATGGCAGAGATAATCAGCTCAAAGAGGGAAATTCTTTACAATTCCTTCAGGGGCTCTGATGAAACCTGGAATCACCCTATCTAAAATGACAGCTGGATGTGGCATAAGGCAGGACACTTGGGACTGAGAGGATTGGTGAGATTCGGTGAGCAAATGCAGACCATTTAAAGCAATAATGCGTGGGAAACATTCCAAGGGTCCAAACTCTCCAGGTTGAAGGGAATATTACTACAGCTATAACATGTATGGGAAACCTAGAGAATGGACACACTGTGAATACAAAAGGTTTTTAAAACTCAACTAATAGTCCCTCTCCTGGTGCTCCGGTTTGAATTTCCAACTGCTTTACTATCAATCTCCCAACTTGGAGAGACAGCCCCTTTAACCTCCTGGTTCTCACATGTTGCCAATTTTCAGAGGATGAAAGGAAATATGGAGAACCAATGAGAGAGTAGCTGAGAGACATTTGGACGGGCACATGTCACTCTAATTTCCCAGCAGGAAGAAAAATTAATCAAAGTCTCAGCCACCCGCCGGGAACCAGTATAGGTCCTGAACCAAAATTTTGGACTTGCGGTCAGCTCACAAAAAACGAGTTGAAAAATGGAGCTCAGGGGTAAAGCAATTCACAAACGGGCGAGTAATAAAAGAAAACTATCGTCCAAAAATCTGTTGAGGTAAGGCAACGAGGCAGACTTGAATGCGAGCCAGAATAGCAGGAAACAGATTTCAAGAGGTATATTGGAATCGCCTTTAAAGCACAGGAAGAGGGGCACAACTTCAACAATGATGCACTTGGCCAAACAGGACGTATGTGTTTTCTCCTGAATATATTCAGGAAATAACGCATACGCCCTGTTTGGCCAAGCAAGCAAGCGGGCAATGCAAATCTGCACTAAAAAGCAGTATCACTTCCAACCAGAGAAAAGGGACATCCGCAAAATATGTAAAAACCAGAAAGGCAAGACAGGCCCTGGAGAAGAGGGAGCCTAGTTATGGTGACGGGCGGAATGTAAATTGCCAACTGCCTCTCTGGAGGAGTGCATTGTGTTCCCTAAAACAAGTAAACAACAGAGCTACAGACCCAAGGGCACTTCCAGTCAAGGGAATATACCTTGGGAAAACTGAAAGTCAATAAGACAGAGCCACCCCAAAATTTAGGGCTGCACTGCTTACAAGAACCTCAACTTGGGTACACATGAAATATCCCAGGAAAGACTAAAATGGTTCAAGAAATTGTGGTATTTACGTATGATGGAATAAACCTCAGCCATGAAATCAATGTCATAAGGCCAGTAGCAGCAAAATGAGTGGATTCAGGTACGATGATTCTAAGTGAAATATGTCACAGAGAAAAAGAAACTTATCATAAGATATCACTTATGAAGGTCCTGTAAACATGGCTACACATGAAGTGAGTTAGGAAAGAGAACAGACTCTCACATTGAGAAAACACTCTTATGCCTGCTTAAGGGGGAAGGAGAGGTGGGGTGATGCACAAAACCAGAGATTGATATTAGTACAGGTACCGTTCGGAAAAAAAATACGTAATAGACAAGACTTACAACTTCCTCAGTGAAAGGGACTCAAAACCCCATACTTCCCGCACAGAAATATATCTGTCTAGTAAGAACCTTAAAACGTATGTATTGATATGTGTCCATAAGTGAATCATGTGTGTCTAGACTGCCATAAACATAGCACTGAGAATCAGCTCAAACCCAGTATAAAAAGGAATTTCAAAAACAAAACAAAAAAGCAAGGAAATTCTTTATAATTCCTTCAGGCTCTCTGATGAAACCTGGAATGACCCTATCTACAACGAAAGCTGGATTTGGCATAAGGCTGGACACTTGGGACCGAGAGGATTGATGAGATTGGGTGACCAAATGCAGACCCTTTAAAGCAATAATGTGTTGCACCCATTCCATGGGTCCCAACTCTCCAGGTTGAAGGGAATATTACTACAGCTATAACATGTACGGGAAACCTAGAGAATGGACACACTGTGAATACGAAAGTTTTCTAAAACTCAACTAATAGTCCCTCTCTTGGTGCTCCGCTTTGACTTTCCAAATGCTTTACGACCAATCCCCCAACTTGGAGAGACAGCCCCTTTAACCTCCTGGTTCGCACAGGTTGCCAATTTTGCAGAGGATGAAAGGGAAGAGGGAGAACCAATGAGAGAGTAGGTGTTTGGCATTTGCACGGGCACAAGTCACTCCAATTTCCCGTCAGGAAAAAGAATTAACCATAGGCTCAGCCACTCACGGGGAACCAGTATAGGTCCTGAACCAAAATTTTGGACTTGCGGTCAGCTCACAAAAAACGAGTTGAAAAATGGAGCTCAGGGGCACAGCAATTCACAAACGGGCAGATTAATAAAGGAAAACTATCATCCAAAAATCTGTTCAGGAAAGGCAACGAGGCAGACTTGAAAGCGAGCCAGAATAACAGGAAACATATTTCAAGAGGTACATTGGAATCACCTTTAAAGCGCAGGAAGAGGGGCACAACTTCGACAATGATGCACTTGGCCAAACAGGACGTATGCGTTTTCTCCTGAATATATTCAGGAGAAAACGCATAAGCCCTTTTTGGCCAGGCAAGCAAGCGGGCAATGCAAATCTGCACTACAAATCAGTATCACTTCCCACCAGACAAAAGGGACATCTGCAAAATATGTAAAAACCAGAAAGGCAAGACAGGCCCTGAAGAAGATGGAGCCTAGTTATGCTAATGGGCAGAATGTAAATTGCCAACTGCCTCTCTGGAGGAGTGCATTGTGTTCCCTAAAACAAGTAAACAACAGAGCTACAGAGCCAAGGGCACTTCCAGTCTAGGGAATATACCTTGGGCAAACTGAAACTCAATAAGACAGAGCCACCCCAAAATTTAGGGCTGCACTGCTTACACGAACCTCAACTTGGGTACACCTGAAATACCACAGGAAAGACTAAAATGGTTCAAGAAATTGTGGTATTTACGTATGATGGAATATCCCTCAGCCATGAAATCAATGTCATAAGGCCAGTAGCAGCAAAATGAGTGGATTCAGGTACGATGATTCTAAGTGAAATGAGTCACAGAGAAAAAGAAACTTATCATAAGATATCACTTATGAAGGTCCTGTTCATGGCTACACATGAAGTGAGTTAAGAAAGAGAACAGACTCTCACATTGAGAAAAAACTCTTATGCCTGCTTAAGGGGGAAGGAGAGGTGGGGTGATGCATAAAACCAGAGTTTGATATTAGTACATGTACCGTTCCAAAAACCAACTACGGAGTAGAAAAGACCTACAACTTCCTAAGGGGTAGGGACTCAAAACCCCATACTTCCCACAGAGGAAAATATCTGACTAGTATAAATCTTAAAACCTATGTATTGATATGTCTCCGTAAGGGAATCAAGTTTGTCTAGACTCGCATAAACATGGCAGTGAGAATCAGCTCAAACCCATTCTAAAAAGGAATTTCACAAACAAAACAAAAAATCAGGGAAATCCTTTACAATTCCTTCAGGGTCTCTCATTAAACTCGGAATGCCCTTATCTACAATGACAGCTGGATGTGGCATAAGGCTGGACACTTGGGACTGAGAGGATTGGTGAGATTCGGTGAGCAAATGCAGACCATTTAAAGCAATAATGCGTGGCACACATTCCAAGGGTCCAAACTCTCCAGGTGGAAGGGAATACTACTACAGGTATAACATGTATGGGAAACCTAGAGAATGGACACACTGTGAATACAAAAGGTTTTTACAACTCAACTAATAGTCCCTCTCCTGGTGCTCTGGTTTGAATTTCCAACTGCTTTACTATCAATCTCCCAACTTGGAGAGACAGCCCCTTTATCCTCCTGGTTCTCACATGTTGCCAATTGGCAGAGGATGAAAGGAAATATGGAGAACCAATGAGAGAGTAGCTGAGAGACATTTGGACGGGCACATGTCACTCTAATTTCCCAGCAGGAAGAAGAATTAATCAAAGTCTCAGCCACCCGCCGGGAACCAGTATAGGTCCTGAACCACAATTTTGGACTTGCGGTCAGCTCACAAAAAACGAGTTGAGAAATGGAGCTCAGGGGCACAGCAATTCACAAACGGGCAGAGTAATAAAGGAAAACTATCGTCCAAAAATCTGTTGAGGGAAGGCAACAGGGCAGACTTGAAAACGAGCCAGAATAGCAGGAAACAGATTTCAAGAGGCACATTGGAATCGCCTTTAAAGCACAGGAAGAGGGGCAAAACTTCGACAATGATGCACTTGGCCAAACAGGTCATATGCGTTTTCTCCTGAATATATTCAGGAGAAAACGCATAAGCCCTTTTTGGCCAAGCAAGCAAGCGGGCAATGCAAATCTGGACTACAAAGCAGTATCACTTCCCACCAGACAAAAGGGACATCCGCAAAATATGTAAAAACCAGAAAGGCAAGACAGGCCCTGGAGAAGAGGGAGCCTAATTATGCTGATGGGCGGAATGTAAATTCCCAACTGCCTCTCTGGAGGAGTGCATTGTGTTCCCTAAAACAAGTAAACAACAGAGCTACAGAGACACGGGCACTTCCAGTGTAGGGAATATACCTTTGGAAAACTGAAAATCAATAAGACAGAGCCACCTCAAAATTTAGGGCTGCACTGCTTACAAGAACCTCAACTTGGGTACACCTGAAATATCCCAGGGAAGACAAAAATGGTTCAAGAAATTGTGGTACTTACGTACGATGGAATATCCTTCAGCCATGAAATCAAAGTCATAAGGCCAGTAGCAGCAAAATGAGTGGATTCAGGTACGATGATTCTAAGTGAAATGAGTCACAGAGAAAAAGAAACTTATCATAAGATATCACTTATGAAGGTCCTGTAAACATGGCTACACATGAACTGAGTTAGGAAAGACAACAGAGTCTCACATTTAGAAAACACTCTTATGCCTGCTTAAGGGGGAAGGAGAGGTGGCGTGATGCATAAAACCAGAGTTTCATATTAGTACAGGTACCGTTCCAAAAACCAACTACGGAAGAGTCAATCCCTACACCTTCCTCAGTGATAAGTACGCAAAACCCCATATTTCCCGCAGAGGAATATATCTGACTAGTAAGAATCTTAAAACTTATGTATTGATATGTCTCCATCAGGGAATCAAGTGTGTCTAGACTGGCAGAAACATGGCAGTGAGAATCAGCTCAAACCCACTATAAAAAGGAATTTCAAAAACAAAACAAAAAAAATAGGAAATTCTATACAATTCCTTCAGGGGCTCTGATGAAATCTATAATGACGCTATCTACAATGACAGCTGGATGTGGCATAAGTCTGGACACTTGGGACTGAGAGGATTGGTGAGATTCGGTGAGCAAATGCAGACCATTTAAAGCAATAATGCGTGGCACACATTCCAATGGTGCCAACTCTCCAGGTTGAAGGGAATACTACTACAGGTATAACATGTATGGGAAACCTAGAGAATGGACACACTGTGAATACAAAAGGTTTTTACAACTCAACTAATAGTCCCTCTCCTGGTGCTCCGGTTTGAATTTCCAACTGCTTTACTATCAATCTCCCAACTTGGAGAGAGAGCCCCTTTAACCTCCTGGTTCTCACATGTTGCCAATTTTCAGAGGATGAAAGGAAATATGGAGAACCAATGAGAGAGTAGCTGAGAGACATTTGGACGGGCACATGTCACTCTAATTTCCCAGCAGGAAGAAGAATTAATCAAAGTCTCAGCCACCCGCCGGGAACCAGTATAGGTCCTGAACCACAATTTTGGACTTGCGGTCAGCTCACAAAAAACGAGTTGAGAAATGGAGCTCAGGAGCACAGCAATTCACAAACGGGCAGAGTAATAAAGGAAAACTATCATCCAAAAATCTGTTCAGGGAAGGCAACGAGGCACACTTGAAAGCGAGCCAGAATAGCAGGAAACAGATTTCAAGAGGTACATTGGAATCGCCTTTAAAGCGCAGGAAGAGGGGCACAACTTCGACAATGATGCACTTGGCCAAACAGGACGTATGCGTTTTCTCCTGAATATATTCAGGAGATAACGCATACGCCCTGTTTGGCCAAGCAAGCAAGCGGGCAATGCAAATCTGCACTACAAAGCAGTATCACTTCCCACCAGAGAAAAGGGACATCCGCAAAATATGTAAAAACCAGAAAGGCAAGACAGGCCCTGGAGAAGAGGGAGCCTAGTTATGGTGATGGGCGGAATGTAAATTGCCAACTGCCTCTCTGGAGGAGTGCATTGTGTTCCCTAAAACAAGTAAACAACAGAGCTACAGACCCAAGGGCACTTCCAGTCAAGGGAATATACCTTGGGAAAACTGAAAGTCAATAAGACAGAGCCACCCCAAAATTTAGGGCTGCACTGCTTACAAGAACCTCAACTTGGGTACACATGAAATATCCCAGGAAAGACTAAAATGGTTCAAGAAATTGTGGTATTTACGTATGATGGAATATCCCTCAGCCATGAAATCAATGTCATAAGGCCAGTAGCAGCAAAATGAGTGGATTCAGGTACGATGATTCTAAGTGAAATATGTCACAGAGAAAAAGAAACTTATCATAAGATATCACTTATGAAGGTCCTGTAAACATGGCTACACATGAAGTGAGTTAGGAAAGAGAACAGACTCTCACATTGAGAAAACACTCTTATGCCTGCTTAAGGGGGAAGGAGAGGTGGGGTGATGCACAAAACCAGAGACTGATATTAGTACAGGTACCGTTCGGAAAAAAAATACGTAATAGACAAGACTTACAACTTCCTCAGTGAAAGGGACTCAAAACCCCATACTTCCCGCACAGAAATATATCTGTCTAGTAAGAACCTTAAAACGTATGTATTGATATGTGTCCATAAGTGAATCATGTGTGTCTAGACTGCCATAAACATAGCAGTGAGAATCAGCTCAAACCCAGTATAAAAAGGAATTTCAAAAACAAAACAAAAAAAACAAGGAAATTCTTTATAATTCCTTCAGGCTCTCTGATGAAACCTGGAATGACCTTATGTTCCACGAAAGCTGGATTTGGCATAAGGCTGGACACTTGGGACCGAGAGGATTGATGAGATTGGGTGACCAAATGCAGACCCTTTAAAGCAATAATGTGTTGCACCCATTCCATGGGTCCCAACTCTCCAGGTTGAAGGGAATATTACTACAGCTATAACATGTACGGGAAACCTAGAGAATGGACACACTGTGAATACGAAAGTTTTCTAAAACTCAACTAATAGTCCCTCTCTTGGTGCTCCGCTTTGACTTTCCAAATGTTTTACGACCAATCTCCCAACTTGGAGAGACAGCCCCTTTAACCTCCTGGTTCGCACAGGTTGCCAATTTTGCAGAGGATGAAAGGGAAGAGGGAGAACCAATGAGAGAGTAGGTGTTAGGCATTTGGACGGGCACAAGTCACTCCAATTTCCCGTCAGGAAAAAGAATTAACCATAGGCTCAGCCACTCGCGGGGAACCAGTATAGGTCCTGAACCAAAATTTTGGACTTGCGGTCAGCTCAAAAAAACTAGTAGAAAAATGGAGGTCTGGGGCACAGCAATTCACAATCTGGCAGAGTAATAAAGGAAAACTATAGTACAAAAATCTGTTTATGGAAGGCAATGAGGCGGACTTGAAAGCAAGCCTGAAGAGCAGGAAACAGATTTCACGAGGTACATTGGAATCGCCTGTAAAGCACAGGAAGAGGGGCACAACTTCGACAGTGATGCACTTGGCCAAAAGGGCGTATGCTTTTTCTCCTGAATATATTCAGGAGAAAACGCATACGCCCTTTTTGGCAAAGCAAGCAAGCGGGCAATGCAAATCTTCACTACAAAGTAGTAACACTTCCCACCGGTCAAAAGGGACATCCGCAAAATGTGTAAAAACCAGAAAGGCATGACAGGCCCTAGAGAACAGGGAGCCTAGTTATCCTGATGGGCGGGATATAAATTGCCAAATACCTCTCTGGAGGAGCGCATTGTCTTCCCTAAAACAAGTAAACAACAGATCTACAGAGCCAAGTGCACATCCAGTCAAGGGAATATACCTTGGGAAAACTGAAAATCAATAAGACAGAGCCACCCCAAAATTGAGGGCTGCACTGCTTACAAGAACCTCAACTTGGGTACACCTGAAATTTCCCAGGAAAGACAAAAATGGTTGAAGAAATTGTGTTATTACGTACGATGGAATATCCCTCAGCCATGAAATCAATGTCATAAGGCCAATAGCAGCAAAAGGAGTGGATTCAGGAACGATGATTCTAAGTGAAATAAGTCACAGAGAAATAGAAACTTATCATAAGATATCACTTATGAAGGTCCTGTAAACATGGCTACACATGAACTGAGTTAGGAAAGAGAACAGAGTCTCACATTTAGAAAAAACTCTTATGCCTGCTTAAGGGGGAAGGAGAGGTGGGGTGATGCATAAATCCAGTGTCCTAAATTAGCACAGATACCGTTCCATAAACCAAGTATGTAATAGACAGCACCAACTCCCGGCACAATGAACTGGACTCAACAACCCCTATTCATTGCAGAAGAATATATCTGACTTGTAATAATTCTAAAACATATGTATTCTCATGTCTCCATAAAGGAATCATGCCTGTGTATAACGGAATGCACAGCACTGAAATTTAGCTAAACATCCTTGTAAAAATAAATTTCAAAAGCAAAATGCAAAAACTGCAAAACAGAGAGAAAGTCTTAAAAATTACTTTCAGGTCCTGTGATACAACCTGGATTGACCACCTTTACACCCACAGCTGGAGGAGACATAAGACTGGACACTTGGGGCTGACAAGATTGCTGAGGTTGTGTGAGCAAAAGAACACCACTTAGAGCAATACTGTGTACTACCCATTCTAGTGGCCCCAACTCTCCAGGTTTAAGGGAATCTTCCCACAGTTAAAACATGCATGGGAAAAGCGTTGGATGGTACAATGTGTAATCGGGAAAGTTTTCTAAAATGTACCTCATTTTTCCTTTCCTCATGCTCGGCTTAGCCATTCCATCTGCAATACTGAAAATCTCCCCGCTTGGAGTGTCAGCGCCTTTACCCTCCTGTTATGCACAGTTTGCAAATTGTGCAGAGGATGAACAGGAAGAGGGGAAACAAATGAGACATTAGCTGTAGGTGTTTGGATGGGCACATGTCTCTCTAGTTTCCCATCAGGAAGAAGAATTAAACAAAGGCTCAGCCTGCAACAATGGAACCAGACTAGGGCCTAAAGCCATCCTGCGGTATTGCAGCCAGCTCACAAATAAGCGAGTTAAAAAATGGAAATCAGGGGCACAGCAATTCACAAACTTGCAGAGTTTTAAAGGACAACTATCATCCAGAAATATATTGAGGTAAGGCAGTGAAGAGGATTTGAAAGTAAGGCAGAATTGAAGGAAACAGATTTCAAGAGGTAGATTGGAGTCGTCTTTAAAGCACATGAAAAGTGACAGAACTTCGACAATGTTGCCCTTGGCCGAAAAGGGAGTATGTGTATTTTTTGAATATATTCGGGAAAAAAATGCATACGCCCTTTTTGGCCAAGCAAGCCATCAGGCATTGCAAATCCACACTACATAGAAGTGTCACCACCGGTCAAAAGGGCCATCCGCAAATAGTGTAAAAACCACAAATGCCTGACAGGCCATGGAGAAAAGGGAGCCTGGTTATGCCGATGGACAGGATGTAAATTGCCAACAGCCTCTCTGGAGAACTGTATGTTGTTTTCTAAAACAGAGCTACAGAGCATAGCACACTTCCACTCATGGGCGTGTATTTTGGGAAAAATAAAAATCCACAACACACAGCCAACCCAAAATTTAGGGCTGCTCTGTTTACAAGAACCTCGACTTCGGTATACTTTAAATACGCCAGGAAAGGAAAAAAAAATGGATAAAGATGTTGTGGTACTTGTATAATGGAATGTCACTCAGACATAAAATCAATGTCATAAGGCCAATAGCAGCATAATGAGTGGCTTTAGGTACGATGATGCTAAGTGAAATGAGCCACAAAGAAAATGAAACTTATTGTAATATATCACTTATAGAGGGAATGTAAACATGGCTACACATGAACTGAATTTCAAAAGAGAACAGAGTTACACATTTAGAAACACACTTATGCCTCCTTAAGGGGAAAGGTGACGTGGTGTGATGTGTAAAAGCAGAGTTTGAAATTAGCACGGATACCATACCATACACCAAATATGTAATACACAAGACCTACTCCTTTCTCAATGAACTGGACACAAAACACACTATTCAATGAAGAAGAATATATCTGACTGGTAATAATTTTGAAACCTATGTATTTATATGTCTCCATAATGGAATCAAGTGTATGTAGATTGGCATAAACACAGATCAATGGAACAGGACAGAAAGCCCAGAGCTAAACCTACATACCTATGGCTATCTCATCTATGACAAAGGAGCTAAGGATATACAATGGAGAAAAGACAGACTCTTCAGTAATTGGTGCTGGGAAAACTGGACCCCTACACATAAAAGAATGAAATTAGGACACTCCATAACACCATACACAAAAATAAACTCTAAATTGATTAGAGATCTAAATATAAGACCAGACACTATAAAACACTTAGAGGAAACCATAGGCAGAACACTCTATGACATAAATCACAGCAAGATCCTTTTTGACCCACCTCCTACAGAAATGGAAATAAAAACAGAAATCAACAAATGGGACCTAATGAAACTTAAAAGCTTTTACACAGTACAGGAAAACATAAACAAGATGCAAAAACAACCCTCAGAATGGGAGAAAATATTTTCAAATGAAGCAATTGACAAAGGATTAATCTCCAAACTTTACAAGCACCTCATGTAGCTCAATATCACAAAAACAAACAAGCCAATTCAAAAACGGGCAGAAGACCTAAATAGACATTTCTCCAAAGAAGATATACAGATTGCCAAGAAACACATGAAAGGATGCTGAACATCACTAAACATTATAGAAATGCAAATCAAAACTACCGTGAGGTATCACCTCACAGCAGTCAGAGTGGCAATCATCAAAAAATTCTACAAAACAATAAATGCTGGAGAGGCCTTTATTGGAGAAAAGGGAACACACTTGCACTGTGGGTGGGAATGTAAATTGATATGGCCACTAGGGAGAACAGTACGGAGGTTCCTTTAAATAACTAACAATAGAAGTACCATACGACACAACAATCCAACTACTGGGCATTTGCCTTGCGAAAACCATAATTCAAAAAGAGTTATGTACAAAAATGTTCATTGCAACTCTATTTACAATAGCCAGGACATGGAAGCAACCTAAGTGTCCATCGACAGATGAATGGATAAAGGAGATCTGGCATATATATACAATGGAATATTACTCAGCCATAAAAAGAAGCAAAACTGAGTCATTTGTACTGAGGTGGATGGACTTAGAATCTGTCCTACACAGTGAAGTAAGTCAGAAAGGGAAAAACAAATACTGTATGTTAATAGAGATATATGGATTCTAACAAAGAAAAAAAAGTTTTGAAGAACCTAGTGGCAGGACAGGTTTAAGGACACAGACATAGAGAAAGGATTTGAGGACAACAGAAGGGGGATGGGTAAGATAGGAAGAAGTGAGAGAGTGGCATGGACATAAATACATTACCAAATGTAATACCCATAGCTACTGGGAAGCAGCCACATAGAACAGGGAGATCAGCTCCGTGCTTTGTGACCACCTAAAGGGGTGGGATATGGAGTGTGGGAGGGAGATGCAAGAGGGAGGGGATCTGGTGATATTTGTATATGTATATCTGATTCACTTTGTTAGACAGCAGAAACTAACACTCCATTTTAATGCAAATATAGTCCAATAAAAGTGTAAAAGGAAAAAAATAAAGCCCAGGGATAAACCTACACACCTATGCTCAACTAAACTATGCAAAGGAGGCAAGACTTTACAATGGAGAAATGAGAGTCTCTTCAATCAGTGGTGATGGGAAATATGGACAGCTACATGTAAAAGAATGAAATTAGAACACTCGCCAACACCATACATAAAAATATATTCAAAATGGATTAGAGACCTTAATGTAAGACTGGACAGTATAAAACTCTGAGAGGAAAACTTACGAAGAATACTCTGACGTAAATCACAGCAAGATCTTTTTTGATCCACCTCCTATACTAATGAAATAAAAAAAAGAAACGAAACAGATGGGAACTAGTGAAACGTAAAAGCTTTTGCAAAGCAAAGGAAACTACAAACAAGAGGAAAAGACCTCCCTCAGAATGGCAGAAAATATTTGCAAATGAATCAATGGACAAATGATTAATCTCCAATATATATAAACAGCTCATGCAGCTCAATATTAATAAAACAAACAACCCAATACAAAAATGGAAAAAAATCTAAATAGACATTTCTTCCAAGAAGACATAGAGATGGCCAAGACGCACATGAAAATCTGTTCAACATCACTAATTATTAGAGAAATGGAAATCGAAACTACAATGAGTTATCATGTCACACGTGTTAGAATGGGCATCATCAGAAAATCTACAAACAACAAATGCTGGAGAGGGTGTGCAGAAAAGGAACCTTCTTCCACTATTGTTGTGAATGTAAATCGATACAGTCTCTATGGAGAACAGTATGGAGGTTCCTTAAAAAACTAAAAATAGAATTACCATATAATCCAGCAATCCCACTACTGGACATATACCCAGAGAAAACCATAAATCAAAAAGACACATTCACCATAATGTTCATTGCAGCACTATTTACAGTAGCCAGGTAATGAAAACAACCTAAGTGCCCACAGACAGACGAATGGATAAAGATGTGGTACATACATACAATGGAATATTACTCAGCCATACATAGGAATGAAATTAGGTCATTTGTAGAGACCTTGATGGATCTAGAGACTGTCATACAGAGTGAAGTAAGTCAGAAAGAGAAAAACAAATATTGTATATTAATGCATATATGTGGAACCTAGAAAAATGGTACAGATGAACCGGTTTGCAGGGCAGAGATAGAGACACAGATGTAGAGAACAAACATATGGACACCAAGGGGGGAATGTCATGTGAGGTTGGTGGTGGGATGAATTGGGAGACTGGGATTCACATGTGCACACTTATATGTATAAAATATATATCCAATAAGAACCTGCTGTATAAAAGAAATAAATAAATTTTAAAAAATTAAAAATAAATAAATAACATTTAATAAAATAAAACAGAAAAAAAGTTTTTCCCTTCATATAGACGTCTTTATATTAATGCATTATTTCTATGTTTATATCTCTAAATTAAAAAAAAAAAGAGGAATAAATAAAATCTACCTTGAACCAAAAAGAAAAAAGGAAAAAAAATAAAAACAGAAACCACCAGTTACACAGAGGAAAATCATATAAGGACACTTGTTCCAGTGGTAAAAAATTCTTAAGTTGGTCAGTGGTGGGAAATAATCTCCCATGGTGTCAGCAGCGATCCCCCCCCACAAGGAGCATCCTCATTGCAAAACTCTGGGACTGTGTCGAGGCGTCTGTAAGTAAATGTGCGCTGAGCCCCAGTCCGGCTGCAGCTGAAGTCTTCCCACCCTTTCCAGGTAAAACACCTGAATATGTACAAAAACTTGCAAGCCTAGGGGAAGGGCTGTGGAGCCACACCAGCGACTGCACGCAGGCCGACTTGGTGCCTGTAGGCCAGCCAGGATTGTCCTGGCCCCAGATGCTCTTCTGGAAGCTTTCCATTTCCCTGCCTGAGATACCCCTCCTGCCACGGCCCACCACTGCTTTTTTACTTCCTCACCTCTCCCTAGGGAGAAATTCCAGCGGCTGGTATGGGTGACACATCCTCTTCTTTAGCAGGTGGCAGCCTGGCAACTCCTGCAGAAAGTCCAGACGAGCCCCACTCACACTGGGCCACCCACAAAGCCACGGCCCCTCACTCCCTCCCACCACCCCAGCCACGACACTGCTGAAGGGGCAGAGAATATGGAGTCAGGCACAGCTACAGGAGCTCTTGCTGACTGGAGAGGTCTTTATATTGACCTCAACCCAGGCACACCTGGGGAGGGCTGGCAGGCAGTGTCAGGCTGCCCAAATCAGCCAATCCTCACCCCTCAGGGGCTCACAGTTGCAGAAAATGAACCTTGCTAAACGGGCCAGGCCCAAGGAACAGGTGTGGGCTCTTGAGAGTCAGGATAGACAAGGGGCTGCAGCTGCAGCTTGTTCTCTTATCATTTTATCTGGTCCATGAGTGGAAAACAACTTCAAGAAGACCCTATCCTAATGAGAGGAACCCAGGGGTCAGGGAGAGGAGTGATGGTGTGTGGAGACAGAGTCCTGGTGCCCTGGCTGCAGTGGAAGTGTCTGGAAGAGCAGGCAGAGAGAGGCCACACAGACTGATACCCAGGGTCACCGACCTGTCAGAGCTGCTGTTTGTTAGTTCAAGTCTTGCCCTGAGGTGTTCTGTGTCAGCTGTGAGCGACAGGTGAGCTGGGGGTTCTCTGCAAGGTGGGCTATGTGCACGGTTCCTGTGGGTCCAGCCCTGCTGGGGCACCTGCCCAGGGGAGCTCCGTATCCTGGGAAGGGCCTGACTATGAGAGCCCCATGGGCTGCTGTGTAGCTGCAGAGATGAGCTCCATACTCTGGGAGAGAGTTGACCACAAGAGCCCAGTGGGCTGTGATGTGGGGGATGCAGCCCAGGTGAGTTCCATATCCTTGGATTGGCCTGACCACGAGAGCCCCATGGGATGCTGGAGACCTGGTAAAGGATATCAGGACAGTCAGTGAAGCCACCGAGGATATACATCCAGTAGCTCCTATTTCCTACACCCTGCTGGTCATTCTAACATCCACCAGGCCATGGCATTCTGTATTAGACTTCAATGATGCCTTCTTCTGTATTCCAATCATCTCAGAGTCACAAGAATTTTTGGCTTGTGAGTGGCAGGACACAACATGCAGCAAAAGCAATAATGCTGGGCCATCCTGCACCAATGGCTGAAAAATCCCCACACCATCATTGGGGAAATGTCCTCTAAAGACCTAAAAGTTCTACCTCTGTAAAAGGGAACCCTCCTTCAATATGCAGATGACATTCTGATTGTCAGGTCTACTAAAGACGCCTCTGAACTACCTAGCCATGAAAGAATAGAAGGTGTCCAAAAAAAGGCTCAAATATCCCAGGCTAAGGTGACATGCCTGGGCTTCATTCTCACAGATATTAGGAGAAATGCATCCCAGGATAGGGAAGAAGCCATTTGCAGCCTTACCTCTTCTAAAACTAGAAGACAGCTTAGGGGTTCCTGGGGAGGACAAGGTTTTCTGCATCTGGATCCATAACTACAGTCTAATAGCTGGGCCTCTACATGAAACACTGACACGAAAAGATGATGATCCTTTAGGATAGAATCCAGAAACAGCCTTTCAAGAATGGAAAGAGCAGTCAATTCAGGCCCTTGCCCAGGAACTCCCTAATTTAGCTGAACCCTTTGAACTTTACATACCCGGTCAAAGGTTAATCACCCTTGGAGCCTTAGTGCAAAAACTGGGACCACTTGAAATGGGGCAATGCAAGAATGCCCTTCAGGTATGATAAACTATGGTCACCAAGGACTTTGCCCCCTGCCCCATCAGGCCAGGATACTGGGGTATCTAAAAAGCTGGAAATCAGCAGCCCGCAAGACCAGCTCCCTCCTAAGGGAAAAGGACCCCACGTGGAGATCCTAACCACCCATCAGGCCCTGAATTTGCAGTGGTCGCTCTGTGGACACACTGACCTCGAGTGAGGAGGCCCTCCAACTACAACCTCCAGAGAGACAAACGGGGGCAATGGGCCCCCAAGAAGACACGTGTGACCATCACTTGACCTGGAGTGTCTCTCAGAAAACAAGTCTGTACCCAGAAAGAGCAGACTACAGCTTGGAGGACTTACTGCACACAGAGGGGAGCTAATAAGCTTGGCGGGGGAATAGTTTATTCAGGATTTCACCATAGAAAACCCTACAGACACCGCGGTGATGGTGGCCAATATGACCGGCTGGACTGCTGGCTACTTCAAAAGGCCGTTGACTCAGTGGACGTCATGGTCCTGGATCACCACCGACCCTGGACTGTCTGGGAGTTGAGCGGGTCAGGGCTCTGACACATGGTGCTGTTTGTACATTAATTCAGGGACATAATTAAATAAAGCACAGACTACTGGTCAGAGCATCTAGGCTGGCAAAAACCGTCAGCCTAAGGTCGCCAAACAAATGTGGGGTGGTGTGAAACCTGCCACAGCAGCATCTCTGTGCATCTCTTTCCTGGACCCTTAAAGGTCAATCGAATCTATCACACTTCCAATGCTGGTGCTCAGGTGGACGAGCAGTGAGGCAGGAGGCATTGGGACAATCAACCTCACCTGGAGGGTGCTGGGGAGAAGTTTTGCCCCTCCCCCATGTATGAGGGCTCCCACCTCAGCATGAAGCAGTTACAAAAGAGGGGTCTGCACCCTCAGCACCCCAAGAATGAGGTACGGGACAAAATGCAGAGGAGGTGTTCATCTCCGGCAACGTTCATTAAAAATTCCTGGGAGATAAAAAGAGAATCTGGGCAATAAAATAAAGTCTAACCTGTTTTCCTTTGTGCTTTGTCTAATTTCACGTGCTCCTAGGGTTCCGCATGCAGAGGTCCCACACCCGGCACTTCAGACCAGATTTCCTAGAGCAGAATGGCTGTGTCGACACCTCAGCTAGCATGGTCCCATGCAGACTCCGCAACATAGAGCCTGAGCTGCAGCCAACCCAGCCCTCGAGAGCTCCATCCCCTCCCTCCCGATGACGCTGCTGGGACCCCTAAAAAGCAGCCCAGCCCACAGCCCGCGGGGTAGTTCATGCTCTCACCTCTCCATTCTGTTTTCAAAATATAAAGTTTCCTTTGCTTCTGAACCAAACTCAGTCTTGATCTGTTGGCTCCAATGACACTGGGCACGGGGATTCCTGTTGGGGTCCACTCTGGAGGATCAGTAACAGAAATTGAGAACATTGTAACTTCAATGAACAGATATGTGAGCCAAACTGTAGTTAACATAGAGCAGTGTATAAGGCTCGGGTAAAATAAGATGTTTCTAAGACTTACATTTGATATTTCCATCACTTTATTATAAGCAAGTTCAGTGAAGACGTCTGTCTTATTTGTCAGGTCAACATTAGAGAAATGAAGTGATTTATTCCCAAGGATGTACATCGAATATTCTTGGCTGAAGCTTCAATTTTGTTTTGAATGCTTTTCCATTTAAAATGATACCTCTCTTTCAGATTCCCCATTTCTGAGAAGTATAAAATCTTATAATTTATTATTAGCAAAGGGGAAAGGTAGGAGAAGGGATAAATTAACAGTTTTGGATTAACACATACCCACTGCTATGTACAAAACAGATCATCAACAAGGAACTACTGTATAGCACAGGGAACTACACTGAATATTTTGCAATAACCTATAAGGGGAAATAATCTGAAAAAGAATAGATATTTTTATTGACATCATCTATCAATGACAGATAAAATGTAACCTAAGCAAGGCCAGTGGTGAACACTTCTGATCCCGAAGATTTCAATCATCTAAAGTTTGGACTCTGCCTGTTTTCCAAGGCCCTTAATGGACATATGTGTAGCCGTAGCATAAACATTCCCGAATTTGGGGTTCGGGGAGGCACTAATTTGGAAAAAACCCTGGTGTTCCACTTACATGCACGGGACCCTTCCTACGGCTAAAACATGCCTGTCACACCTAGAGGATGCTACATCATTTGATCGGAAAGACTTTGGAAAAGGCACTTCATCTCCTCATCGCCTGGTGCTCGGGTTCACCCCTCCAGCATCTTTCCTAACAGTCTCCTCACTTGGGGATATCAGCACAGTCAACATCCTGTTGCACACAGTTTGGAATTTGTCCAGAGGATGAAGCGGAAGCATGAGAAAAATTTAGAGACAAGTCTTAGGTGTTCAGACAGGCACATGCCACTCTAATTTCCAATCCGGAAGGCAAATTCATCAAAGGCTAGAATTGCCCATGGAAACAGAATAGGACTAGAGGAAATCCTGCTGTTTTGTGGCTAGTTTCCAAAAACACAAGTTGAAAAATGGAACTCAGGCGAACTAAAATTCATGAAACTGCAGAGTTGAAAATATCTATCGTCAAAAAATGTCTTGAGGTAAGTCACATAAAAGGACTTGTAAGCAAGGGAGATTGTCAACAAACAGATTTGAAGAGGAAGAAAGGACTCCCCATTAAAGCACAAGAAAAGGGGCTGAACATCGCCAATGATGCAGTTGGCCAAAAAGGGCGTATGCATTTTTTCTGAATATATTCAAGTAAAGGTCATACACACTTTTTATCCAACCAAAGAGGTGGGCACTGGAAATCAATACTACAAAATGTATCACTTCACATCAGTCAGAAGGGCCATCCACATAAAGTGTAAACACCCGAAATGCAGGACAGGGTGAGGAGAAAAGGGAGCCCTGTGAGGCTGATAGTGGAAATGTAATTTGCCAACGGCCACTCTGGAGAAGTGTATTGTGTTTGCTAAAACATCTAAAAAATGAGCTACAGAGCATAGGGCACTTGCACTCATGGGCGTATACCTTGGGAAAAACAAAAATCAACAGAAAACAGGCAACCCAACGTTTACCACCTCTCTGTTAAAAAGGGCCTCAACTTGGATATAACCTAAATGTCCCTGGGAGGATAAAATTGATAAAAGAGATGGGGTACTTATGTAGAGTGGAATATTACTCACCCAGAAATCAATGAAATAAGGCCAGTTGTAACAACTCTGGAGGAGTTACATACGATCATTCTAAGTTACGTATGTCAGAAAGAAAAAGACACATATCATAAGATGTCACTTAGAGGTGGAATCAGAAATGGCTACACATGAAATAATTTACAAAACAGAAACATAGTCAAATATGTAGAAAATAGACATAAGGCTACTAAATGGGAAAGGTGGGGAAGGGTGAGGTATTATCCAGGAGGTTGAAATTAGCAAATATACCATTCCAAGTACCAAATTGAATAACAGACAAGGCCTACACGGTACATCAAAGAACTGCACTCAGCCCACTCAAGTCACTCAAAATAATACATATGACTGGTAAGAATCTGATAAAGAATTTATTGATGTCTCACAGTATGTGAATCAAGAGGATGTACAGCAGCAAAAAACAGAGCTTTGAAAATCAGCTGTAACCAATATAAAAATAAATTTAAAAATATTTATAAAAAGAGTGAGACAGACAAAAACTCTTACAACTTTTGTTGAAGGGCTACGATGTAACATGGATTGAACACATGTAGACCCACAGCAGGATGATATATAAGGCAGGAAGCTATGCACGCTAAGAGATGTTAGAGAGGCTGGGTGAGAAAATGCAGACCTTTTAAAGTAATACTGCCTGATTCCCATTCCATGGGTCCCAAAATTGCAGGTTCAAGGGAATCTTCTGACAGCGAAAACATGCCTGGGAAACCAAGACGAATGTACACTGTGTGATCAGGAAAGGTGTCGAAAATGCACCTCATTTTTAATCTCCTGGTGCTGGGGTTCACCATTCCAGCCAAATTACTAACAATCTCCCCACTTGGAGAATCAGCACCTTTAACCTCCTGTTTCACACAGTTTGCAATTTGTGCAGAGGATAAACTGGAAGAGAGGGAACCAATGAGAGACTAGCTGTAGGAGTTTTGACAGGCACATGTCACTCTAATTTCCCATTAGGAAGAAGAATTAACCAAAGGCTCAACCTGCCTCTCCAGAACCAGAATAGGGCCGGAAGCAATACAATGGTTTGGCGGCCAGCTCACAAAAAATGCGAGTTGCAAAATGGAGCTCAGGAGCAGATAATTCAAAGACCTGCAAAGATAAAAATGATAACCAACGTCCAAAAATATATTCAGGTACAGCAACGAAGAGGATCTGAATGAGAGGCAGAATTGTAGGAAACAGATTTCAAAAGGTAGATTGGAATCACATTTAAAGCATATGAAAAGCAGGAGAATTTCTAAAATGATGCAGTTGGGCAAAACGGTGTATGCGTTTTTTCGTGAATATCTTCAGGAAAAAAAACACATACAGAGTTTTTGGCCAAGCAAGCAAGCGGGAAATGCAAATCTGCACAACAACGAAGTCTCAATTTCCCCTGCTCAGAAAGGCCATCCAAAAAATGTGTACAAACCAGAAATGCAGGAGAGGCCATGGAGAACAGGGAGCTAGTCACGCTGATGGGTGGGGTATAAATATCCAAGAGCCACTCTGAAGAAGTGTATGCTGTTTCCTAAAACATTTAAATACAAAGCTACCGAGCATAGGGAACTTCCACTCATGGGCCTATAACTTGGGAAGACTAAATATCAACAAGACACAGGCACCCCAGTGTTTAAGGCTGCTCTGCAAACAAGAACCTCAACTTCAGTACACCTTAAATATTCCAGGAAAGAGAAAATTGCGTAAAGAACTTGTGGTAATTTTGTTCAAAAGAATATCACTCAGACATAAAATCAATGTCATAATGCCAGTAGCAGCATAACGAGTGGATTAAGGTATGATGATTCTAAGTGAAATAAGTCACACAGAAAAAGAAACTTATCATAAGATATCACTTAGGAAGGTCCTGCAAACATTGCTACACAAGAACTGAGTTAGGAAAGAGAACAGAGTCTCACATTGAGAAAACACTCTTATGCCTGCTTAAGGGGCAAGGAGAGGTGGGCTGATGCATAAAGCCAGAGTTTGATATTAGCACAGGTACCATTCCATAAACCAAATACAGAATAGACAAAACCTACACCTTCCTCAGTGAACGGGACTCAACACACCTATTCCCCGCAGAGGAATATATCTGACTAGTAAGAATCTTAAAACCTATATATTGATATGTCTCCATAAGGGAATCAAGTGTGTCTAGACCGGCATAAACACGTCGGTGAAAATCAGCTCAATCCCATTATTAAAATGAATTTCAAAAACAAAACAAAACAAGAAAAACAGCGAAATTCTTACACAATGCATTCAGGGGTTCTGATGAAACCTGGAATGACCCTATCTGCAAAGACAGCTAGATGAGACATAAGGATGGACACTTGGAAATGAGAGGACTGGTGAGATTGGGTGAGAAAATGCAGACCCTTTAAAGCAGTATTGCATGCCACCCATTCCATGGGTCCCAACTCTCCAGGTAGAAGGGAATATCACTACAGTTATAACATGTATGGGAAACCTAGAGAATGGACACCCTGTGATGGCGTAAGATTTGTAAAAGGCTCCTAATTTTTCCTCTCCTTCTGCTCCAGTTTGGCAATCCAACTGCTTTACTATCAATCTCCCACCTTGGAGAGTCAGCCCGTATAACCTCCTGCTTTGCACAGTTTGCAAATTGTGCAGAGGATGAAAGGGAAGAGGGAGAACCAATCAGAGAGTAGCTGTAGGCATTTGGACGGACATATGTCAGTCTAATTTCCCGTCTGGAAGAAGAATTAACCAAAGCGTCAGCCTGCACCCCCGGAACCAGTATATGTCCTGAAGCAAAATTGTGGATTTGCGGGCAGCTCACAAAAACGCGAGTTGAAAATTGGAGTTTGGGGCAGATCAGTTCACAAACCTGCAGAGTTATAAAGGACAACTCACTTCCAAAAATCTGTTGAGGGAAGGCAACGAAGTGGACTTGAAAATGAGGCAGAATTGCACAAAACATATTTCAAGAGGTAAATTGGAATCGCCTTTAAAGCACAGGAAAAGCGTAACAACTTCGACAATGATGCACTTGGCCAAAAAGAGTGTATGCATTTTCTGCTGAATATATTCAGGATAAAACACATACGCTCTTTTTGGCCAATCAAGTAAGTGCACAATGCAAATCCGCACTACAAAGAATTGTCAATTCCCACCGGTCAAAAGGGACATCCGAAAATCTGTAAAAACCAGAAAAGAAAGACAGAGATGACAAGGGCATGAAGCAATGTGATCCCAAGGGTCATGGAGGATTGTGATGACAAGGTCATGTAGCATTTTGCTGAAAAATGCATTGAGCATTGTGATGACAAGGGTCATGGAGCACTGTGATGACAAGTGTCACGGAGCATTGTGATTACAGGGGTCATGGAGCATTGGGATGACAAGGGCATGGATCATTGTGATGACAAGTGTTATGGAGAATTTTGATGACAAGAGTCCCGGATCATTGTGTTGTCAGGGGTCATGTAGCGTTGTGATGACAGTGGTCATGGAGCATTGTGATGACAAGGGTTCTGGATAAGTGAGATGAGAAATTCATGGAGCTTTGGGCTGAAAATGTTCATGGAGTATTGTGATGACAGGGGTCATGGAGCATTGTGATGACATGGGCATGGAGCATTCTGCTGAGAAAAACATGGAGTGTTCTGATGACATGCATCATGGAGCTTTGTGATGACAAGGGCATGGAGCATTGTGATTACAGGGCTCTAAGAGCACTGTGAAGAAAAGGGCATGGATCATTGTGATGAAAAAGTCATGGAGCATTGTCATGACAGGGTTCAAGGAGCATATTGACGACAAGTGTCAGGGAGCATTGTGATGAAAAGGGTATTGAGCATTGTGATGACAAAGTTCATGGAGCATTGTGATGAGAAGACAACGGATAATTGTGAAGACGAGCGTCATGGGGAGTTGTGATGACAAGTGTTATGGAACATTGTGATCACAAGGGTTTGCAGCATTGTGATGACAAAGAACATGGAGCATTATGATTTCATTGTGATGTCAATAGCATGAAGCATTATGATGATGGGCAGGGTGCATTGTGATGACAGGGTTCATGTAGCATTGAGATGGAAAGGGCATGGAGCCTTGTGATTACAGGTATCTTGGAGCATTGTGATGACAAGGGCATGCAGCATTGTGATGAGAAGGCCATGGAGCATTCTGATGACATGCGTAATGGAGCTTTGTGATGACAAGGGCATGCAGCATTGTGATTTCAGGGGTCTTGGAGCATAGTGATGAAAAGGGCATGGATCATTGTGACGGAAAAAGCATGGAGCCTTGTCATGACAGGGTTCAAGGAGCATACTGACGACAAGTGTCAGGGAGCATTGTGATGACAAAGTTCATGGAGCATCGTGATGAGAAAACCATGGATATTTGTGATGACGAGTGTCATGGGGCGTTGTGATGACAACTGTTATGGAACATTTTTATCACAATGGTTTGGAGCATTGTGATGACAGGGTTCATGGAGCATTGAGATGAAAAGGGGCATGGAGCATTGTGATTAAAGTGGTCTAGGAGCATTGTGATGACAAGGCCATGGACCATTGTGATGAGAATGCAATGGAGCATTCTGATGACATGCGTCATGCAGCTTTGTGATGACAAGGGCATATAGCATTGTGATGACAGTGGCATGGAACACTGGACTGACAATTTTCATGGATTATTGTGAAGACAGTGGGCAAGGAGCATTGTGATGACAAGGTCATGGAATACTGTGAAGACAGGTGACAGGGAGCATTGTGATGACATATGTCATGGTCCATTGAGATGACAATGGCATGGAGCATTGTGATGCCACGTGTAATGGAGGATTGTGATGACAAAGGTAATGGAGCATTGTGATGACAATGGCTTGGAGCATTGTGATAACAAGGGTCATGGAACATTGTGATGACAAGGGCATGGAGCATTGTGATTACAACGGACATTGAGAATTTTTATGACAAGGTCATGAAGCATTTTGATGACAAATGCATGGAGCTTGCTATGACAGGGTTCATGGGGCATTGCGAAGACAAGTTCATGGAGAATTGTGATGACAAGATCATGTAACATTGTGATGAGAAGTGTCATGGAGCATTGTGATGACAAGGACATGGAGAATTTTGATGACAGGGGTCATGGAGCATTGTGATGAGAAGATCATGGAGCATTGAGCTGAAAATATTTATGGAGTATTCTGATGAAGGGGGTCATGGATCATTGTGATGACAAGGTCCTGGAGCACTCTGATTAGAAGACCATGGATCCTTGTGATGAGAAGTCTCATGGAGCATTCTTATGAAAAGGGGCATGGAGCATTGTGATTACAGGGGTCTTGGAGCATTGTGATTACAAGGGCATGGAGCATTGTGAGAGATGTCCAAGGAGCATTCTGATGACATGCGTCATGGAGCTTTGTGATGACCAGGGCAAGGAGCATTTTGATTACAGGGGTCTTGGAGCATTGTGATGAAATTGGCATGGATCATTGTGATGAAAAAGGCATGGAGCCTTGTCATGACAGTGTTCAAGGAGCATACTGATGGCAAGAGTCAGGGAGCATTGTGATGACAAGTGTATTGAGCATTGTGATGACAAATATTATGGAGCATTGTGATGAGAAAACCATGGATAATTGTGATGACGAGCGTCATGGGGCGTTGTGTTGACAAGTGTTATGGAACATTGTGATCACAAGGGTTTGGAGCATTGTGATGACAGAGGTCATGGAGCATTTTGCTTTCATTGTGATGACAATAGCATGAAGCATTATGATGATGAGCATGGTGCATTGTGATGACAGGGTTCATGGAGCATTGAGATGAAAAGTGACATGGAGCATTGTGATTACAGGTGTCTAGGAGCATTGTGATGACAAGGGCATGGAGCATTGTGAATGAGAAGGCAATGGAGCATTCTGATGACATGCGTCATGGAGATTTGTGATGACAAGGGCATGGAGCATTTGTCTGAAAATTTTCATGGATTATTGTGATGAGAATGGGCATGGAGCATTGTGATGACAAGGACAGGGAACACTGTGATAAATGGGTCATGGAGGATTGTAATGACAAGTTCATGGAGCACTGTAATGAGAAGGGCATCCAGCATTGTGATGACAAGCGTCATGGAGCTTTGTGATGACAAGGGCATGGAGCAATGTGATGAGAGGCTTCATGAAGCATTGTGATGACAATGGCATGGAGCATTGTGATGCCAAGGGTTATGGAGCTTTGTGATGATAAAGGTCATGGAGCATTTTGATGACAAGTGAGTGGTGCACTGTGATGATAACGGCATGTAGCATTGTGATTATAGGGGTCATGGAACATTGTGATGACAGGGGTGAGGAAGTATTGTGATGACTAGTGATGGAACATTGTGATATCAGTGGTGAGAGAGCATTTTCATGAGAAGTGCATGGAGCATAGTGATGATAATGTTTATGGAGCATTGTGATGACAAGGATGTGGAGCATTGTGATGACAACTGCATGGCGCATTGTGATCACATCGGTCATGGAGCATTGTGCTAACAAGCTCATGGAGCATTGTGATGACAAGTGTCATGGAACATTGTGCTGACAAAGGCATGGAGCATTGTGATGCCAAGGGTCACAGAGCATTGTGATGAAAAGTTCATGGAGCATTGTGGTGACAAATGTCACAGAGACTTGTGATGATGAGGGCATGGACCACTGTGATGACAAGCCTTGAGGCATTGTGATGACTGGAGTCACGGAGCATTGTGATGACAGGTGTCATGGAGCATTGTGAGGACAAGTGCATGGAGCATTGTGATGACAGGGGCATGGAGCATCGGTCTGAAAAATTTCATGGATTATTGTGATGACAGTGGGAATTGCACATTGTGATGACAAGGGCATGGAGCACTATGAAGAAAAGGTCATAGAGTATTGTGAATTCAGGTGTCATGGAGCATTGTGATGACAGGGGTCATGGAGAATTGTGATGACAAGGGTCATGGAGCATTCTGAAGACAAGCTTGTGGAGTATTTTGATGACAATGGCATGGAGCATTGTGATGAAAAAGGCATAGAGCCTTTTCATGACAGGGTTCGAGAAGCATTCTGACAACAAGTGTCAGGGAGCATTGTGATGACAAGTGTATTGAGCATTGTGATGACAAGGGCATGGAGTATTGTGATGACAGGCATCATGGAGCTTTGTGATGACAAGTGTTATGGAACAAAGTGATCACATGGGTTTGGAGCACTGTGATGAGAGAGGTAATGGATCATTTTGATATCAAGGAGCATGATGCATTGTGATGACAGGGTTCATGGAGCACTGAGATGAAAAGGGACATGGAGCATTGTGATTAGAGGTGGCTTGGAGCATTGTGATGACAAAGGCATGGAACATTGTGAATGAGAAGGCCATGGAGCATTCTGATGACATGCGTCATGGAGCTTTGTGATGACAAGGGCATGGAGCATTTGTCTGAAAATTTTCATGGATTATTGTGATGAGAGAGGGCATGGAGCATTGTGATGACCAGGACACGGAACCCTGTGATACATGGGTCATGGAGGATTGTAATGACAAGGTCATGGAGCACTGTGATGAGAAGGGCATCGAGCATTGTGATGACAAGCGACATGGAGCTTTGTGATGACAAGGGCATGGAGCATTGTGATGACAAGGGCTTTTGAGAATTTTGATGACAAGTTCGTGAAGCACTGTGCTGAAAAGCAAATGGAGCTTGCTATGACAGGTGTCATGGAGCATTGCGATGACAAGTGCATGGAGAATGTGATTACAAGAGCATGTAACATTGTGATTTGAAGAGTCATGGAGCATTGTGATGTCAAGACGGTGGAGCATTGTGATGAGAAGACCATGGATAATTGTGATGACGAGCGTCATAGAGAACTGTAATGACAAGGGGCCTGGAGCATTGTGATGACAGGTGTCATGGAGCATTGTGATGACAGGGGTCATGGAGAATTGTGATGAAAAGGGTCATGGAGAATTGTGATGACAAGGGTCATGGAGCATTCTGATGACAAGCTTGTGGAGTATTGTGATGACAACAGCATGGAGCATTGTGATGAAAAGGGCGTGGAGCATTGTGATGAAAAAGGCATACAGCCTTTTCATGACAGGGTGCGAGAAGCATTCTGACGACAAGTGTCAGGGAGCATTGTGATGACAAGTGTATTGAGCATTGTGATGACAAAGGTCATGGAGCATTGTGATGATAAGGGCATGGAGTATTGTGATCACAGGCATCATGGAGCGTTGTGATGACAAGTGTTATAGAACAATGTGATCACAAGGGTTTGGAGCACTGTGATGACAGAGGTCATGGATCATTTTGATATCAAGGAGCATGGAGCATTGTGATGACAGGGGTCATGGAGTATTGTGATGAGAAGATCATGGAGCATTGAGCTGAAAATGTTCAAGGATTATTCTGATGAAAGGGGTCATAGAGCATTGTGATGACAAGGTCCTGGATCACTCTTATGAGAAGACCATGGAGCCTTGTGATGAGAAATCTCATGGAGCATTCTGATGAAAAGGGACATGGAGCATTGTGATTACAGGGGTCTTGGAGCATTGTGATTTCAAGGGCATGGGTCATTGTGATGAAAAAGTCATGGAGCCTTGTCATGACAGGGTTCAAGGAGCATACTGATGGCAAGAGTCAGGGAGCATTGTGATGACAAGTGTATTGAGCATTATGATGACAAATGTTATGGAGCATTGTGATGAGAAGACCATGGATAATTGTGATGACGAGCGTCATGAGGCGTTGTGATGACAAGTGTTATGGAACACTGTGATGAGAAGGGCATTGAGCATTGTGATGACAAGCGTCATGGAGCTTTGTGATGACAAGGGCATGGAGCAATGTGATGAGAGGGTTCATGGAGCATGGTGATGACAATGGCATGGAACTTTGTGATGCCAAGGGTCATGGAGCACTGGGATGACAAGCGTCATGGAGCATTCGGATTACAGGTGTCATGGAGAATTGGGATGACAAGCGCATGGATCATTGTGATGACAAGTGTCTTGGAGCATTTTGATGACAAGAGTCCCAGATCATTGTGTTGTCTGGGGTCAGGGAGCGCTGTGATGACAGTGGTCATGGAGCATTGTGATGACAGGTGTAATGGAGAATTGTGATGGCAAGGGCATGGAGCATTGTGATGAGAAATCCATGGAGCATTTTGATGACATGCATCATGGAGCTTTGTGATGACAAGGGCATGGAGAATTGTGATTACAATGGTCATGGAACATTGTGATGACAGGGGTGAGGGTGTATTGTGATGACTAGTGATGGAACATTGTGATATCAGTGGTGAGAGAGCATTTTGATGAGAAGTGCAAGGAGCATTATGATGACAAGTTTTATGGAGCATAGCGATGAAAAGGATGTAGAGCATTGTGATGAAAAGTTCATGGCGCATTGTGATGTCATGGGTCATGGAGCATTGTGCTGAGAAGCGCATGGAGCATTGTGATGAAAAGGGACATGGAGCATTGTGATGTCCAGGTCATGGAGCATTGTGATGGCAAGACCATGGAGCATTGTAATCGCAAGACCATGGAGCATTTTGATGACGAGTGTCATCCAGCACTGTAATGACACGGGGCATGGAGAATTGTGATGACAAGGGACAAGGAACATTCTGATGACAAGCTTGTGGAGTATTGTGATGACAATGGCATGGAGCATTGTGATGAAAAAGACATGGAGCATTGTGATGAAAACGGCATGGAACCTTTTCATGACAGGGATCAAGGAGCATTCTGACGTCAAGTGTCAGGGAGCATTGTGATGACAAGTGTGTTGAGCATTGTGATGACAAAGGTCATGGAGCATTGTGATGATAAGGGCATGGATTATTGTGATGACAGGCATCATGGAGTGTTTTGATGACAAGTGTTATAGAACAATGTGATCACAAGGGTTTGGAGCACTGTGATGACAGAGGTCATGGATCATTTTGATATCAAGGAGCATGGAGCATTGTGATGACAGGGGTCATGGAGCATTGTGATGAGAAGATCATGGAGTATTGAGCTGAAAATGTTCATGGAGTATTCTGATGAAAGGGGTCATGGAGCATTGTGATGACAAGGTCCTGGAGCACTCTGATGAGAAGACCATGGAGCCTTGTGATGAGAAGTCTCATGGAGAATTCTGATGAAAAGGGGCATGGAGCATTGTGATTACAGGGGTCCCGGAGCATTGTGATTACAAGGGCATGGAGCATTGTGATGAAAAAGGCATGGAGCCTTGTCATGACAGGGTTCAAGGAGCATACTGATGGCAAGAGTCAGGGAGCATTGTGATGACAAGTGTATTGAGCATTGTGATGACAAATGTTATGGAGCATTGTGATGAGAAGACCATGGACAATTGTGATGACGAGCGTCATGGGGCGTTGTGATGACAAGTGTTATGGAACATTGTGATCACAAGGGTTTGGAGCATTGTGATGACAGAGGTTATGGAGCATTTTGATTTCATTGTGATGACAATAGCATGAAGCATTATGATGATGGGCATGGTGCATTGTGATGACAGGGTTCATGGAGCATTGAGATGAAAAGGGACCAGGAGCATTGTGATTACAGGTGTCTTGGAGCATTGTGATGACAAGGGCATGGAGCATTGTGAATCAGAAGGCCATGGAGCATTCTGATGACATGCGTCATGGAGCTTTGTGATGACAAGGGCATGGAGCATTTGTCTGAAAATTTTCATGGATTATTGTGATGAGAGTGGGCATGGAGCATTGTGATGACAAGGACACGGAACACTGTGATACATGGGTCATGGAGGATTGTAATGACAAGGTCATGGAGCATTGTGATGAGAAGGGCATCGAGCATTGTGATGACAAGCGTCATGGAGCTTTGTGATGACAAGGGCATGGAGCCATGTAATGAGAGGCTTCATGAAGCATTGTGATGACAATGGCATGGAGCATTGTGATGCCAAGTGTCATGGAGCTTTGTGATGACAAAGGCCATGGAGCATTTTGATGACAAGGGAGTGGTGCATTGTGATGATAACGGCATGTAGCGTTGTTATGATAGGGGTCATGGAACATTGTGATGACAGGGGTGAGGGAGTATTGTGATGCCTAGTGATGGAACATTGTGATATCGGTGGTGAGAGAGCATTTTCATGAGAAGTGCATGGAGCATTGTGATGACAATGTTTATGGAGCACTGTGATGACAAGGATGTGGGGCATTGTGATGACAACCGCATGGCACAGTGTGATCACATCGGTCATGGAGCATTGTGCTGACAAGCTCATGGAGCATTGTGATGATAGGTGTCATTGAACATTGTGCTGACAAAGGCATGGATCACTGTGATGCCAAGTGTCACAGAGCATTGTGATGAAATGTTCATGGAGCACTGTGGTGACAAAATTCACAGAGACTTGTGATGATGAGGGCATGGACCATTATGATGACAAAGACTTGAGGCATTGTGATGACTGGAGTCACAGAGCATTGTGATGACAGGTGTCATGGAGCATTGTGATGACAAGTGCATGGAGCATTGTGATGACAGGGGCATGGAGCATCGGTCTGAAAATTTTCATGGATTATTGTGATGACAGTGGATATTGCACATTGTGATGACAAGGGCATGGATCATTTTGATGAAAAGGGCATGGAGCATTGTGATGAAAAAGGCATAGAGCCTTTTCATGACAGGGTTCGAGAAGCATTCTGACGACAAGTGTCAGGGAGCATTGTGATGACAAGTGTATTGAGCATTGTGATGACAAAGGTCATGGAGCATTGTGATGACAAGGGCATGGATTATTGTGATGACAGGCATCATGGAGCGTTGTGATCACATGTGTTTGGAGCACGGTGAAGACAGAGGTCATGGATCATTTTGATATCAAGGAGCATGGAGAATTGTGATGACAGGGGTCATGGAGCATTGTGATGAGAAGATCATGGAGCATTGAGCTGAAAATATTTATGGAGTATTCTGATGAAGGGGGTCATGGATCATTGTGATGACAAGGTCCTGGAGCACTCCGATGAGAAGACCATGGAGCCTTGTGATGAGAAATCTCATGGAGCATTCTGATGAAAAGGGGCATGGAACATTGTGATTACAGGGGTCTTGGAGCATTGTGATTACAAGGGCATGGAGAATTGTGAGAGTTGTCCAAGGAGCATTCTGATAACATGCGTCATGGAGCTTTGTGATGACCAGGGCAAGGAGCATTTTGATTACAGGGGTCTTGCAGCATTGTGATGAAATTGGCATGGATCATTGTGATGAAAAAGACATGGAGCCTTGTCATGACAGTGTTCAAGGAGCATACTGATGGCAAGAGTCAGGGAGCATTGTGATGACAAGTGTATTGAGCATTGTGATGACAAATGTAATGGAGCATTGTGATGACAATGATCATGGAGCATTGTGATGAAAAGGGCATGGAGCATTGTGATGACAAGGGCTTTTGAGAATTTTGATGACAAGTTCGTGAAGCACTGTGATGAAAAGCACATGGAGTTTGCTATGACAGTGGTCATGGAGCATTGAGATGACAAGTGCATGGAGAATGTGATTACAAGAGCATGTAACATTGTGATTTTAAGTGTCATGGAGCATTGTGATGGGAAGACGGTGGAGCATTGTGATGAGAAGTCCATGGATAATTGTGATGACGAGCGTCATGGAGAACTGTAGTGACAAGGGGCCTGGAGCTTTGTGATGACAAGTGTCATGGAGCATTGTGATGACAGAGGTCATGGATCATTTTCATTTCAAGAAGCATGGAGCATTGTGATGACAAGGGCATGAAGCAATGTGAACCCAAGTTTCACCGAGGATTTTGATGACAATGGGAATGGAGTATTTTGATGTCAAGTGCATGGAGCATTGTGATGACAATGTCATGAAGCATTTCGCTGACAAAGGCATGGAGCATTTTGATGACAAGAGTCATGGAGCACTGTGATGACAAGCGTCACGGATCATTGTGATTACAGGGGTCAAGGAGCATTGGGATGGCAAGGACATGGATCATCGTGATGACAAGTGTCATGGAGCATTTTGATGACAAGAGTCAAGGATCATTTTGTTGTCAGGGGTCATGGAGCATTGTCATGACAGTGGTCATGGAGCATTGTGATGAGAAGGTCATAGAGCATTGGGCTAAAAATATTCATGGAGTATTGTGAAGGCGGGGGTCATGGAGCATTGTGATGACAAGGGAATGGAGCATTGTGATGAGAAGGTACTGAAGCATTGTGATAAGAAAACATTGGAGCCTTGTATTGACGAGTCTCATGGAGCATTCTGATGAAAAAGGGCATGGAGATTTGTGATTACATGGGTCTTGGAACATTGTGAAGAAAAGGGCATGGATCATTGTGATGAAAAAGTCATGGAGCCTTGTCATTTCAAGGTTCAAGGAGCATAATGACGACAAGAGTCAGGGAGCACTGTGCTGACAAGTGTATTGTACATTGTGATGACAATTGTCATGGAGCATTGTGATGAGAAGAGCATGGATAATTGTGATGACGAGCGTCATGGGGGGTTGTGATGACAAGTTTTATGTAAAACTGTGATCACAAGGGTTTGGAACATTGTGATGACAGAGATCATGGAGCATTTTGATTTCATTGTAATGAAAATAGCATGAAACATTATGATGATGGGCATGGTTCATTGTGATGACAGGGTTCATGGAGCACGGAGATGAAAAGAGGCATGGAGCATTGTGATTACAGGGGTCTTGGAGCATTGTGATGAGAATGTCATGGAACATTGGGCTGAAAATGTTCATGGAGAATTGTGATTACAGGGGTCTTGGAGCACTGTGATGACAAGGGTCATGGAGCATTGTGATGACAAGCGTCACGGAATATTCTGATTAAATGTGTCATGGAGCATTTGGATGACAAGGGCATGGATCATTGTGATGACAAGTATCATGGATTTTTTTGGTGACAAGAGTCCCGGATCATTGTGTTTTGAGGGGTCATGGAACGCGGGGATGACAGTGGTCATGGAGCATTGTGATGACATGGGTCATGGTGCATTGTGATGAGAAGGTCATGGATCATTGGGCTGAAAATATTCATGGAGTATTGTGATGACAGGGGTCATGGAGCATTGTGATGACAAGGGAATGGAGCATTGTGATGACAAGGTCCTGGAGCATTGTGCTGTGAAGAACCTGGAATCTTTTGATGACAATTTTAATGGAGTATTCTGATGAAAAACGGTATGGAGCAATGTAATTAATGGGGTCTTGGAGCATTGAGATGAAAAGGGCATGGAGCATGGTGATGAGAAGGCCATGGAGCTTTCTGATGACATGCGTCATGGAGCTTTGTGAAGACAAGCACATGGAGCATTGTGATTACCGGGGTCTTGGAGCATTGTGATGAAAAGGGCATGGATCATTGCGATGAAAAATGCATGGAGCCTTGTCATGACAGGTTTCAAAGAGCACACTGAGGACAAGTGTCAGGGAGCATTGAGATGACAAGTGTATTGAGCATTGTGATGACAACGGTCATGGAGAATTGTGATGAGAAGTCCATGGATAATTGTGATGGCGAGCGTAATGGGGCGTTGTGATGCCAAGTGTTATGGAACATTGTGCTCACAAGGTTTTGGGGCATTTTGGTGTCAGAGGTCATGGAGCATTTTGATTTCATTGTGATGACAATAGCATGAAGCATTATGATGATGGGCATGGTGCATTTTGACGACAGGGTTCATGCAGCATTGAGATGAAAAGTGGCATGGAACATTGTGATGACAAATGTCATGAAGCATTGTGATGACTGGAGTCACGGAGCATTGTGATGACAGGGGTCATGGAGCATTGTGATGACAAGGGCATGGAGAATTGGGATGAAAGGGGCATGGAGCATTTTTCTGAAATGTTTCATGGATTATTGTGATGACAGAGGGCATGGCAGATTGTGATAACTAGCGCATGGAGCATTGTGATGACAAGGTCATTGATTATTGTGAAGAAAGGTGTCAGGGAGCATTGTGGTAACATATGTCACGGTGCATTGTGATGACAATGGCATTGAGCATTGTGATGCCAAGTGTCATGGAGAAATGTGATGACAAATGTAATGGAGCATTGTGATGACAAGGGCTGGGAGCTTTGTGATGACAAGGGTAATGGAGCATTATGATGACAATGGAATGGATCATTGTGATGACAAGGGTCATGGAGAATTTTGATGACAAAAGTCCCAGATCATTGTGTTGTCAGGGTTCTTGGAGCATTGTGATGACATGGGTCATGGAGCATTGTGATGAGAGGGGTCATGGAGCATTGTGATGACAAGGGTCTTGGAGCATTCTGATGACAAGCTTGTGGAGTATTGTGATGACAAGGGTCTTGGAGCATTCTGATGACAAGCTTGTGGAGTATTGTGATGACAATGGCATGGAGCATTGTGATGAAAAAGGCATGGAGCCTTTTCAAGACAGTGTTCAAGGAGCATTCTGAGGAAAAGTGTCTGGGAGCATTGTGATGACAAGTGTATTGAGCATTGTTATAACAAAGTTCATGGAGCATTGTGATGACAAGGGCATGGATTATTGTGATGACAGTCTTCATGGAGCGTTGTGATGACAAGTGTTATGGAGCGTTGTGATGACAAGTGTTATGGAACATTGTGATCACAAGTGTTGGGAGCATTGTGATGAGAGAGGTCATGGATCATTTTTATTTCAAGAATCATGGAGCATTGTGATGACAAGGGCATGAAGCAATGTGATCCCAAGGTTCATGGAGGATTGTGATGACACTGGTAATAGAGAATTGTGAGGACAATGCATGGAGCATTGTGATGACAAGGTCATGTAGCATTTTGCTGACAAAGGCATGGAGCACCGTGATGACAAGTGTCATGGAGCTATGTGACAACAAGCGTCAAGGACCATTGTGATTACAGGGGTCATGGAGCATGGGGATGACAAGCGCATGGAATATTCTGATGACAAGAGGCATGGATCATTTTGATGACTGTGGTCATGTAGCATTGTGATGACATGGGTCATGGAACTTTGTGACGAGAAGGTCAGAGAGCATTGGGCTGAAAATATTCATGGAGAACTGTGATGACAGGGGTCATGGAGCATCGTGATGAGAAAGGAATGGAGCAATGCGATGAGAAGGTCCTGGAGCATTCTGATGAGAGGGCCATGGAGCCTTGTGATGACAAGTGTCATGGAGCATTATGCTGACAAAAGCATGGAGCATTGTGATGACAAGGGACACAGAGCATTGTGAAGAAAAGTTCATGGAGCATTGTGGTGACAAAGATCACAGAGCCTCGTGTGACGAGGGCATGGATCACTGGCCTGAAAATTTTCATGGATTATTGTGATGACAGTGGGCATGGAGCATTGTGATGACAAGAGCATGGAGCATTGTGGTGACAAAGATCACAGAGCCTTGTGTGACCAGGGCATGGACCACTGTGATGACAATGGTCATGAAGCATTGTGATGACTGGAGTCACGGAGCATTGTGATGACAGGTGTCATGGAGCATTGTGATGACAAGGGCATGGAGCATTGTGATGACAGGGGCATGGAACATTGGTCTGACATGTTTCATGGATTATTGTGATGACAGTGGGCATGGCGCATTGTGATGACAGGGGCATGGAACATTGTGATGACAACATCATGGAATATTGTGAAGACAGGTGTCAGGGAGCATTGTGATGACATATGTCATTATCCATTGTGATGACAATGGCGTGGAGCATTGTGATGACTAGTAAGAATCTTAATACCTACGTATTGATATGTCTCCGTAAGGGAATCAAGTGTGTCTAGACCGGCATAAACACGTCAGTGAAAATCAGCTCAACCTCATTATATAAATGAATTTCAAAAACAAAATAAAAAAACAGCGAAATTCTAACACAATTCCTTCAGGTGTTCTGATGAAACCTGGAATGACCCCATCTAAAATGACACCTGGATGAGACATAAGGGGGGACACTTGGGACTGAGAGGATTGGTGAGATTGGATGAGAAAATGCAGACCGTTTAAAGCAATAATACATGCCACCAATTCCATGCGTCCCAACTCGACAGGTAAAAGGGAATATCACTACAGTTATAACATGTATGCGAAACGTGGAAAATGGAAACACTGTGAATATGAAAGGTTTCTAAAACTCAACTAATAGTCCCTATCCTGGTGCTCCGGTTTGAGTTTCCAACTGCTTTACTATCAAGCTCCCAACTTGGAGAGACAGACCCTTTAACCTCCTGGTTCGCACAGGTTGCCAATTTGGCAGAGGATGAAAGGGAAGAGGGAGAACCAATGAGAGAGTAGCTGTTAGGCATTTGGACGGTCACATGTCACTCTAATATCCCGTCAGGAAGAAAAATTAACCAAAGTCTCAGACACCCGCCAGGAACCAGTATAGGTCCTCAACCAAAATTGTGGATTTGCTGTCATCTTACAAAAAACGAGTTGAAAAATGGAGCTCTGGGGCACAGCAATTCACAAACTGGCAGCGTAATAAAGGACAACTATCGTCCAAAAATCTGTTGAGGGTTGGCAATGAGGCGGACTTGAAAACGAGGCACAATAGCATGAAACAAACTACAAGAGGTACTTTGGAATCGCCTTTTAAGCACAGCAAGTGGGGCTCATTGTCGACAATGATGCACTTGGCCAAAAAGTGCATATGCGTTTTCTCCAGAATATATTCAGGAAAAAACGCATATGCCCTTCTGAGCCCAGCAAGCAAGCGGGCAATGCAAATCTGCACTAAAAAGAAGTATCACTTCCCACCGGTCAAAAGGGACATCCGCAAAATGTGTAAAAACCAGAAAGGCAAGACAGGCCCTGGAGAACAGGGAGCCTAGTTATGCTGATGGGCACGATGTAAACTGTCAACAGCCTCTCTGGAGGAGTGCAATGTGTTCCCTAAAACAGGTAACAACAGAGCTACAGAGCGATGGGCACTTCCAGTCTAAGGAATATACCTTGGGAAAACTGAAAATCAATAAGACAGAGCCACCCCAAAATTTAGGGCTTCACTGCTTACAACAACCTCAACTAAGGTACACCTTAAATATATCAGGAAAGACAAAAATGTTTCAAAAAATTGTGGTACTTACGTACGATGGAATATCCCTCAGCCATGAAAGCAATGTCATAAGGACAGTAGCAGCAAAATCAGTTGATTCAGGTACGATGATTCAAAGTGAAATAAGTCACAGAGAAAAATAAACTTATCATAAGATATCACTTCTTTTTTTTTTTTTTTTTTTTTTTTTTGTGGTATGCGGGCCTCTCACTGTTGTGGCCTCTCCCGTTGCGGAGCACAGGCTCCGGACGCGCATGCTCAGCAGCCATGGCTCACGGGCCCAGCCGCTCCGCGGCATATGGGATCCTCCCAGACCGGGGCACGAACCCGTATCCCCTGCATCGGCAGGCGGACTCTCAACCACTGCGCCACCAGGGAGGCCATCACTTCTGAAGGTCCTTTAAACATGGCTACACCCGAACTGAGTTAGGAAAGAGAACAGAGTCTCACATTTAGAAAACACTCTTTTGCCTGCTTAAGGGGGAAGGAGAGGTGGGGTGATGCATAAAACCAGAGTTTGCTATTAGTACATGTGCCAATCCAAAAACCAACTACGGAATAGAAAATACCTACAACTTCCTCAGGGAAAGGGACTCAAAACCCCATATTTCCCGCAGAGGAATATATCTGACTAGTAAGAATCTTAAAACCAATGTATTGATAGGTCTCCATAAGGGAATCAAGTGTGTCTAGACTCGTGTAAACATGGCAGTGAGAGTCAGCTCAAACCCACTTATATAAAAAGGAATTTCACAAACAAAACAAAAAATCAGGTAAATTCTTTACAATTCCTTCAGGGTCTATGATGAAACCTGGAAAGACCTTATCTACAACGACAGCTGGATGTGGCATAAGGCTGGACACTTGGGACTGAGAGGATTGGTGAGATTTGGTGAGCAAATGCAGACCATTTAAAGCAATAATGTGTGGCACACATTCCAACAGTCCCAACTCTCCAGGTTGAAGGGAATATTACTACAGCTATAACATGTATGGGAGACAAAGAGAAAGGACACACTGTGAATACGAAAGGTTTCTAAAACTCAACTAATAGTCCCTCTCCTGGTGCTCCGGTTTGACTTTCCAACTGCTTTACTATCAATCTGCCAAATTGGAGAGACAGACCCTTTAACCTCCTGGTTCGCACAGGTTGCCAATTTGGCAGAGAATGAAAGAGAAGAGGGAGAACCAATGAGAGAGTAGCTGTTAGTCATTTGGACCGGCACATGTCACTCAAATTTCCTGGCAGGAAGAAGTATTAACCAAAGTCTCAGCCACCCGCTGGGAACCACTATAGGTCCTGAAGCACAATTTTGGACCTGCGGTCAGCTCACAAATAACGAGTTGAAAAATGGAGCTCAGGGGCTCAGTAATTCACAAACTGGCAGAGTAATAAAGGGCAACTATCGTCCAAAAATCTGTTGAGGGAAGGCAACGAGGCGGGCTTGAAAGCGATCCAGAATAGCAGGAAACAGATTTCAGGAGGTACATTGGATTCGCCTTTAAAGCACAGGAAGAGGGGCACAAATTCGACAATGATGCACTTGGCCAGAAAGGGCGTATGGGTTTTCTCCTGAATATATTCAGGAGAAAACACATACACCCTTTTTTGCCAAGCAAGCAAGTGGGCAATGAAAATCTGCACTACAAAGTAGTATCACTTCAACCGGTCAAAAGGGACATCCTCAAAATGTGTAAAAACCAGAAAGGCAAGATAGGCCCTGGAGAACAGGGAGCCTAGTTATGCTGATGGGCTGGATGTAAATTGCCAACTGCCTCTCTGGATGAGTGCATTGTGTTCCCTAAAACAAGTAAACAACAGAGATACAGAGACAAGGGCACTTCCAGTTTAGCGAATATACCATGGGAAAACTGAAAATCAATAATACAGAGCCACCTCAAAATTTAGGGCTGCACTGCCTACAGAACCTCAACTTGGGTACACCATAAATATCCCAGGAAAGACAAAAATATTTGAAGAAATTGTGTTACTTACGTATGATGGAATATGCCTCAGCCATGAAATCAATGTCATAAGGCCAGTGGCAGCAAAATGAGTGGATTCAGGTACGATGATTCTAAGTGAAATAAGTCATAGAGAAAATGAAACTTATCATAAGATACCACTTATGAATATCCTGTAAACATGGCTACACATGAACTGAGTTAGGAAAGAGAGCAGAGTCTCACATTTAGAAAACACACTTATGCCTGCTAAAGGGGGAAGGAGAGGTGGGGTTATGCATAAAACCAGAGTTTGATGTTAGTACAGGTACCGTTCCAAAAACCAACTATGGAAGAGACAAGACCTACAACTTCCGCAGTGAACGGGACTCAAAACCACAAATTTCCCACCGAGGAATATATCTGACTAGTAAGAATCTTAAAACCTATGTATTGATATGTATCCATAAGGGAATCAATTGTGTCTAGGCTGTCATAAACATGGCACTGATAATCAGCTCAAAACAACTATAAAAATGAATTTCAGAAACAAAACAATAAAACAGCGAAATTCTTTACAATTCCTTCAGGGGCTCTGATGAAACCTGGAATGACAATATCTAACATGACAGATGGATGTGGCATAATTCTGAACACTTGGGCCTGAGAGGATTGGTGAGATTTGGTTAGCAAATGCAGACCATTTAAAGCAATAATGTGTGGCACACATTCCAAGGGTCCCAACTCTCCAGGATGAAGGGAATATTACTACAGCTATAACTATACGGGAAACCTAGAGAATGGACACACTGTGAATACAAAAGGCTTTTAAATCTCAACTAATAGTCCCTCTCCTGGTTCTCCAGTTTGAATTTCCAACTGCTTTACTATCTATCTCCCAACTTGGAGAGACAGCCCCTTTAACCTCCTGGTTCGCACATGTTGCCAATTGGCAGAGGATGAAAGGTAAGATGGAGAACCAATGAGAGAGTAGCTGTTAGTCATTTGGACGGGCACATGTCACTCTAATTTCCCGGCAGGAAGAAGAATTAATCAAAGTCTCAGACACCCGCTGAGAACCAGTATAGTTCCTGAACCAAAATTTTGGACTTGCAGTCAGCTCACAAAAAACGAGTTGAAAAATGGAGCTCAGGGGCACAGCAATTCACAAACGGGCAGAGTAATAAAGGAAACCTATCGTCCAAAAATCTGTTGAGGGAATGCAACGAGGTGGACTTGAAAGCGAGCCAGAATAGCAGGAAACAGATTTCAAGAGGTAAATTGGAATCGCCTTTAAAGCACAGGAAGAAGGGCAAAACTTCGACAATGCTGCAATGGGCCAAAAAGTGCGTATGTGTTTTCTCCTGAATATATTCAGGAGAAAACGCATACGCCCTTTTTGGCCAAGCAAGCAAGTGGGCAATGCAAATCTGCACTACAAAGCAGTATCACTTCCCACCGGACAAAATGGACATCCACAAAATGTGTAAAAACTAGAAAGGCAACACAGGCCCTGGAGAACAGGGAGCCTAGTTATGCTGATGGGCGGGATATAAATTGCCAACTCCCTCTCTGGAGGAGTGCATTGTGTTCCCTAAAACAAGTAAACAACAGAGCTACAGAGTCAAGTGCACTTCCAGTCTAGGGAATATACCTTTGGAAAACTGAAAATTAATAAGACAGAGCAAGCCCAAAATTAAGGGCTGCACTGCTTACAAGAACCTCAACATGGGTACACCTGAAATATCCCAGGAAAGACAAAAATGGTTCAAGAAATTGTGGTATTTCTGTACGATGGAATATCCCTCAGCCATGAAATCAATGTCCTAAGGACAGTAGCAGCAAAATGAGTGGATTCAGGTACGATGATTCTAAGTGAAATAAGTCACAGAGAAATAGAAACTTATCATAAGATATCACTTATGAAGGTCTTCTAAACATGGCTACACATGAACTGCGCTAGGAAAGAGAACAGAGTCTCACATTTAGAAAATATTCTTATGCCTGCTTAAGGGGGAAGGAAAGGTGGGGTGATGCACAAAACCAGAGTTTGATATTAGTACATGTACCGTTCCAAAAACCAAATACGGAATAGACAAGACCTACACCATACTCAGTAAAAGGGAGTCAAAACCCAATATTTCCCGCCGAGGAATATATCTGACTAGTAAGAATTTTAAAACCTATGTATTGATATGTCTCCGTAAGGGAATCAAGTGTGTCCTAACTGGCATAAACATGGCAGTGGGAATCAGCTCAAACCCACTATCAAAAGGAATTTCAACAACAAAACACAAAAACTGGGAAATTCCTTACAATTCCTTCAGGGGCTCTGATGAAACCTGGAATGACCTATCTACAAAGAAAGCTGGATGTGGCATAAGGCCGGACACTTGGGTCTGAGAGGATTGGTGAGATTCGGTGAGCAAATGCAGACCATTTAAAGCAATGATGCGTGGCACACATTCCACGGGTCCCAACTCTCCAGGTTGAAGGGAATATTACTACAGCTATAACATGTACGGGAAACCTAGAGGATGGACACACTGTGAATACGAAAGGTTTCTAAAATTCAACTAATAGTCCCTTTCCTGGTGTTCCTATTTGAATTTCCAAATGCTTTACTTTCAATCTCCCAACTTGGAGAGACAGCCCCCCCTTTAACCTCCTGGTTCTCACATGTTGCCAATTTGGCGGAGGATGAAAGGGAAGATGGATAACCAATGAGAGAGTAGCTGTTAGGCATTTTGACAGGCATTAGTCACTCTAATTTCCTGGCAGGAAGAAGTATTAGCCAAAGTCTCAGGCACCCGCCGGGAACCAGTAGAGGTCCTGAACTAAAATTTTGGACTTGCGATCAGCTCACAAAAAAACGAGTTGAAAAATGGAGCTCAGGGGCACAGCAATTCACAAAAGAGCAGAGTAATAAAGGAAAACTATTGTCCAAAAATCTGTTGAGGGAAGGAAACGAGGTGGACTTGAATGCGAGCCAGAATAGCAGGAAACAGATTTCTATAGGTACATTGGAATCGCCTTTAAAGCACAGGAAGAGGGACACAACTTCGACAATGATGCAATGGGCCAAAAAGGGTGTATGCGTTTTCTCCTGAATATACTCAGGAGAAAAAGCATACGCCCTTTCTGGTCAAGAAAGGAAGTGGGCAATGCAAATCTGCACTACAAAGCAGTATCACTTCCCAGCAGACAAAAGGGACATGCACAAAATGTGTAAAAACTAGAAAGGCAACACTGGCCCTGGAGAACAGGGAGCCTAGTTATGCTGATGGGCGGGATGTAAATTGCCAACTGCCTCTCTGGAGGAGTGAAATGTGTTCCCTAAAACAAGTAAACACAGAGCTACAGAGCCAAGTGCACTTCCACTCTAGGGAATATACCTTGGGAAAACTGAAAATCAATAAGACAGAACCACCCCAAAATTTAGGGCTGCACTGCTTACAAGAACCTCAACTTGGGTACACCTGAAATATCCCAGGAAAGACAAAAATGGTACAAGACATTGTGGTACTTATGTACGATGGATTATCCCTCAGCCATGAAATCAATGTCATAAGGACAGTAGCAGCAAAATGAGTGGATTCAGGTACGATGATTCTAAGTGAAATAAGTCACAGAGAAGAAGAAACTTATCATAAGATATCACTTATGAAGGTCCTGTAAACATGGCTACACATGAACTGAGTTACGAAAGAGAACAGAGTCTCACATTGAGAAAACACTCTTATGCCTGCTTAAGGGGGCAGGAGAGGTGGGGTGATGCATAAAACCAGAGTTTGATATTAGTACAGGTACCGTTCCAAAAACCAAATACGGAATAGACAAGACCTACACCATCCTCAGTAAAAGGGACTCAAAACTCATTATTTCCCTCCGAGGAATATACCTGCTTAGTAAGTATTTTAAAACCTATGTATTGATATGTCTCCATAAGGGAATCAAGTGTGTCTAGACTGGCATAAACATGGCAGTGAGAATCAGCTCAAACCCACTATAAAAAGAAATTTCAAAAACAAAACAAAAAAACAGGGAAATGCTTTACAATTCCTTCAGGGTCTCTGATGAAACCTGGAATGACACTATCTACAAAGAAAGCTGGATGTGGCATAAGGCAGGACACTTGGGACTGAGAGGATTGGTGAGATTCGGTGAGCAAATGCAGACCATTTAAAGCAATAATGTGTGGCACACATTCCAACGGTCCCAACTCTCCAGGTTGAAGGGAATATTACTACAGCTATAACATTTACGGGAAACCTAGACAATGGACACACTGTGAATACGAAAGGTTTCTGAAACTCAACTAATAATCCCTCTCCTGTTGCTCCGGTTTGAATTTCCAACTGCTTCACTATCAATCTCCCAACTTGGAGAGACAGACCGTTTAACCTCCTGGTTAGCACAGGTTGCCAATTTGGCAGAAGATGAAACGGAAGAGGGAGAACCAATGAGAGAGTAGCTGTTAGGCATTTGGACTGGCACATGACACTCTAATTTCCTGGCCGGAAGAAGAATTAACCAAAGTCTCAGCCACCCGCCGGGAACCAGTATAGGTACTGAACCAAAATTTTGGACTTGTGGTCAGCTCACAAAAAAACGAGTTGAAAAATGGAGCTCAGGGGCACAGCAATTCACAAACTGGCAGAGTAATAAAGGACAACTATCGTCCAAAAATCTGTTGAGGGAAGGCAACGAGGCGGACTTGAAAGCGAGCCAGAAATGCAGGAAACAGATTTAAAGAGGTACATTGCAATCGCCTTTTAAGCACAACAAGAGGGGCACAACTTCAACAATGATGCACTTGGCCAAAAAGGGCGTATGCGTTTTCTCATGAATATATTCAGGAGAAAATGCATACGCCCTATATGGCCAAGCAAGCAAGCGGGCAATGCAAATCTGCACTACAAAGATGTATCAGTACCCACCAGTCAAAACGGACATCGCAAAATGTGTAAATACCAGAAAGGCAAGACATGCCCTGTAGAACAGGGATCCTAGGTATGCTGATGGGCTGGATGTAAATTGCCAACTGCCTGTCTGGAAGAGTGCATTGTGCTCCCTAAAACAAGTAAAAAACAGAGCTACAGAGCCAAGGGCACTTCCAGTCTAGGGAATATACTTTGGGAGAACTGAAAATCAATAAGACAGAGCCACCCCAAAATTTAGGGCTGCTCTGCTTACAAGAACCTCAACTTGGGTACACCTTAAATATGCCAGGAAAGACAAAAATGTTTCAAGAAATTGTGATACTTACGTACGATGGAATATCCCTCAGCCATGAAATCAATGTCATAAGGCCAGTAGCAGCAAAATGAGTAGATTCAGGTACGATGATTCTAAGTGAAATAAGTCACAGAGAAAAAGAAACTTATCATAAGATATCACTTATGAATTTCCAGTAAACATGGCTACACATGAACTGCGTTAGGTAAGAGTACAGAGTAACGAATCTTATCATAAGATATGACTCATAGCGGGAATGTACACATGGCTACACTTGAACTGAATTACAAACACAACAGAGTCACACATTTAGAAAACAATCTTCTACCTGCTTAAGGGGAAAGGAGAGGTGGGGTAATGCATAAAACCACAGTTTTAAATTAGCACAGATACCAATACATAAACCAAGTATGTAATAGACAACACCTACTCCCAGCACAATGAACTGGACTCAACACCCCCTATTCATTGCAGAGGAATATATCTGACTTTAAGAATTTTAAAACATATTTATTCTCATGTCTCCATAAAGGAATCATGTGTGTGTATAACGGCATGAACACTGGACTGAAATTCAGCTAAATCCCCCGTATAAAAATAAATTTCAAAAGCAAAATGCAAAAAGAGTGAAACAGAGAGAAATTCTTAAAAATTACGTTCAGAGCCTGTGATGCAACGTGGATTGACCAACTTTACACCCACCTCTGGATGAGAGATAAGACTGGACACTTGGAGCTGACAAGATTGCTGAGGTTGTGTGAGCAAAAGAACACCACTTAGAGCAATACTTTGTGCTACCCATTCCAGTGGTCCCAACTCTCCATGTTTAAGGGAATCTTCCTACAGTTAAAAATGCCTGGGAAACCCAGTGGTTGGTACACTGTGTAATCGGCAAAGTTTTCTAAAAGGTACCTCAGTTTTCCTTTCGTCGTGCTCGGCTTCACCATTCCATCCGCATTACTGAATATCTCCCCACTTGGAGTGTCAGCGGATTGACCCTCTTGTTATGCACAGTTTGCAAATTGTGCAGAGGATGAACAGGAAGAGGGGAAACAAATGAGAGATTAGCTGTAGGTGTTTGGATGGGCACATATCTCTCTAGTTTCACCTCAGGAAGAAGAATTAACCAAAGGCTCAGCCTGCAGCCCCGGAACCAGACTAGGGCCTAAAGCCATCCTGCGGTATTGCAGCCAGCTCACAAATAAGCGAGTTGAAAAATGGAAATCAGGGGCACAGCAATTCACAAACTTGCAGAGTTATAAAGGACAACTATCATCCAGAAATATATTGAGGTAAGGCAGTGAAGAGGATTTGAATGCAAGGCAGAATTTAAGGAAACAGATTTCAAGAGGTAGATTGGAGTCGTCTTTAAAGCACATGAAAAGCGAGAGATCTTCGACAATGTTGCCCTTGGCCGAAAAGGGAATATGTGTATTTTCTTGAATATATTCAGGAAAAAATGCATACGCCCTTTTTGGCCAAGCAAGCCATCAGGCATTGCAAATCCACACTACATAGAAGTGTCACTTACCTCCGGTCAAAAGGGCCATCCGCAAATAGTGTAAAAACCACAAATACAGGACAGGCCATGGAGAAAAGGGAGCCTGGTTATGCCGATGGACAGGATGTAAATTGCCAACAGCCTCTCTGGAGAACTGTATGTTGTTTTCTAAAACAGAGCTACAGAGCATAGCACACTTCCACTCATGGGCGTGTATTTCGGGAAAACTAAAAATCCACAACACACAGCCAGCCCAAAGTTTAGGGCTGCTCCGTTTACAAGAACCTCGACTTCGGTACACTTTAAATATCCCAGGAAAGGGAAAAAATGGATAAATATGTTGTGGTACTTATATACAATGGAATGTCACTCAGACATAAAATCAATGTCATAAGGCCAATAGCAGCATAATGAGTGGCTTTAGGTACGATGATGCTAACTGAAGTGAGCCACAAAGAAAAAGAAACTTATTGTAATATATCACTTATAGAGGGAATGTAAACATGGCTACACATGAACTGAATTTCAAAAGAGAACAGAGTTACACATTTAGAAAACACACTTATGCCTCCTTAAGGGGAAAGGTGATGTGGGTTGATGTGTAAAAGCAGGGTTTGAAATTAGCACAGATACCATTCCATATACCAAATATGTAATAGACCAGACCTACTCCTTTCTCAATGAACTGGACACAGAACACCCTACTCACTGAAGAGGAATATACCTGACTGGTAATAATCTTGAAACCTATGTATTTATATGTCTCCATAATGGAATCAAGTGTATGCAGATTGGCATAAACACAGATCAATGGAACAGGACAGAAAGTGCAGAGATAAACCTACATACCTATGCCTATCTCATCTATGACAAAGGAGCTAAGGATATACAATGGAGAAAAGACAGTCTCTTCAGTAATTGGTGCTGCGAAAACTGGACCCCTACACATAAAAGAATGAAATTAGAACACTCCATATCACCATACACAAAAATAAACTCTAAATTGATCAGAGATCTAAATATAAGACCAGACACTATAAAACACTTAGAGGAAACCATTGGCAGAACACACTATGACATAAATCACAACAAGATCCTTTTTGACCCACCTCCTAGAGAAATGGAAATAAAAACAAAAATCAACAAATGGGACCTAATGAAACTTAAAAGCTTTTACACAGTACAGGAAAACATAAACAAGATGCAAAAACAACCCTCAGAATGGGAGAAAATATTTTCAAATGAAGCAATTGACAAAGGATTAATCTCCAAACTTTACAAGCACCTCATGTAGCTCAATATCACAAAAACAAACAACCCAATCCAAAAACGGGCAGAAGACCTAAATAGACATTTCTCCAAAGAAGATATACAGATTTCCAAGAAACACATGAAAGAATGCTGAACATCACTAATCATTAGAGAAATGCAAATCCAAACTACCGTGAGGTATCACCTCACAGCAGTCAGAGTTGCAATCATCAAAAAAGTCTACAAAACAATAAACGCTGGAGAGGCCTTTATTGGAGAAAAGGGAACACACTTGCACTGTGGGTAGGAAGGTAAATTGATATGGGCACTAGGGAGAACAGTACGGCGGTTCCTTTAAATAACTAACAATAGAAGTACCATACGACACAACAATCCAACTACTGGGCATTTGCCTTGCGAAAACCATAATTCAAAAACAGTTATGTACAAAAATGTTCATTTCAACTCTATTTACAATAGCCAGGATATGGAAGCAACCTAAGTGTCCATGGACAGATGAATGGATAAGGAAGATATGGCACATATATACAATGGAATATCACTCAGCCATAAAAAGAAGCAAAACTGAGTTATTTGCACTGAGGTGGATGGACTTAGAATCTGTCCTACACAGTGAAGTAAGTCAGAAAGGGAAAAACAAATACTGTATGTTAACAGAGATATACGGAATCTAATGAGGAAAAAAAAAAAAGATTTTGAAGACCCTAGTGGCAGGACAGGATTAAGGACACAGACATAGGGAAAGGACTTTAGGACACCGGAAGGGGGATGGGTAAGATGGGACGAAGTGAGAGAGTGGCATGGACATAAATACATTACCACATGTAATACTGATAGCTACTGGGAAGCAGCCACATAGAACAGGGAGGTCAGCTCAGTGCTTTGTGACCACCTAAAAGGGTGGGATATGGAGTGTGGGAAGGAGATGCAAGAGGGAGGGGATCTGGTCATATCTGTATATGTATAGCTGATTCACTTTGTTATACAGCAGAAACTAACACTCCATTGTAAAGCAATTATACTCCAATAAAGGTGGAAAAGGAAAAAAAAGAAAGAAAACCCAGGGATAAACCTACACACCTATGCTCAACTAATCTATGACAAAGGAGACAAGACTTTACAATGGAGAAAAGAGAGTTTCTTCAGTCAGTGGTGCTGGGAATTATGGACAGCTATATGTAAAAGAATAAAATTAGAACACTCCCCAGCACCATATATAAAAATATATTCAAAATGGATTAGAGACCTTAATGTAAGACCAGACAGTATAAAACTCTGAAAGGAAAACTTACGAAGAATACTCTGACGTAAATCACAGCAAGAACTTTTTTTGATCCATCTCCTATAGTAATGAAATAAAAAAAAAAAAAAGAAGCTAAACAGATGGGACCTAATGAAACGTAAAAGCATTTGCAAAGCAAAGGAAACTACAAACAAGACGAAAAGACAACCCTCAGAATGGCAGAATATATTTGCAAACGAATCAATGGACAAATGATTAATATCCAATATATATAAACAGCTCATGCAGCTCAACATTAATAAGACAAAAAACCCAATACAAAAATGGAAGCAGATCTAAATAGACATTTCTTCCAAGAACACATAGAGATGGCCAAGACGCACATGAAAATCTGCTCAACATCACTAATTATTAGAGAAATGGAAATCGAAACTACAATGAGGTATCACGTCACACCTGTTAGAATGGGCATCATCAGAAAATCTACAAACAACAAATGCTGGAGACGGTGTGGAGAAAAGGAACCTTCTTCCACTATTGTTCGGAATGTAAATCGATACAGTCTCTATGGAGAGCAGAATGGAGGTTCCTTAAAAAGCTAAAAATAGAATTACCATATAATCCAGCAATCCCACTACTGGGCATATACCGAGAGAAAACCATAAATCAAAAAGACACATTCACCACAATGTTCATTGCAGCACTATTTACAGTAGCCAGGTAATGAAAGCAACCTAAGTGCCCATAGACAGACGAGTGGATAAAGATGTGGTACATATATACAATGGAATATTACTCAGCCATACATAGGAATGAAATTGGGTCATTTGTAGAGACCTTGATGGATCTAGAGACTGTCATACAGAGTGAAGTAAGTCAGAAAGAGAAAAACAAATATTGTATACTAATGCATATATGTGGAACCTAGAAAAATTGTACAGATGAACCGGTTTGCAGGGAAGAGATAGAGACACAGATGTAGAGAACAAACATATGGACACCAAGGGGGGAACACCATGGGAGGGTGGTGGTGGGATGAATTGGGAGACAGGGATTCACATGTGCACACTTATATGTATAAAATAGATATCCAATAATATCCTGCTGTATAAAAGAAATAAATAAATTTTAAAAAATTAAAAATAAATAAATAATATTTAATAAAATAAAACAGAAAAAAAGTTTTTCCCTTCATATAGACGTCTTTATATAAATTCATTATTTCCATGTTTATATCTCTAAATTAAAAAAAAAGAGGAATAAATAAAACCTACCTTGAACCAAAAAGAAAAAAGGAAAAAAAAAAAAAAAAACAGAACCCACCTGTTATACAGAGGAAAATCGTATCAGGGCACTTGTTCCAGTGGTAAAAAATTCTTAAGTTGGTCAGAAGTGGGAAATCATCTCCCATGCAGTCAGCAGCGCTCCCCCCCACAAGAAGCATCCTCATTGCAAAGCTGGGGGACAATGTCGAGGCATCTTTGAGTAAATGTGAGCTGTACCCCAGTCCTGCTGCATCTGAAATCTTCCCACTCTTTCCAGGTAAAACACCTGAATATGTACAAGAACTTGCAAGCCTAGAGGAAGGGCTGTGGAGCCACACCAGCGACAGCATGCAGGCCGATTTGGTGCCAGCACGCCAGCCAGGATGGTCCTGGCACCAGATGCTCTTCTGGAAGCTTTCTATTTCCCTGCCTGAGATACCCCTCCTGCCACGGCCCCCACTGCTTTTTTACTTCCTCACCTTTGCCTGGGGAGAAATTCCAGCGACAGGTATGGATGACACATCCTTTTCTTTAGCAGGTGGCAGCATGGCAACTCCTGCAGAAAGTCCAGCAGAGCCCCTCTCACACTGGGCCTCTCACAAAGCCACGGCCCCTCACTCCCTCCCACCACCCCAGCTCCGACACTGCTGACGGGGCAGAGAATATGGCGTCAGGCACAGCTACAGGAGCTCTTGCTGACAGGAGAGGTGCTTATATTGATCTCAACCCAGTCACACCTGGGGAGGGCTGGCAGGCAGTGTCAGGCTGCCCTAATCAGCCAATCCTCACCCCTCAGGGGCTCACAGTTGCAGAAAATGAACCTTGCTAAACGGGCCAGGCCTAAGGAACAGGTGTGGGTTCTTGAGAGTCAGGATACACAAGGGGCTGCAGCTGCGGCTTGTTTTCTTATCATTTTATGTGGTCCATGAGTGGAAAACAACTTCAAGAAGACCCTATCCTAATGAGAGGAACCCAGGAGTCAGGGAGAGGAGTGATGGTGGGTGGAGATAGCGGCCTGGAGCCCTGGCTGCAGTGGAAGTGTCTGGAAGAGCAGGCAGAGAGAGGCCACACACAGTGATACCTGGGGTCACAGACCTGTCAGAGCTGCTGTTTGTTAGTTCAAGTCCTGCTCTGAAGTGTTCTGTGTCAGCTCTGAGCGACAGGTGAGCTGGGGTTTCTCTGCAAGGTGGTCTATGTGCATGGTTCCTGTGTGTCCAGCCCTTCTGGGGTACCTGCCCAGGGGAGCTCCATACCCTGGGAGGAACTTGACCACGAGAGCCCCGTGGGCTGTGGGGGTGGAGGTGCAGCCCAGGTGAGCTCCATTTGCTGGGATTGGCCTGACCACGAGAGCCCCATGGGCTGCTAGAGACCTGGTAAAGTATATCAGGACAGTCAGTTAAGCCACCGAGGATATACATCCAGTAGCTCCTATTTCCTACACCCTGCTGGTCAGTCTACCATTCACCAGGCCATGGCATTCTGTATTAGACTTCAATGATGCCTTCTTCTGTATTCCACTCATCTCAGAGTCACAAGAATTTTTGGCTTGTGAGGGGCAGGACACAACATGCAACAAAAGCAATAATGCTGGGCCGTCCTGCCCCAATGGTTCAAAAATCCCCACACCATCATTAGGGAAATGTCCTCTAAAGACCTAAAAGTTCTACCTCTGTAAAAGGGAACCCTCCTTCAATATGCAGATGACATTCTGATCGCCAGGCCTACAAAAGACGCCTCTGAACTACCTAGCAAGAAAGGATAGAAGGTGTCCAAGAAAAAGGCTCAAATATCCCAGGCTAAGGTGACATGCCTGGGCTTCATTCTCACAGATATTCGGAGAAACGCATCCCAGGATAGGGAAGAAGCCATTTGCAGCCTTACCTCTTCTAAAACTAGAAGACAGCTTAGGGGTTCCTGGGGAGGCCAAGGTTTTCTGCATCTGGATCCATAACTACAGTCTAATAGCTGGGCCTCTACATGAAACACTGACACGAAAAGATGATGATCCTTTTTAATAGAATCCAGAAGCAGCCTTTCAAGAATGGAAAGAGCAGTCAATTCAGGCCCTTGCCCAGGAACTCCCTAATTTAGCTAAACCCTTTGACTTTTACATTCCCAGTCAAAGGTTAATCGCCCTTGGAGCCGTAGTGCAAAAACTGGGACCACTTGAAATGGAGCAACACAAGAATGCCCTTCGGGTATGATAAACTATGGTCACCAAGGGCGTTGCCCACCGCCCAATCAGGCCCGGATACTGGGGTATCTAAAAAGGTGGAAATCAGCAGCCCGCAAGGCCAGCTCCCCCCTAAGGGAAAAGAACCCCACGTGGTGATCCTAACCACCCATCATGCCCTGAATTTGCAGGGGTCGCTCTGTGGACACACTGACCTCGAGTGAGGAGGCCCTCCAACTCCAACCTCCAGAGAGACAAACGGGGGCAATGGGCCCCCAAGATGACTCGTGTGACCATCACTTGACCTGGAGTTTCTCTCAGAAAACAAGTCTGTGCCCCAAAAGAGCAGACTACTGCTTGCAGGACTTACTGCACCCAGACGAGAGCTAATAAGCTTGGCGGGGGAAACGTATATCACACTTTCACCATAGAAAACTCTACAGAAACCACGGTGATGGTGGCCAATATGACCGGCTGGACTGCTGGCTACTTCAAAGGCCGTTGACTCAGTGGACGTCATGGTCCTGGATCACCACCGACCCTGGACTGTCTTGGAGTTGAGCGGGCAAGGCTCTGACACATGGTGCTGTTTATGCATTAATTCAGTGACCTAATTAAAGAAAGCACAGACTACTGGTCAGAGCATCTAGGCTGGCAAAACCCGTCAGCCTAAGGTCGCTGAACAAATGTGGGGTGGCGTGAAACCTGCCACCGCAGCATCTCTGTGCATGTCTTTCCTGGACCCTTAAAAGTCATTAGAATCTATAACACTTCCAATGCTGGTGCTCAGGCGGACGAGCAGTGAGGCAGGAAACCTTGGGACAACCAACCTCACCTGGAGGCTGCTAGGGAGAAGTTTTACCCCTCCCCCCGTGTATGAGGGCTCCCACCTCAGCATGAAGCTGTTACAAAAGAAGGGTCTGCACCCTCAACACCCCAAGAGTGAGGAACGGGACAAAAAGCAGAGGAGGTGTTCATCACCGGCAACGTTCATTAAAAATTCCTGGGAGATAAAAAGAGAATCTGGGCAATAAAATAAATTCTAACCTGTTTTTCCTTTGTGCTTTGTCTAATTTCACGTGCTCCTAGGGTTCCACATGCAGAGGTCCCACACCCGGCACTTCAGACCCGATTTCCTAGTGCAGAATGGCTGGGCCGACACCTCAGCTAGTGGGGTCCCATGCAACTCCGCGACATAGAGCCTGAGCTGCAGCCAACCCAGCCCTCGAGAGCTCCATCCCCTCCCTCCTGCTGACGCTGCTGGGATCCCTACACAGCAGCCCAGCCCGCAGCCTGCGGGGGAGTGCACGCTCTCACCTCTCCATTCTGTTTTCAAAATATAAAGTTTCCTTTGCTTCTGAACCAAATTCAGTCTTGATCTGTTGGCTCCAATGACACTGGGCACGGGGACTCCTGTTGGGGTCCACTCTGGAGGATCAGTAACAGAAATTGAGAACATTGTAACTTCAATGAACAGATGTGTGAGCCAAACTGTAGGTAACATAGAGCAGTGTATAGGGCTCGGGTAAAATAAGATGTTTCTAAGACTTACATTTGATATTTCCATCACTTTACTATAAGCAAGTTCAGTGAAGACGTCTGTCTTATTTGTCAGGTCAACATTAGAGAAATGAAGTGATTTATTCCCAAGGATGTACATCGAATACTCTTGGCTGAAGCTTCAATCTTGTTTTGAATGCTTTTCCATTGAGAATGATACCTCTCTTTCAGCTTCCCCATTTCTGAGAAGTATAAAATCTTATAATTTATTATTACCAAAGGGGAAAGATAGGAGAAGGGATAAATTCACAGTTTGGGATTAACACATACACACTGCTATGTATAAAACAGATCATCAACAAGGAACTACTGTATAGCACAGGGAACTACACTGAATATTTTGCAATAACCTATAAGGGGAAATAATATGAAAAAGAATAGATATTTTTATTGACATCATCTATCAATGACAGATAAAATGTAAACTAAGCAAGGCCGATGGTGAGCACTTCTGATCCCGAAGATTTCAATCATCTAAAGTTTGGACTCTGCCTATTTCCCAAGGCCCTTAATGGACATATGTGTAGCCGTAGCTTAAAAATTCCCCAGTTTGGGGTTCGGGGAGGCACTGATTTGAAAAAATTCCTGGTGTTCTCCGTACATGCAAGGGACCCTTCCTATGGCTAAAACATGCCTGTCACACCTAGAAGATGGTACACCGTTTGATCGGAAACAGTTTGTAAAAGGCACCTCATCTCCTCTTCGCCTGGTGCTCGGGTTCACCCCTCCAGCATCTTTCCTAACAATCTCCTCACTTGGGGATATCAGCACCGTCAACATCCTGTTGAACACAGTTTGGAATTTCTCTGGAGGATGAAGCGGAAGGATGAGAAAAAATTAGAGACATGTCCTAGGTGTTCAGACAGGCACATGCCACTCTAATTTCCAATCCGGAAGACAAATTCATCAAAGGCTAGAATTGCCCACAGAAACAGAATAGGGCTAGAGGAAATCCCGCTGTTTTCTGTCCAGTTTCCAAAAACACAAGTTGAAAAATGGAACTCAGGGGCACTAAAATTCATGAAACTGCAGAGTTGAAAATATCTATCGTCAAAAAATGTCTTGAGGTAAGTCACAGAAAAGGACTTGTAAGCAAGGGAGAGTTGCAGGAAACAGATTTGAGGAGGAAGAAAGGACTCCCCATTAATGCACAAGAAAAGGGGCTGAACATCGCCAATGATGCAGTTGGCCAAAAAGGGCGTATGCATTTTCTTCTGAATATATTCAAGTAAAGGCCATACACACATTTTATCCAACCAAACAGGTGGGCAGTGGAAATCTATACTACAAAATGTATCACTTCACTTCAGTCAGAAGGGCCATCCACATAAAGTGTAAACACCAGATATGTAGGACAGGGTGAGGAGAAAAGGGAGCACTCTGAGGCTGATATTGCTAATGTAATTTGCCAACGGCCACTCTGGAGAAGTGTATTGTGTTTGCTAAAACATCTAAAAAATGAGCTACAGAGCATAGGGCACTTGCACTCATGGGCGTATACCTTGGGAAAAACAAAAATCAACAGAAAACAGGCAACCCAACGTTTACCACCTCTCTGTTAAAAAGGGCCTCAACTTGGATATAACCTAAATGTCCCTGGGAGGATAAAATTGATAAAAGAGATGGGGTACTTATGTAGAGTGGAATATTACTCACCCAGAAATCAATGAAATAAGGCCAGTTGTAACAACTCTGGAGGAGTTACATACGATCATTCTAAGTTACGTATGTCAGAAAGAAAAAGACACATATCATAAGATGTCACTTAGAGGTGGAATCAGAAATGGCTACACATGAAATAAATTACAAAACAGAAACATAGTCAAATATGTAGAAAATAGACATAAGGCTACTAAATGGGAAAGGTGGGGAAGGGTGAGGTATTATCCAGGAGGTTGAAATTAGCAAATATACCATTCCAAGTACCAAATTGAATAACAGACAAGGCCTACACGGTACATCAAAGAACTGCACTCAGCCCACTCAAGTCACTCAAAATAATACATATGACTGGTAAGAAACTGATAAAGAATTTATTGTTTTCTCAGAGTACATGAATCAAGTGGATGTACAGCAGCAAAAAACAGAGCTTTGAAAATCAGCTGTAACCAATATAAAAATAAATTTAAAAATATTTATAAAAACAGTGAGACAGACAAAACTTCTTACAACTTTTGTTGATGGGCTACGATGTAACATGGATTGAACACATGTAGACCCACAGCAGGATGATATATAAGGCAGGAAGCTATGCATGCTAAGAGATGTTAGAGAGCCTGGGTGAGTAAAGGCAGACCTTTTAAATTAATACTGCCTGATTCCCATTCCTTGGGTCCGAAATCTGCAGGTTCAAGGGAATCTTCCGACAGCAAAAACATGCCTGGAAAACTGAGACGAATATACACCGTGTGACAAGGAAAGGTGTCTAAAATACACCTCATTTTTGATCTCCTGGTGCTGGGGTTCGCCATTCCAGCCAAATTACTAACAATCTCCCCACTTGGAGAATCAGCACCTTTAACCTCCTGTTTCACACAGTTTGCAATTTGTGCAGAGGATAAACGGGAAGAGGGGGAACCAATGAGAGACTAGCTGTAGGAGTTTTGACAGGCACATGTCACTCTAATTTCCCATTAGGAAGAAGAATTAACCAAAGGCTAAACCTGCCTCCCCAGAACTAGAATAGGGCCGGAAGCAATACAATGGTTTGGCGGCCAGCTCACAAAAAATGCGAGTTGCAAAATGGGGCTCAGGAGCAAACAATTCAAACCTGCAAAGATAAAAATGATAACCAATGTCCAAAAATAGATTCAGGTAAGGCAACGAAGAGGATCTGATTGAGAGGCAGAATTGCAGGAAACAGATTTCAAAAGGTAGATTTGACTCACATTTAAAGCATAAGAAAAGCAGCAGAATTTCTAAAATGATGCAGTTGGGCAAAAGGGTGTATGCGTTTTTTTCGTGAATATCTTTAGTAAAAAAACACATACAGAGATTTTGGCCAACCAAACAAGCAGGAAATGCAAATCCGCACAACAAAGAAGTCTCAATTTCCACTGCTCAGAAAGGCCATCCAAAAAATGTGTACAAACCAGAAATGCAGGAGAGGCCATGGAGAACAGGGACATAGTCACGCTGATGGGTGTGGTATAGATATCCAAGACCCACTCTGAAGAAGTGTATGCTGTTTCCTAAAACATCTAAAATACAAAGCTACCGAGCATAGGGCACTTCCACTCATGGGCATATAACTTGGGAAGACTAAATATCAACAAGACACAGGCACCCCAAAATTTAAGGCTGCTCTGCATACAAGAACCTCAACTTCAGTACAACTTAAGTATTCCAGGAAAGAGAAAATTGCGTAAAGAACTTGTGGTAATTTTGTACAACGGACTATCACTCAGACATGAAATCAATGTCATAAGGCCAGTAGCAGCATAATGAGTGGATTTAGGTACGATGATTCTAAGTGAAATAAGTCACACAGAAAAAGAAACTTATTATAAGATATCACTTATGAAGGTCCTGTAAACATGGCTACACATGAACTGAGTTAGGAAAGAGAACAGAGTCTCACATTGAGAAAACACTCTTACGCCTGCTTAAGGGTAAAGGAGAGGTGGGGTGATGCATAAAACCAGACTTTGATATTGGCACTGGTACCATTCCATGAAGCAAATACAGAATAGACAAATCCTACACCTTCCTCTGTGAACGGGACTCAACACCCCTATTCCACACAGAGGAATATATCTGACTAGTAAGAATCTTAAAACCTATATATTGATATGTCTCCATAAGGGAATCAAGTGTGTCTATACAGGCATAAACACGTCGGTGAAAATCAGCTCAACCCCATTATAAAAATGAATTTCAAAAACAAAACAAAACAAAAAAAACAGCGAAATTCTTACACAATTCCTTCAGGGGTTCTGATGAAACCTGGAACGACCCTATCTGCAAAGACAGCTAGATGAGACATAAGTCTGGACACTTGGGGCTGAGAGGACTTCTGAGATTGGGTGAGAAAATGCAGATCCTTTAAAGCAGTAATGCATGCCACCAATTCCATGGGTCCCAACTCTCCAGGTAGAAGGGAATATCAATACAGTTATAACATGTATGGGAAACCTAGAGAATGGACACCCTGTGATGGCAAAAGATTTCTAAAAGGCTCGTAATTTTTCCTCTCCTTGTGCTCCAGTTTGGCATTCCAACTGCTTTACTATCAATCTCCCAACCTGGAGAGTCAGCCCCTATAAGCTACTGGTTCGCACAGTTTGCAAATTTTGCAGTGGATGAAAGGAAAGAGGGAGAACTAATCAGAGAGTAGCTGTAGGCATTTGGAGGGACACATGTCACTCTAATTTCCCGTCCGGAATGAAGAATTAACCAAAGCGTCAGCCTGCACCCCCGGAACCAGTATAGGTCCTGTAGCAAAATTGGAGATTTGCGGTCAGCCCACAAAAACACGAGTTGAAAATTGGAGCTCAGGGGCACAGCAATTCACAAACCTGCAGAGTTATAAAGGACAACTCTCTTCCAAAAATCTGTTGAGGGAAGGCAACGAAGCAGACTTGAAAATGAGGCCGAATTGCAGAAAACATATTTCAAGAGTTAAACTGGAATCGCCTTTAAAGCACAGGAAAAGCGTAACAACTTCGACAATGATGCACTTGACCAAAAAGGGCGTATGCATTTTCTGCTGAATATATTAAGGAGAAAAGGCATACGCCCTTTCTGGCCAATCAAGCATCCCCGCAATACAAATCCACACTACAAAGAATTGTCACTTCCCACCGGTCAAAAGGGACATCTGAAAATCTGTAAAAACCAGAAAATAAAGACAGAGATGACAAGAGCATGTTGCAATGTGATCCCAGGGATCATGGAGGATTGTGATGACAAGGCCATGTAGCATTGTGCTGACAAAGGCATGGAGCATTGTGATGACAAGGGTCACGGAGCACTGTGATGACAATCCTCACGGAGCATTGTGATTACATGGATCATGGAGCATTGGGATGAAAAGGGCATGGATCATTGTGATGACAAGGGTTATGGAGCATTTTGATGTCAAGAGTCCCGGATCACTGTGTTGTCAGGGGTCATGGAGGGTTGTGATGACAGTTGTCATGGAGCATTGTGATGACAAGGGTCATGGAGAAGTGAGATGAGAAGTTCATGGATCTTTGGGCTGAAAATATTCATGGAGTATTGTGCAGACAGGGGTCATGGAGCACTGTGATGACAAGGTCCTGGAGCACTGTGATGAGAAGACCATGGAGCCTTGTGATGACAAGTCTCATGGAGCATTCTGATGAAAAGGGGCAAGGAGCATTGTGATTACAAGGGTCTTGGAGCATTGGGATGACAAGGGCACGGAGCATTTGGATGAGAAGACCATAGAGCGTTCTGATGACATGCATCATGGAGATTTGTGATGACAAGGGCATGGAGCATTGTGATTACAGGGGTCTTGGAGCATTGTGATGAAAAGGGCATGAATCATTGTGATGGAAAAGGCATGGAGCCTTGTCATGACAGGGTTCAAGGAGCATACTGATGACATGTGTCAGGGAGCATTGTGATGACAAGTGTATTGAGCATTGTGATGACAAATGTCATGGAGCATTGTGATGAGAAACCCCTGTATAATTGTGATGACGAGCGTCATGGGGCGTTGTGTTGACAAGTGTTATGGAACTTTGTGATAACAACGGTTTGGAGCATTGTGATGACGGAGGTCATGGAGCATTTTGATTTCATTGTGATGACAATAGCAAGAAGCATTTTGATGATGGGCATGGTCCATTGTGATTACAGGGTTCATGGAGCATTGAGATGAAAAGGGGCATGGAGCATTGTGATTAAAGTTGTCTTGGAGCACTGTGATGACAATGGCATGGAGCATTGTGATGAGAAGGCAATGGAGCATTCTGATGACATGTGTCATGGAGCTTTGTGATGACAAGGACATGGAGCATTGTGATGACAGTGGCATGGAAAATCGGTCTAACAAGTTTCATGGATTATTGTGATGACAGTGGGCATGGCGCATTGTGATGACAAGGGCATGGAGCATTGTGATTATAAGGTCATGGATTATTGTGAAGACAGGTGACAGGGAGTGTTGTGATGACATATGTCACGGTCCATTGAGATGACAATGGCATGGAGCATTGTGATGTCAAGTGTCATGGAGGATTGTGATGACAAAGGTAATGGAGCATTGTGATGACAAGGGCTTGGAGCATTGTGATGAGAAGTGTCATGGAGCATTGTGATGACAGGGGCATGGAGCATTGTGATGACAACGGACATTGGGAATTTTGATGACAATGTATGAAGCATTTTGATGACAAAGGCATGGAGCTTGCTATGACAGGTGTCATGGGGCATTGCGATCACAGATGTATGGAGAATTGTGATGACAAGAGCATGTAACATTTTGATGAGAAGTGTCATGGAGCACTGTGATGAGAGTGGGCCTGGAGCATTGTGGTGACAAGGGCACGGATCACTGTGATACATGGGTCATTGAAGATTGTAATGACAAGAGCATGGAGCATTGTGATGAGAAGGGCATCAAGCATTGTACCAAGCGTAATGGACCTTTGTTATGGCAAGGGCATGGAGCAATGTGATGAGAGGCTTCATGGAGCATTGTGATGAGAAGACCATGGAGCCTTGTGATGACAAGTCTCATGGAGCATTCTGATGAAAAGGGGCATGGAGCATTGTGATTACATGGGTCTTGGAGCATTGTGATTACAAGGGCATGGAGAATTGTGAGAGAAGGCCAAGGAGCATTCTGATGACATGCATCATGGAGCTTTGTGATGACCAGGGCAAAGAGCATTGTGATTACAGGGGTCTTGGAGCATTATGATGAAAAGGCTCGGGATCATTTTGATGAAAAAGGCATGAAGCCTTGTCATGACAGGGTTCAAGGAGCATACTGATGGCAAGAGTCAGGGAGCATTGTGATGACAAGTGTATTGAGCATTGTGATGACAAAGGTTATGGAGCATTGTGATGAGAAGACCATGGATAATTGTGATGATGAGCGTTATGGGGCATTGTGATGACAAGTGTTATGGAACATTGTGATCACAAGGGTTTGGAGCATTGTGATGACAGAGGTCATGTAGCATTTTGATTTCATTGTGATGACAATAGCATGAAACATTATGATGATGGGCATGGTGCATTGTGATGAGAGGGTACATGGAGCATTGAGATGAAAAGGGCCATGGAGAATTGTGATTACAGGTGTCTTGTAGCATTGGGATGGCAAGGGCATGGAGTATTGTGATGGCAATGGTCATGGAGCATTTTCATGACTAGAGTCCCGGATCATTGTGTTGCCAAGGGTCATGGAGCATTGTGATGACAGGGGCATGGAACATTGGTCTGACAAGTTTCATGGATTATTGTGATGACAGTGGGCATGGCGCCTTGTGATGACAAGGGAATGGATCATTGTGATGACAAGGTCCTGGATTATTGTGAAGACAGGTGTCAGGGAGCATTGTGATGACATATGTCAAGGTGCATTGTGATGACAATGGCATGGAGCATTGTGATACCACGTGTCATGGAGGATTGTGATGACAAATATAATGGAGCATTGCGATTACAAGGGCTTGGAGCATTGTGATGAGAAGTGTCATGAAGCACTGTGATGACAAGGGCATGGAGCATTGTGATGACAACGGCCATTGAGAATTTTGATGACGTTGTGAAGCATTGCGATGACAAGCACATGGAGCTTGCTATGACAGGGGTCATGGAGTATTGCGATGACAAGTGCATGGATAATTGTGATGACAAGAGCATATAACATTGTGATGAGAAGTGTCATGGCGCATTGTGATGAGAGGGACGTGGAGATTTGTGATGACAAGGGCCATGGAGCACTGAGATTACCAGGGCATTCAGCGTTGTGATGGCAAGACCGTGGAACATTGTGATGAGAAGATCATGGGTAATTGTGATGACGAGCGTCATGGAGCACTGTAATGACAAGGGGAATGGAAAATTGTGATGACAGGTGTCATGGATCATTTTGATGAGAGGGGTCATGGGGCCTTCTTATGACCAGCTTGTGGAGTATTGTGATGACACTGGCATGGAGCATTGTGATGAAAAGGGCATGGAGCATTGTGATGAAAAGGGCATGGAGTCTTTTCATGACAGGTTTCAAGGAGCATTCTGACGACAAGTGTCAGGGAGCATTGTGATGACAAGTGTATTGAGCATTGTGATGACAAAGTTCATGCAGCATTGTGATGACAGGCATCATGGAGCGTTGTGATGACAAGGGTTATGAAACATTGTGATCACAAGAGTTTGGAGCATTGTGATGAGAGAGGGCATGGAACATTTTCATTTCAACGACCATGAAGCATTGTGATGACAAGGGCATGAAGCAATGTGAACCCAAGTTTCATCGAGGATTTTGATGACAATGGTAATGGAGTACTGTTATGACAAGCACATGGGGCATTGTAATGACAAGGTCATGTAGCAATTTGCTGACAAATGCACGGAACATTTTGATGACAAGGGTCATGGAGCACTGTGATGACAAGCGTCACGGAGCACGGTTATTACAAGGGTCATGGAGCATTGGGATGGCAAGGGCATGGATCATTTTGATGACAAGTGTAATGGAGCATTCAGATGACAAGTGTCCCGGATCATTGTGTTGTCACGGGTCATGGAGCGTTGTGATGACAGTGGTCATGGAGCATTTTGATGACAAGGGATTGGTACATTGTGACGATAAGGGCATGTAGCATTGTGATGACTGGGGTTATGGAACATTGTGATGACAGGGTTGAGGGAGTATTGTGATGAATAGTGATGGAACATTGTGAAATCAACGGTGAGAAAGCATTTTGATGAGAAGTGCATTGAGCATTGTGATTACAAGTTTTATGGAGCATTGTGATGACTAGGATGTGGAGCATTGTGATGACAAGTGCATGGCGCATTGTGATGACATGGGTCAAGGAGCATTGTGCTGAAAAGCGCATGGAGCATTGTGATGACATGTGTCATGGATCATTGTGCTGACAAAGGCATGGTGCATTGTGATGACAAGGGTCACAGAGCACTGTGATGAAAAGTTCATGGAGCATTGTGGTGACAATGGTCACAGAGCCTTGTGTGACAGGGGCATGGACCACTGTGATGAGAAAGGTCATGAATCATTTTGATGACTGGAGTCACAGAGCATTGTGATGACAGGGGTCATGGAGCATTGAAATGAAAAGGGGCATGGAGCATTGTGATTACAGGGATCTTCGACCATTGTGATGACAAGGGCATGGAGCATTGTGATGAGAAGGCCATGGAGTATTCTGATGACATGCGTCATGGATCTTTGTGATGACAAAGGCATGGGACATTGTGATTACAGGGGTCTTGGAGCATTGTGATGACAAGGGTCATGGAGCCTTGGATGAAAAGGCCGGGGAACATTGTGACGGCAGGTGTCATGGAGCATTGTTATGACAAGGGTCATGGAGCATTGCGATGACAAGTGCATGGAGAATTGTATTGACAAGAACATGTAACATTTTGATGAGAAGTGTCATGGAGCACTGTGATGACAAGGACATGTAGAATTGTGATGACCAGGGCATGGTGCATTGTGATGGCAAGACCGTGGAGCATTGTGATGAGAAGACCATGGATAATTGTGATGATGAGCGTCATGGAGCACTGTAATGACAAGGGGCATGGAGCATTGTGATGACAGGTGTCATGGAACATTGTGATGACAAGGGTCATGGATCATTCTCATGACAAGCTTGTGGAGAAATGTGATGACAATGGCATGCAGCATTGTGATGAAATGGGCATGGAGCATTGTGATGAAAAAGGCATGGACTCTTTTCATGACAGTGTTCAAGGAGCATTCTGACGACAAGTGTCAGGGAGCATTGTCATGACAAGTGTATTGAGCATTTTGATGACAATGGTAATGGAGCATTGTGATGAGAAGGGCATCGAGCATTGTGATGACAAGTGTTATGGAGCTTTGTGATGACAAGGGAATGGAACAATGTGATGATAGGTTTCATGGAGCATTGTGTTGACAATGGCATGGAGCATTGTGATGCCAAGGGTCATGGAGCACTGAGATGACAAGCGTCACGGAGCATTCTGATTACAGGGGCCATGGAGCATTAGAATGACAAGCGCATGGATCATTGTGATTTCAACTGTCATGGAGCATTTTAATGACGAGAGTCCCGGATCACTGTGTTGTCAGGTGTCATGGAGCGCTGTGACGTCAGTGGTCATGGAGCATTGTGATGACAGTGGTAATGGAGCATTGTAATGGCAAGGTCATAGAGCATTGTGATGAGAAGGCCATGGAGCATTGTGATGACATGAATCATGGAGCTTTGTGATGACAAGGGCATGGAGCATTGTGATTACTGGGGTCATGGAACATTGTGATGACAGTGGTGATGGAGTATTGTGATGACTAGTGATGGAACATTGTGATATTAGTGGTGAGAGAGCATTTTGATGAGAAGTGCATGGAGCATTGTGATGACAAAGTTGTGGAGCATTGTGATGACAAGCGCATGGCACATTATGATGACATGGGTCATGGAGCATTGTGCTGAGAAGTGCATGGAGCATTGTGATGACAAGGGTCATGGAGCACTCTTTTGACAAAGGCATGGAGCATTGTGATGACAAGGGTCACGGAGCATTGTGATGAAAAGTTCATGGAGCATTGTGGTGACAAAGGTCACAGAGACTTTTGATGATGAGGGCATGGACCATTGTGATGACAAAGGTCATGAAACATTGTGATGACGGGAGTCACGGAGCATCGTGATGACAGGGTTCATGGTGCATTGTGACGACAACGGCATGGAGCATTGTGATGACAAGGGCATGGAGCATTGTTATGACATGTGCATGGCTTATTGTGAAGACAGTTATCAGGGAGCATTGTGATGGCATATGTCATGGTCCATTGTGATGACAATGGCATGGAGCATTGTGATGCCAAGTGTCATGGAGGATTGTGATGACAAGAGCATGTATCATGGTGATCAGAAGTGTCATTGAACATTGTGATGACAAGGGACATGGAGCATTGTGATGTCCAGGGCATGGAGCATTGTGATGGCAAGTCTGTGGAGCATTGTGATGGCAAGACCATGGAGCATTTTGATGACGAGTGTCATCGAGCACTGTAATGACACGGGTCATGGAGAATAGTGATGACAAGTGTCATGGATCATTGTGATAACAAGGGTCATGGAGCATTCTGATGACAAGTTTCTGGAGTATTGTGATGACAATAGCATGGAGCATTGTGATGAAAAAGGCATGGTGCATTCTCATGAAAAAGGCATGGAACCTTTTCATGACAGGTTTCAAGGAGCATTCTGACGTCAAGTGTCAGGGAGCATTGTCATGACAAGTGTATTGAGCATTGTGAAGACAATGGTCATGGAGCATTGTGATGACAGGCATCATGGAGGTTTGTGATGACAAGTGTTATGGAACATTGTGATCACAAGGGTTTGGAGCATTGTGATGACAGAGGTCATGGATCATTTTCATTTCAAGTAGCATGGAGCATTGTCATGACATGGCATGAAGCAATGTGAACCCAAGGTTCATGGAGGATTTTGATGACAATGGGAATAGAGTATTTTGATGACAAGTGCATGGAGCATTGTGATGACGAGGTCATGTTGCATTTTGCTGACAAATGCATGGAGCATTTTGATGACAAGGGTAATGGAGCACTGTGATGACAAGCGTCACGGAGCATTGTGATTACAGGTGTCATGGAGAATTGGGATGGCAAGGAAATGGATCATTGTGATGAAAAAGGCATGGAGCCTTGTCATGACAGTGTTCAAGGAGCATACTGATGACAAGTGTCAGGGAGCATTGTGATGCCAAGTGTATTGAACATTGTGATGACAAAGGTCATGGTACATTGTGATGAGAAGTGCATGGATAATTGTGATGATGAGCGTCATGGGGCGTTATGATGACAAGTGTTATGGAGCATTGTGATCACAAGGGTTTGGAGCACTGTGATGACAGAGGTCATGGAGCATTTTGATTTCATTGTGATGACAATAGCGTGAAGCATTATGCTGATGGGCATGGTACGTTGTGATGACAAGGTTCATGGAGCATTGAGATGAATATTGGCATGGAGCATTGTGATTACTTGGGTCATGGAGCCTTGTGATGACAATGCCGTGAAACCTTGTGATGACAGGAGAGAGGGAATATTGTGATGACTAGTGATGGAAAATTGTGATATTAGTGGTGAGACAGCATTTTGATGTGAAGTGCATGGAGCTTTGTGATGACAAGTTTTACGGAGCATTGTGATGACAAGGTTGGGGAGCACTATGATGCCAAGTGCATGGCACACTGTGATGACATGGGTCATGGAGCATTGTGCTGACAAGGGCATGGAGCATTGTGATGACAAATGTCATGGAGCATTGTGCTGACAAAGGCATGGAGAATTGTGATGACATGGCTCACAGAGCATTGGGATGAAAAGTTCATGGAGCATTGTGGTGAAAAAGTTCACAGAGCCTTGTGATGATGAGGGCATAGACGATTGTGATGACAAAGGTCATGAAGAATTGTGATGACTGTAGTCAAGGAGCATTGTGATGACAAGGTTAGGGAGTATTGTGATGACAGGGGCATGCAGCAATGTGATGACAGGGGCAAGGAACATTGCGCTGAAAATTTTCCTGGATTATTGTGATGACAGTGGGGTTGGAGCATTGTGATGACAAGGGCATGGAGCATTGTGGTGACAAAGGTCACAGAGCCTTGTGTGACGAGGGCATGGACCACTGTGATGACAAGGGTCATGAAGCATTGTGATGACTGGAGTCATGGAGCATTGTGATGACAGGGGTCATGGAGCATTGTGATGACAAGGGCATGGAGCATTGTGATGACAAGGGCCATTGACAAATTTGATGACAATGTAATGATGCATTGTGATGACAAACCCATGGAGCTTGCTATGACAGGGGTCATAGAGCATTGCGATGACAAATGCATGGAGAATTGTGATGAAAAGATCATATAACTTTGTGATGAGAAGTGTCATGGTGCATTGTGATGACAACGATTTGGAGAATTGTAATGACATGGGACATGGAGCATTGTGATGAACAGGGCATGGAGAATTCTGATGGCAAGACCGTGGAGCATTGTGATGAAAAGACCATGGATAATTATGATGAAGAGTGTCATGGATCACTGTAATGACAAAGGGCATGGAGCATTGTGATGACAGGTGTCATGGAGCATTGTGATGAGAGGGGTCATGGAGCATTGTGATGACAAGGGTCAATGAGCATTGTGATGAGAAGGTCATGGAGCATTAGGCTGAAAATATTCATGGAGAATTGTGATGACAGGGGTCATGGAGACTTCGATGACAAGGCCGTGGAACATTGTGATGGCAGGGGTCATGGAGCATTTCTATGACAGCGGTAATGGAGTATTGTGATGACAGGGGTCATGGAGACTTCGATGACAACGCCGTGGAACATTGTGATGGCAGGGGTCATGGAGCATTTCTATGACAGCGGTAATGGAGCATTGTGATGACTAGGGCACGGAACACTGTGATACATGTGTCATAGTGGATTGTAATGACAAGGTCATGGAGAATTGTGATGAGAAGTGTATCGAGCATTGTGATGACAAGCGTCATGGAGCATTGTGTTGACAAGGGCATGGAGCAATGTGATGGGAGGTTTCATGGAGCATTGTGATGAAATGGCATGGAGCATTGTGATACCAAGGGTCATGGAGTTTTGTGATGACAAAAGTCATGGAGAATTTTGATGACAAGGTCGTGGTGCATTGTGATGAGAAGGACAGGGAGCATTGTGATGACAGGGTCATGGAGCAAATTGATGAAGTGTCATGGAACATTTTGATTACAGGGGTTATGGAACATTGTGATGTCAGGGGCCATGTAGCATTTTGATGAAAAGGGTCATGGAGCATTCTGAAGAAAAGGTGCATGGAGCATTGAGATTACAGGGGTTTGGAAGAATTGTGATGACAAGGGCATGGAGCATTGTGATGAGAAGCAATGGAGCATTCTGATGACATGCGTCATGGAGCTTTGTGATGACAAGGACATGGTGAATTGTGATTACAGGGGTCTTAGAGCATTGTGGTGAAAAGGGAATGGATCATTGTGATGAAAAATGCATGGAGCCTTGTCATGACAGGGTTCTAGGAGCATACTGATGACAACTGTCAGGGAGCATTGTGATGATAAGTGTATTGAGCATTGTGATGACAAAGATCATGGAGCATTGTGATGAGAAAACCATGGATAATTGTGATGACCAGCCTCATGGGGCATTGTGATGACAAGTGTTATGGAACACTGTGATCAGAAAAGTTTGGAGCGTTTTGATGACAGAGGTCATTGAGCATTTTGATTTCATTGTGATGACAATAGCATGAAATATTATGGTGATGGGCACGGTGCATTGTGATGACAGGGGTCATGGAGCATTGCTATGACAGGTGTAATGGAGCATTGTGATGACAAGGCCAAGGGGCACTGGTCTGAAAAGTTTCATGGATTATTGTGATGAGAGTGGGCCTGGCGCATTGTGATGACAAGGGCCCAGAACACTGTGGTACAGGGTTCATGGAGGACTGTAATGACAAGGGCATGGGGCATTGTTATGAGAAGGGCATAGAGCATTGTGATAACAAGCGTCATGGGGATTTGTGATGACAGAGGTCATGGAGCATTTTGATGACATGGGTTATGGAGCATGGTGAGGTAAGGGGTCATGGAGCATTGTGACGAAAAAGGTCATGGAGCATTTTGATGACATGGGTTATGGAGAAATGTGATGTCAGGCGTCATGGAGCACTGTGATGATAAGGGCATGTAGTATTTTTATGACAGCGGCCAAGGAACATTGTGATGGCAAGGGTGAGGGCGTATTGTGATGACTAGTGACGGAATATTGTGATATCAGTGGTGACAGACCATTTTGATGAGAAGTGCATGGAGCATTGTGATGACAAGCTGGTGGAGCATTTTGCTGACAAGCGCATGGAGCATTGTGATGACAAGTTTCATTGAGTATTGTGCTGAGAAAGGCATGGAGCACTGTGATGAAAAGTTCATGGTGCATTTTGGTGACACAGGTCACAGAGCCTTGTGATGAAGAGGGCATTGACCATTGAGATGACAAAGATCATGAAGCATTGTGATGAATGGAGTCATGGAGCATTGTGATGACAAGGGTCATGGAGCATTGGGATGTCAAGTGCATGGAGCATTGTGATGACAGGGGCATGGATCATTGGTCTGACAAGTTTCATGGATTATTGTGATGAGAGTGGGCATGGTGCATTGTGATGACAAGAGCATGGAACATTGTGATGACAACGTCATGGATTATAGTGAAGACAGTTGTCAGGGAGCATTGTGATGACATATGTCATGGTCCATCGTGATGCCAATGACATGGAGCATTGTGATGACATATGTCATGGTCCATCGTGATGCCAATGACATGGAGCATTGTTATGACACATGTCATGGACGATTGTGATGACAAAGGTAAAGGAGCATTGTGATGATCAGGGCATGGAGCAATGTGATGGCAAGACTGTGGAGCATTGTGATGAGAAGACCATGGAAAACTGTGTTGATGAGCATCATAGAGCATTATGATGACAAGAGCCATGGAGCATTCTGACATAAGATATCACTTATGAAGAAAATGAAAACATGGCTACATATGAACTGAATTAGGAAAGAGAACAGTGTCTCACATTTGGAAAACATACTTATGCCCGCTTAAGGGGAAAGAGAGGTGGGGAGATGTACAAAACCAGAGTTTGATATTAGCACAGGTACAGTTCCATAATCCAAATACAGAATAGACAAGACCTACTCCTTCCTCAGTGAACGGGACTGAACACCCATATTCCCCGCAGAGGAATATATCAGAGTAGTAAGAATATTAAAACCTATGTATTGATATGTCTCCATAAGGGAATGAAGTGTGTCTTGACTGCCAAAAACATGGCAGTGAGAATCAGCTCAAACCCAGTATAAAAAGGAATTTCAAAAACAAAACAAAAAAACTGGGAAATTCTTTACAATTCCTTCAGGGGCTCTGATGAAACCTGGAATGACCCTATCTACAACGACAGCTGGATGTGGCAAAAGGCTGGACACTTGGGACTGAGAGGACTGGTGAGATTCGGTGAGCAAATGAATACCATTTAAAGCAATAACGTGTGGCAAACATTTCAATGGTCCCAACTCTCCAGGTTGAAGGGAATATTACTACAGCTATAACATGTACGGGAAACCTAGAGAATGGACACACTGTGAATATGAAAGGTTTCTAAAACTCAACTAATAGTCCCTCTCCTGGTGCTCCGGTTTGACTTTCCAACTGCTTTACTATCAATCTCCCAACTTGGAAAGACAGCCCCTTTAACCTCCTGGAACGCACATGTTGCCAATTTGGCAGAGAATGAAAGGGAAGAGGGAGAACCAATGAGAGAGTAGCTGTTAGGAATTTGGACGGTCACATGTCACTCTAATTTCCCGGCAGGAAGAAGAATTAACCAAAGTCTCAGCCACCCGCCGGGAACCAGTATAGGTCCTGAACCAAAACTTTGGACTTGCGGTCAGCTCACAAAAAACGAGTTGAAAAATGGAGTTAAGGGGCACAGCAAAGCACAAACTGTCAGAGAAATAAAGGACAAAAATCGTCAAAAAATCTGTTGAGGGAAGGCAACGAGGCAGACTTCAAAGCGAGACAGAATAGCAGGAAACAGATTTGAAGAGGTACATTGGAATCACCTTTAAAGCACAGGAAGAAGGGCACAACTTCGACAATGATGCACTTGGCCAGAAAGGGCGTATATGTTTTCTCCTGAATATATTCAGGAGAAAACGCATACAGCCTTTTTGTACAAGCAAGCAAGCGGGCAATGCAAATCTACACTACAATGATGTGTCACTTCCCACCAGTCAAAAGGGACATCCACAAAATGTGTAAAAAGCAGAAAAGTAAGACAGGCCCTGGAGAACAGGGAGCCTACTTATGCTGGTGGGCAGGATGTAAATTGCCAACTGCCTCTCTGGAGGAGTGCCTTGTGTTCCCTAAAACAAGTAAACAACAGAGCTACAAAGCCAAGGGCAATTCCAGTCTAGGGAATATACCTTGGGAAAATTGAAAACCAATAAGACAGAGCCACCCCAAAATTTAGGGCTGCACTGCTTACAAGAACATCAACTTGGGTACACCTTAAATATCCCAGGAAAGACAAAAATGGTTCAAAAAATTGTCGTATTTACCTACGATGTAATATCCCTCCGCCTCGAAATCAATGTCATAAGGCCAGTAGCAGCAAAATGAGTGGATTCAGGTACGATGATTCTAAGTGAAATATGTCACAGAGAAAAATAAATTTATCATAAGATATCACTTATGAAGGTCCTGTAAACATGGCTACACATGAACTGAGTTAGGAAGGAGAACAGAGCCTCACATTTAGAAAATACTCTTATGTCTGCTTAAGGGGGAAGGAGAGGTGGGGTGATGCATAAAACCAGAGTTTGATATTAGTACATGTACCGTTCCAAAAACTAAATACGGAATAGACAAGACCTACACTTTCCTCAGTGAAAGGGATTCAAAACGCCATATTTCCCGCAGAGGAATATATCTGACTGGTAAGAATCTTAAAATCTATGTATTGATATGTCTCCGTAAGGGAATCAGGTGTATCTAGACTGGCATAAACATGGCAGTGAGAATCAGCTGAAAACCACTATAAAAAGGAATTTCAAAAACAAAACAAAAAAACAGGGAAATTCTTTACAATTACTTCAGGGGCTTTGATGAAACCTGGAATGACCCTATCTACAACGACAGCTGGATATGGCATAAGTCTGGACTCTTGGGACTGAGAGGATTGGTGAGATTCGGTGAGCAAATGCAGACTCTTTATAGCAATAATGCGTTGCACACATTCCAAGGTTCCCAACTCTCCATGTTGAAGGTAATATTACTACAGCTATAACATGTACGGGAAACCTAGAGAATGGACACACTGTGAATACGAAAGGGTTCTAAAACTCAACTAATAGTCCGTCTCCTGGTGCTCCGGTTTGACTTTCCAACTGCTTTACTATCAATCTGCCAAATTGGAGAGACAGACCCTTTAACCTCCTGGTTCGCACAGGTTGCCAATTTGGCAGAGGATGAAAGGGGAGAGGGAGAAACAATGAGAGAATAGCTGTTAAGCACTTGGACGGGCACATGTCACTCTAATTTCCCGGGAGGAAGAAGAATTAACAAAGTCTCAGACACCCGCCGGGAACCAGTATAGGTCCTGAACCAAAATTTTGGACTTGCGGTCAGCTCACAAAAAACGAGTTGAAAAATGGAGCTCAGGGGCTGCAATGCACAAACTGGCAGAGTAGTAAAGGACAACAATCATCCGAAAATCTGTTGAGGGAAGGCAACGACGTGGACTTGAAAGCAAGCCAGAATAGCAGGAAACAGATTTCAAGAGGTACATTGGAATCGCCTTTAAAGCACAGGAGTAGGGGCACAACTTTGACAATGATGCACATGGCCCAAAAGCCCGTATGCGTTTTCTCCTGAATATATTCAGGAGAAAACGCATACGCGCTTTTTGGCCAAGCAAGCAAGCGGCCAATGCAAATCTGCACTACAACGAAGTATCACATCCCACCAGTCAAAAGGGACATCCACATAATATGTAAAAACCAGAAAGGCAAGATAGGCCCTGGAGAACAGGGAGCCTAGTTATGCTGATGGAAAGGATGTAAATTGCAAACTGCCTCTCTGGAGGAGTGCATTGTGTTCCCTAAAACATGTAAACAACAGAGCTACGGAGCAAAGAGCAATTCCAGTCTAGGGGATATACCTTGGGAAAACGGAAAATCAATAAGACAGAGCCACCCCAAAACTCAGGGCTACACTGCTTACAATAACCTCAACTTGGGTACACCTTAAATATACGAGGAAAGACATAAATGTTTCAAGAAATTGTTTTACTTACGTACGATGGAATATCAGTCAGCCATGAAATCAATGTCATAAGGCCAGTAGCTTCAAAATGAGTGGATTCTGGTACGATGATTCTAAGTGAAATAAGTCAAAGAGAAAATGAAACTTATCATAAGATGTCACTTATGAAGGTCCTGTAAACATGGCTACACATGAACTGAGTTAGGAAAGAGAACAGAGTCTCACATTTAGAAAACTCTCTTATGCCTGCTTAAGGAGGAAGGAGAAGTAGGGTGATTCATAAAACCAGAGTTTGATATTAGTACAGGTACCGTTCCAAAAACCAACTACGGAATAGACAAGACCTACAGTTTCCTCAGTGAAAGGGACTGAAATCCCCATATTTCCCACAGAGGAATATATCTGACAGGTAAGAATCTTAAAACCTATGTATTGATATGTCTCCGTAAGGGAATCAAGTTTCTCTAGACTGGCCTAAACTTGACAGTGAGAATCAGTTCAAACCCACTATAAAAAGGAATTTCAAAAACAAAACAAAATAAACAGGGAAATTCTTTACAATTCCTTCAGTGGCTCTGATGAAACCTGGAATGACACTATCTACAACGAGAGCTGGATGTGGCATAAGGCTGGACACTTGGGACTGAGAGGATTTGTGAGATTCGGTGAGCAAATGCAGACCCTTTAAAGCAATAACGCGTGGCACACATTCCAAGGGTCCCAACTTTCCAGGTTGAAGGGAATATTACTACAGCTATAACATGTACGGGAAACCTAGAGAATGGACACACTGTGAATACGAAAGGTTTCTAAAACTCAACTAATAATCCCTCTCCTGGTGCTCCGGATTGACATTCCAACTCCTTTACTATCAATCTCCCAAGTTGGAGAGACATCCCCTTTAACCTCCTGGTTCTCACAGGTGGCCAATTTTGTAGAGGATGAAAGGGAAGAGGGAGAACCAATGAGAGAGTAGCTGTTAGGCATTTGAACGGGCACATGTCATTCTAATTTCCTGGCAGGAAGAAGAATTAACCAAATTCTCAGACACCCGCCTGGAACCAGTATAGGTCCTGAACCAAAATTTTGGACTTGCGGTCAGCTCACAAAAAACGAGTTGAAAAATGGAGCTCAGGGGCAGCAATGCACAAACTGGCATAGTAGTAAAGGACAACAATCGTCCGAAAATCTGTTGAGGGAAGGCAACGTCACGGACTTGAAAGCGAGCCAGAATAACAGGAAACAGATTTCAAGAGGTACATTGGAATCGCCTTTAAAACACAGGAAGAGGGGCACAACTTCGACAATGATGCACTTGGCCAAAAAGGGCTTATGCGTTTTCTCCTGAATATATTCATCAGAAAACGCATACGCGCTTTTTGGCCATGCAAGCAGCGGGCAATGCAAATCTGCACTACAAAGAAGTATCACTTCCCACTGGTCAAAAGGGACATCCGCAAAATGTGTAAAATCCAGAAAGGCAAGATACGCCCTGGAGAACAAGGAGCCTAGTTTTGCTGATGGACAGGATGTAAATTGCCAACTGCCTCTCTGGAGGAGTGCACTGTGTTCCCAAAAACAAGGAAACAACAGAGCTACAGAGCCAAGGGCACTTCCAGTCTAGGGAGTATACCTTGGGAAAACTGAAAATGAATAAGTCAGAGCCACCCAAAATTTAGGGCTGCACTGCTTACAAGAACCTCAACTTGGGTACACCTTAAATATCCCAGGTAAGACAAAAATGGTTCAAGAAATTGTGGTACTTACATACGATGGAATATCAGTCAGCCATGAAATCAATGTCATAAGGCCAGTAGCAGCAAAATGAGTGGATTCAGGTACGATGATTCTAAGTGAAATATGTCACAGAGAAAAAGAAACTTATCATAAGATATCACTTATGAAGGTCCTGTAACATGGCTACACATGAACTGAGTTAGGAAACAGAACAGAGTCTCACATATAGAAAACACTCTTATGCCGGCTTAAGGGGGAAGGAGAGGTGGGGTGATGCATAAAACCAGAGTTTGATATTAGTACATGTACCATTCCAAAAACCAACTACGGAATAGAAAATCCCTACACTTTCCTTAGTGAAATGCACTCAAAACCCCATATTTCCCGCAGAGGTATATATCTGACTAGTAAGAAACTTAAAACCTATGTATTGATATGTCTCCATAAGGGAATGAAGTGTGTCTTGACTGCCATAAACATGGCAGTGAGAATCAGCTCAAACCCCCTATAAAAAGGAATTTCAAAAACAAAACAAAAAAACAGGGAAATTATTTACAATTCCTTCAGGGTTTCTGATGAAACCTGGAATGACCATATGTACAATGACTGCTGGATGTTGCATAAGGCTGGACACTTGCGACTGAGAGGATTGGTGAGATTCGGTGAGCAAATTCAGACCCTTTAAAGCAATAATGCGTGGCACACATTCCAAGGGTCCTAACTCTCCAGATTGAAGGGAATATTACTACAGCTATAACATGTACTGGAAACCTAGAAAATGGACACACTCTGAATACGAAAAGTTTCTAAAACTCAACTAATAATCCCTCTCCTGGTGCTCCAGGTTGACTTTCCAACTGCTTTACTATCAATGTCCCAACTTGGAGAGACAGGCCCTTTAACCTCCTTGTTCTCACAGGTGGCCAATTTTGTAGAGGATGAAAGGGAAGAGGGAGAACCAATGAGAGAGTAGCTGTTAGGCATTTGGACGGGCGCATGTCATTCTAATTTCCCAGCAGGAAGAAGAATTAACCAAAGTCTCAGACACCCGCCAGGAACCAGTATAGGTCCTGCACCAAAATTTTGGACTTGCGGTCAGCTCACAAAAAACGAGTTGAAAAATGGAGCTCAGGGGCACAGCAATGCACAAACTGGCAGAGTAGTAAAGGACAACAATTGTCTGAAAATCTGTTGAGGGAAGGCAACGTGGCAGACTTGAAAGCGAGCCAGAATAGCAGGAAACAGATTTCAAGAGGTACATTGGAATCACATTTAAAGCACAGGAAGAAGGGCACAACTTCGACAATGATGCACTTGTCCAAAAAGGGTGTATGCCTTTTCACCTGAATATATTCAGGAGAAAACACATACGTGCCTTTTGGCCAAGCAAGCAAGCGGGCAATGCAAATCTGCACTACAATGAAGTATCACTTCCCACCGGTCAAAAGGGCCATCCGCAAAATGTGTAAAAACCAGAAAGGCAAGATAGGCCCTGGAGAACAGGGAGCCTAGTTATGCTGAAGGACAGGATGTAAATTGCCAACTGCCTCTCTGGAGGCGTGCACTGTGTTCCCTAAAGCAAGGAAACAACAGAGCTGCAGAGCCAAGGGCACTTCCAGTCTAGGGAATATACCTTGGGAAAACTGAAATCAATAAGATAGAGCCACACCAAATTTTAGGGCTGCTTATGCAGATGGTTTACTTATGTAGAGGGGAATATTACTCATCCAGAAATCAATGAAATAAGGCCAGTTGTAACAACTCTGGAGGATTTACATACGATCATTCTACGTGACGTATGTCAGAAAGAAAAAGACACATATCATAAGATGTCACTTAAAGATGGAATCAAAAATGGCTACACATGAAATAAATTACAAAACAGAAACATAGTCAAATATGTAGAAAATAGACATAAGGCTGCTAAATGGAAAGGTGAGGAAAGGTGAGGTATCATCCAGGAGGTTGAAATTAGCAAAGATACCATTCCAAGTACCAAATTGTATAACTGACAAGGCCTACACCGTACCTCAAAGAACTGCACTCAGCCCACTCAAGTCACTGGAAAATAATACATATGAATGGTAAGCATCTGAAAAAGAATTTATTGTTGTCTCACAGTACATGAATCAAGTGGATGTACAGCAGCAAAAAACAGAGCTTTGAAAATCAGCTGTAACAAATATAAAATTAAATTTAAAAATATTTAGAAAAACAGTGAGACAGACAAAAATTCTTACAACTTTTGTTGAAGGGCTATGATGTAACATGGATTGAACACATGTAGACCCACAGCAGGATGATATATAAGGCTGGAAGCTTTGCACACTAAGAGATGTTAGAGAGGCTGGGTGAGGAAATGCAGAACTTTAAAAGAAATACTGCCTGATTTCCATTCCATGGGTCCCAAATCTGCAGGTTCAAGGGAATCTTCTGACAGCGAAAACATGCCTGGGAGACCGAGACGAATGTACACCATGTGATCAGGAAAGGTGTCTAAAATGCACCTCATTTTTGATCTCCTGGTGCTGGGGTTCGCCATTCCAGCCAAATTACTAACAATCTCCCCACTTGGAGAATCAGCACCTTTAACCTCCTGTTTCACACAGTTTTCAATTTGTGCAGAGGATAAACGGGAAGAGGGGGAACCAATGAGAGACTAGCTGTAGGAGTTTTGACAGGCACATGTCACTCTAATTTCCCATTAGGAAGAAGAATTAACCAAAGGTTCAGCCTGCCTCCCCAGAACCAGAATAGGGCCGGAAGCAATACAATGGTTTGGCGGCCAGCTCACAAAAAAAGCGAGTTCCAAAATCGAGCTCAGAAGCAGACAATTCAAAGACCTGCAAAGATAAAAATGATAACCAACGTCCAAAAATATATTCAGGTAAGGCAACGAAGAGGATCTGAATGAGAGGCAGAATTGCAGGAAACAGATTTCAAAAGGGAGATTGGACTCATATTTAAAGCATAAGAAAAGCAGCAGAATTTCTAAAATGTTGTAGTTGGGCAAAAGGGTGTATGCGTTTTTTTCATGAATAACTTCAGGAAAAAAACACATACAGACTTTTTGGCCAACCAAGCAAGCGGGAAATGCATATCTGCACAACAAAGAATTCTCAATTTCCACTGCTCAGAAAGGCCATCCAAAAAATGTGTACAAACCAGAAATGCAGGAGAGGCCATGGAGAACAGGGAGCTACTCACGCTGATGGGTGGGGTATAAATATCCAAGAGCCACTCTGAAGAAGTGTATGCTGTTTCCTAAAACATCTAAAATACAAAGCTACCGAGCATAGGGCACTTCCACTCATGGGCATATAACTTGGGAAGACTAAATATCAGCAAGACACAGGCACCCCAAAATTTATGGCTGCTCTGCATACAAGAACCTCAACATCAGTACAACTTAAATATTCCAGGAAAGAGAAAATTGCGTAAAGAACTTGTGGTAATTTTGTACAATTGAATATCACTCAGAAATGAAATCAATGTCATAAGGCCAGTAGCAGCATAATGAGTGGATATAGGTACGACAATTCTAAGTGAAATAAGTCACACAGAAAAAGAAACTTATCAAAATATATCACTTATGAAGGTCCTGTAAACATGGCTACACATGAACTGAGGAAAGAGAACAGAGTCTCACATTGAGAAAACACTCTTATTCCTGCTTAAGGGGGAAGGAGAGTTGGGGTGATGCATAAAACCAGAGTTTGATATTAGCACATGTACCATTCCATGAAGCAAATACAGAATAGACAAAACCTACACCTTCCTCAGTGAACGGGACTCAAAATCCCAATTCCCAGCACAGGAATATATCTGACTAGTAAGAAACTTAAAACCTATATATTGATATGTCTCCATAAGGGAATCAAGTGTGTCTAGACAGGCATAAACATGTCGGTGAAAATCAGCTCAACCCCATTATAAAAATGAATTTCAAAAACAAAACAAACAAAAAAAAAACAGCGAAATTCTTACACAATTCCTTCAGGGGATCTGATGAAACCTGGAATGACCCCATCTGCAAAGACAGCTAGATGAGTCATAAGGCTGGACACTTGGGGCTGAGAGGACTGTTGAGATTGGGTGAGAAAATGCAGACCCTTTAAAGCAGTAATGCATGCCACCCATTCCATGGGTCCCAACTCTCCAGGTAGAAGGGAATATCACTACAGTTATAACATGTATGGGAAACCTAGGGAATGGACACCATGTGATGGCAAATGATTTCTAAAAGGCTCCTAATTTTTCCCCTTCTTGTGCTCCAGTTTGGCATTCCAACTGCTTTACTATCAATCTCCCAACTTGGAGAGTCAGCCCCTATAAGGTCCTGCTTCGCACAGTTTGCAAATTGTGCAGTGGATGAAAGGGAAGAGGGAGAACCAATCAGAGAGTAGCTGTAGGCATTTGGACGGACACATGTCACTCTAATTTCCCGACTGGAAGGAAGAATTATCCAAAGCGTCATCCTGCACCCCCAGAACCAGTTTAGGTCCTGTAGCAAATTTGTGGATTTGCGGTCAGCTCACAAAAACTCGCGTTGAAAATTGGAGCTGAGGGGCACAGCAATTCTCAAACCTGCAGAGTTATAAAGGACAACTATCTTCCAAAAATCTGTTGAGGGAAGGCAACGAAGCAGACTTGAAAATGAGGCAGAATTGCACAAAACATATTTCAAGTGGTAAATTGGAATTGTCTTTAAAGCACAGGAAAAGCGTAACAACTTCGACAATGATGCACTTGGCCAAAAAGGGTGTATGCATTTTCTGCTGAATATATCCAGGAGAAAATGAATACGCCCTTTTTGGCCAATCAAGCAAGCCCTCAATGCAAATCCACACTACAAAGAATTGTCACTTCCCACCGGTCAAAAGGGACACCTGAAAATCTGTAAAAACCAGAAAATAAAGACAGAGATAACAAGAGCATGTTGCAATGTGATCCCAAGGGTCATGGAGGACTGTGATGACAAGGTCATGGAGCATTTTGCTGACAAAGGCATGGAGCATTGTGATGACAAGGGTCACGGAGCACTGTGAAGACAAGCGTCACGGAGCATTGTGATTACAGGGGTCATGGAGCATTGGGATGACAAGGGCATGGATCATTTTGATGACAAGGGTTATGGAGCATTTTGATGACAAGAGTGCCGGATCACTGTGTTGTCAGGGGTCATGGAGGGTTGTGATGACAGTGGTCATGGAGCATTGTGATGACAAGGGTCATGTAGAAGTGAGAAGAGAAGGTCATGGAGCTTTGGGTTGAAAATGTTCATTGAGTATTGTGATGACATGGGTCATGGAGCATTGTGATGACAAGGCCCTGGAGCATTGTAATGAGAAGACCATGGAGCCTTGTGATGACAAGGCTCATGGAGCATTCTGATGAAAATGTGCATGGAGAATTGTGATTACAGGGGTCTTGGAGCATTGTGATGACAAGGGCATGGAGCATTTGGATGAGAAGACCATGGAGCGTTCTGATGACATGTGTCATGGAGCTTTGTGATGAGAAGGGCATGGGGCATTGTGATTACAGGGGTCTTGGAGCATTGTGATGAAAAGGGCATGGATCATTGTGATGGAAAAGGCATGGAGCCTTGTCATGACAGGGTTCAAGGAGCATACTGATGACAAGTGTCAGGGAGCATTGTGATGACAAGTGTATTGAGCATTGTGATGACAAAGGTAATGGAGCATTGTGATGAGAATACCATGGATAATTGTGATGACGAGCGTCATGGGGCATTGTGATGACAAGTGTTATGGACCATTGTGATCACAAGGGTTTGGAACATTGTGATGACAGAGGTCATGGAGCATTTTGATTTCATTGTGATGACAATAGCATGAAGCATTATGATGATGGGCATGGTGCATTGTGATGACAGGGTTCATGGAGCATTGAGATGAAAAGGGGCATGGAGCATAGTGATTAAAGTTGTCTTGGAGCAATGTGATGACAAGGGCATGGAGAATTGAGATGAGAAGGCCATGGAGCATTCTGATGACTTGCGTCATGGAGCTTTGTGATGACAGTGGCATTCAAAATTGGTCTAAAAAGTTTCATTGATTATTGTGATGATGGTGGACATGGTGCATTTTGATGACAAGGGCATGGAGCATTGTGATTTCAAGGTCATGGAATATTGTGAAGACAGGTGACAGGGAGTGTTGTGATGACGTGATGAAAAGTTCATGTAGCATTGTGGTGAAAAAGATCACAGAGCCTTGTGTGACGAGGGCATGGACCATAGTGATGAGATAGGTCATGAAGCATTGTGATGACTGGATTCACGGAGCATTGTGGTGAAAGGGGTCATGGAGCATTTTGATGACAAGGGCATGGAGCAATGTGATGACAGGGGCATGGAACATTGGTCTGACAAGTTTCTTGGATTATTGTGATGACAGTGGGCATGAAGCATTGTGATGACTAGGGCATGGAGCATTGTGGTGACAAACGCATGGAGCATTTTAATGACAAGGGACACAGAGCGTTGTGATGAAATATTCATGGAGCATTGTGGTGAAAAAGATCACAGAGCCTTGTTTGAAGAGGGCATGGACCACTGTGATGACAAAGGTCATGAAGCATTGTGATGACTGGAGTCACGGAGCATTGTGATGACAGGGGTCATGGAGCATTATGATGACAAGATTTATGTATTATTGTGATGAGAGTGGGCATGGTGCATTGTGATGACAAGGGCATGGAACATTGTGATGACAAGGTCATGGATTATTGTGAAGACAGGTGTCAGGGAGCATTGTGATGACATATGTCATTGTCCATTGTGATGACAATGGCATGGAGCATTGTGATACCAAGTGTCATGGAGGATTGTGATGACAAAGGTAATGGAGCATTTTCATGACAAGGTCTTAGAACATTGTGATGACAAGTGTCATGGAGCATTGTGATGACAAGGGCATGGAGCATTGTGATGACAAGGGCCATTGAGAATTGTGATGACAACGTCGTGAAGCATTGTGATGACAAGCGCATGGAGCTTGCTATGACAGTGGTCATAGAGCATTGCGATGACAAGTGCATGGAGAATTGTGATGACAAGATCATGTAACATTGTGATGAGAAGTGTCACGAAGCATTGTGATGACAAGGACGTGGAGAATTGTAATGACATGGGACATGGAGCATTGTGATGAACAGGGCATGGAGAATTGTGATAGCAAGACCGTGGAGCATTGTGATGAAAAGACTATGGATAATTATGATGAAGAGCGTCATGGATCACTGTAATGACAAGGGGCATGGAGCATTGTGATGACAGGTGTCATGGAGCATTGTGATGAGAGTGGTCATGGAGCATTGTGATGACAAGTGTCATGGAGCATTGTGATGAGAAGTTCATGGAACATTGGCCTGAAAATATTCATGGAGTCTTGTGATGACAGTGGTCAAGGAGCATGGTGATGACAAGGGAATGGAGCTTTGTGATGACATGGTCCTGGAGCAGTGTGATGAGAAGACCATGCAGCCTTGTGATTACAAGTCTCATGGAGCATTCTGATGAATAGGGGCATGGAACATTGTGATTACAGGGGTCTTGGAGCATTGTGATTACAAGGGCATGGAGCATCGTGATGAGAAGGCCATGGAGCATTCTGATGACATGTGTCATGGATCTTTGTGATGACAAGGGCATTGAGCATTGTGATTACAGGGGTCTTGGAGCATTGTGATGACAAGGGTCATGGAGCATAATTATGACAGGGGTAATGGAGCATTGTGATGACAAGGGCATGGAACATTGGTCTGAAAATTTCATGGATTATTGTGATGAGATTCGGCATGGAACACTGTGATGACTAGGGCATGGAACACTGTGATACATGTGTCATGGAGGACTGTAATGACAAGGGCATGGAGCACTGTGATGAGAAGAGTATCGTGCAATGTGATGACAAGAGTCATGGAGCATTGTGGTGACAAGGTCATGGAGCAATATGATGAGAAGTTTCATGTAGCATTGTGATGAAATGGCATGGAGTATTGTGATACCAAGGGCCATGGAGCTTTGTGATGACAAAGGTCATGGAGCATTGTGCTGACAAAGGCATGGAGCATTGTGATGACAAGGGACACAGAGCCTTGTGATGAAAATTTCATGGAGCATTGTGGTGACAAAGATGACAGAGCCTTGTGTGACGGGGGCATGGACCACTGTGAGGAGAAAGGGCATGAATCATTGTGATGACTGTAGTCACGGAACACTGTTATGAGAGGGATCATGCAGCATTGTGATGACAAGGGCATGGAGCAATGTGATGACAGGGGCATGGAACATTGGTCTGACAAGTTTCATGGATTATTGTGATGACAGTGGGCATGGAGCATTGAGATGACAAGGGCATGGAGCATTGTGGTGACAAAGGTCACAGAGCCTTGTGTGACGAGGGCATGGACCATAGTGAGGACAAAGGTCATGAAGCATTATGATGACTGGGGTCACGGAGCATTGTGATGACAGGGGTCTTGGAGCATTGAGATGAAAAGGCCATGGATCATTGTGATGACAGGGGCATGGAACATTGGTCTGACATGTTTCATGGATTATTGTGATGACAGTGGGCATGGCGCATTGTGATTACAAGGGCATGGACCATTGTGATGACAAGGTCATGGAGTATTGTGAAGAAAGGTGTCAGGGAGCATTGTGATGACATATGTTATTTTCCATTGTGATGACAATGGCATGGAGCATTGTGATAACAAGTGTCATGGAGGATTGTGATGACAAAGGTAATGGAGCATTTTGATGACAAGAGTCATGGAGAATTGTGTTGACAAGGGCATGGAGCATTCTGATGAATAGGTGCATGGAGCATTGAGATTACAGGGTTTTTGAAGCAATGTGATTACAAGGGCATGGAGCATTGTGATGAGAAGGCAATGGAGCATTCTGATGACATGCGTCATGGAGTTTTGTGATGACAAGGACATGGAGCATTGTGATTACAGAAGTCTTGGAGCATTGTGATGAAAAATGCATGGAGCCTTGTCATGACAGGGTTCAAGGAGCATACTGATGACAACTGTCAGGGAGCATTGTGATGATAAGTGTATTGAGCATTGTGATGACAAAGATCATGGAGCATTGTGATGAGAAGACCATGGATAATTATGATGACCAGCGTCATGGGGCATTGTGATGACAAGTGTTATGGAACATTGTGATCAGAAGGTTTTTGTGCATTGTGATGACAGAAGTCATTGAGCATTTTGATTTCATTGTGATGACAATAGCATGAAATATTATGGTGATGGGCACGGTGCATTGTTATGACAGGGGTCATAGAGCATTGCGATGACAAGTGCATGGAGAATTGTGATGACAAGATCATGTAACATTGTGATGAGAAGTGTCACGAAGCATTGTGATGACAAGGACGTGGAGAATTGTAATGACATGGGACATGGAGCATTGTGATGAACAGGGCATGGAGAATTGTGATAGCAAGACCGTGGAGAATTGTGATGAAAAGACTATGGATAATTATGATGAAGAGCGTCATGGATCACTGTAATGACAAGGGGCATGGAGCATTGTGATGACAGGTGTCATGGAGCATTGTGATGAGAAGGTCATGGAGCATTGGCCTGAAAATATTCATGGAGTATTGTGATGACAGTGGTCAAGGAGCATTGTTATGACAAGGGAATGGAGCTTTGTGATGAAAAGTTCCTGGAGCAGTGTGATGAGAAGACCATGGAGCCTTGTGATTACAATTCTCATGGAGCATTCTGATGAATAGGGGCATGGAACATTGTGATTACATGGGTCTTGGAGCATTGTGATGACAAGGGCATGGAGCATTGTGATGAGAAGGCCATGGAGCATTCTGATGACATGTGTCATGGATCTTTGTGTTGACAAGGGCCTGGAGCATTGTGATTACAGGGGTCTTGGAGCATTGTGATGACAAGGGTCATGGAGCCTTGGATGCCAAGGCGGTGCAACATTGTGATGGCAGGTGTCATGGAGCATAATTATGACAGGGGTAATGGAGCATTGTGATGACAAGGGCATGGAACATTGGTCTGAAAATTTCATGGATTACTGTGATGAGATTCGGCATGGAACACTGTGATGACTAGGGCATGGAACACTGTGATACATGTCTCATGGAGGATTGTAATGACAAGGGCATGGAGCATTGTGATGAGAAGAGTATCGTGCAATGTGATGACAAGAGTCATGGAGCATTGTGGTGACAAGGGCATGGAGCAATGTGATGAGAGTGTTCATGTAGCATTGTGATGAAATGGCATGGAGTATTGTGATGCCAAGGGTCTTGGAGCTTTGTGATGACAAAGGTCATGGAGCATTTTGATGACAAGGTCGTGGTGCATTGTGATGAGAAGGCAATGGAGCATTCTGATGACATGCGTCATGGAGTTTTGTGATGACAAGGACATGGAGCATTGTGATTACAGAAGTCTTGGAGCATTGTGATGAAAAATGAATGGATCATTGTGATGAAAAATGCATGGAGCCTTGTCATGACAGGGTTCAAGGAGCATACTGATGACAACTGTCAGGGAGCATTGTGATGATAAGTGTATTGAGCATTGTGATGACAAAGATCATGGAGCATTGTGATGAGAAGACCATGGATAATTATGATGACCAGCGTCATGGGGCATTGTGATGACAAGTGTTATGGAACATTGTGATCAGAAGGTTTTTGTGCATTGTGATGACAGAAGTCATTGAGCATTTTGATTTCATTGTGATGACAATAGCATGAAATATTATGGTGATGGGCACGGTGCATTGTTATGACAGGGGTCATAGAGCATTGCGATGACAAGTGCATGGAGAATTGTGATGACAAGATCATGTAACATTGTGATGAGAAGTGTCACGAAGCATTGTGATGACAAGGACGTGGAGAATTGTAATGACATGGGACATGGAGCATTGTGATGAACAGGGCATGGAGAATTGTGATAGCAAGACCGTGGAGAATTGTGATGAAAAGACTATGGATAATTATGATGAAGAGCGTCATGGATCACTGTAATGACAAGGGGCATGGAGCATTGTGATGACAGGTGTCATGGAGCATTGTGATGAGAAGGTCATGGAGCATTGGCCTGAAAATATTCATGGAGTATTGTGATGACAGTGGTCAAGGAGCATTGTGATGACAAGGGAATGGAGCTTTGTGATGAAAAGTTCTTGGAGCAGTGTGATGAGAAGACCATGGAGCCTTGTGGTTACAATTCTCATGGAGCATTCTGATGAATAGGGGCATGGAACATTGTGATTACATGGGTCTTGGAGCATTGTGATGACAAGGGCATGGAGCATTGTGATGAGAAGGCCATGGAGCATTCTGATGACATGTGTCATGGATCTTTGTGTTGACAAGGGCCTGGAGCATTGTGATTACAGGGGTCTTGGAGCATTGTGATGACAAGGGTCAGGGAGCCTTGGATGCCAAGGCGGTGCAACATTGTGATGGCAGGTGTCATGGAGCATAATTATGACAGGGGTAATGGAGCATTGTGATGACAAGGGCATGGAACATTGGTCTGAAAATTTCATGGATTACTGTGATGAGATTCGGCATGGAACACTGTGATGACTAGGGCATGGAACACTGTGATACATGTGTCATGGAGGATTGTAATGACAAGGGCATGGAGCATTGTGATGAGAAGAGTATCGTGCAATGTGATGACAAGAGTCATGGAGCATTGTGGTGACAAGGGCATGGAGCAATGTGATGAGAGTGTTCATGTAGCATTGTGATGAAATGGCATGGAGCATTGTGATGCCAAGGGTCATGGAGCTTTGTGATGACAAAGGTCATGGAGCATTTTGATGACAAGGTCGTGGTGCATTGTGATGAGAAGGGCAGGGAGCATTGTGATGACAGGGTTATGGAGCAAATTGATGAAAAGTGTCATGGAACATTTTGATGACAGGGGTTATGGTACATTGTGATGTCATGGGTCATGCAGCATTTTTATTAAAAGGGTCATGAAGCATTCTGATGAAAAGGTGCATGGAGCATTGAATTATAGGGGTTTTGAGCAATGTGATTACAAGGGCATGGAACATTGTGATGAGAAGGCAATGGAGCATTCTGATGACATGTGTCATAGAGCTTTGTGATGACAAGGACATGGAGCATTGTGATGTCAGGGGTCATGGAGCATTGTGAAGATAAGGGCATGTAGCACTGTGATGACAGTGGTCATGGAACATTGTGATGACAGGGCTGAGCGAGTATTGTGATGACTAGTGATGGAACATTGTGATATATGTGTTGAGAGCGCATTTTGAAGAGAAGTTCATGGAGCTTTGTGATGACAGGGGTCATGGAGCATTGTGATGACAAGGGCATGGAACGATGTGATGACACGGGCATGGAACGTTGGTCTGACAAGTTTCATGGATTATTGTGATGACAGTGGGCATGGAACATTGTGATGACAAGGGCATGGAGCATTGTGGTGACAAAGGCATGGAGCATTTTGATGACAAGGGACACAGAGCATTGTGATGAAATATTCATGGAGCATTGTGGTGACAAAGATCACAGAGCCTTGTGTGACAAGAACATGGAGCATTGCGATGAGATAGGTCCTGAATCATTGTGATGACTGGAGTCACGGAGCATTGTGATGACAGGGGTCATGGAGCATTGCTCTGACAAGATTTATGGTTTATTGTGATGAGAGTGGGCATGGCAAATTGTGATGACAAGGGCATGGAACATTGTGATGACAAGGTCATGGAGTATTGTGATGATAAGGGCATGTAGCACTGTGATGACAGTGGTCATGGAACATTGTGATGACAGGGGTGAGCGAGTATTGTGATGACTAGTGATGGAACATTGTGATATATGTGGTGAGAGAGCGTTTTGATGAGAAGTGCAAGGAGCATTGTGATCACAAATTTTATGGAGCATACCGATGAAAAGGATGTGGAGCATTGTGATAAAAAGTGTCATGGAGCCTTGTGATTACAAGGCCGTGGAACATTGTGATGGCAGGGGTCATGGAGCATTGTTATGACAGGTGTAATGGAGCATTGTGATGACAAGGGCATGGAGCAATGTGATGAGAGATTTCATTGAGCATTGTGATGACAATGGCATGGAGCATTGTGATCCCAAGTGTCATGCAGATTTGTGATGACAAATGATATGGGGTATGTTGATGACAAGGGCGTGGTGCATTGTGATGACAAGGGCATGGAGCATTGTGATGACAGGGGCAGGGAGCATTGTGATGACAAGGTCATGGAGTATTGTGAAGACAGGTGTCAGGGAGCATTGTGATGACATATGTCATTGTTCATTGTGATGACAATGGCATGGAGCATTGTGATACCAAGTGTCATGGAGGATTGTGATGACAAAGGTAATGGAGCATTTTGATGACAAGGGCTTGGAACATTGCGATGACAAGGGTCATGGAGCATTGTGTTGACAGGGGCATGGAGTATTCTGATGAAAAGGTGCATGGAGCATTGAGATTACAGGTGTTTTGAAGCAATGTGATTACAAGGGCATGGAGCATTTTGATGAGAAGGCAATGCAGCATTCTGATGACATGCGTCATGGAGCTTTGTGATGACAAGGACATGGAGCATTGTGATTACAGGGTTCTTGGAACATTGTGATGGAAACGGAATGGATCATTGTGATGAAAAATGAATGGAGCCTTGTCATGACAGGGTTCAAGGAGCATATTGATGACAACTGTCAGGGAGCATTGTGATGATATGTGTATTGAGCATTGTGATGAAAAAGATCATGGAGCATTGTGATGAGAAGAGCAAGGATAATTGTGAGGACCAGCGTCATGGGGCATTGTGATGACAAGTGTTATGGAACATTGTGATCAGAAGGGTTTTGTGCATTGTGATGACAGAGTTCACTGAGCATTGTGATTTCATTGTGATGACAATAGCATTAAATATTATGGTGATGGGCACGGTGCATTTTGATGACAGGGTTCATGGAGCATTGAGATGAAAAGGAGCATGGAACATTGTGATTACAGGGGTGATGGAGCATTGTGATGACAAGGACATGGAGCATTGTGATGAGAAGGCAATGGAGCATTTTAATGACATGCGTCATGGAGCTTTGTGATGACAAGGGCATGGAGAATTGTGATTACAGGAGTCATGTAATATTGTGATGACAGGGGTGAGGGAGTATTGTGATGACTAGTGATGGAACATTGTGATATCAGTGGTGAGAAGGCATTTTGAGGAGAAGTGCATGGAGCATTTTGATGAAAAGTTTTATGGAGCATTTTGATGACAAGGATGTGGAGCATTGTGATGACAAGTGCATGGTGCATTGTGATGACATGTGTTATGGAGCATTGTGCTGACACGCACATCGAGCATTGTGATGACAAGGCTCATGGAGCATTGTGCTGACAAAGGCTTGGAGCTTTGTGATGACAAGGGTCACAGAGCATTGTGATAAAAATTTCATAGAGCATTGTGGTGACAAAGGTCCCAGAGCTCTGTGTGACGAGGTCATGGACCATTGTGATGACATATGTCATGAAGCAGTGTGATGACTGAAGTCAAAGAGCATTGTGATAAGAGTGGTCATGGAGCATTGTGATGAAAAGGGAATGGATCATTGTGATGAAATAGGCATGGATCCTTGTCATGACAGTGTTCAAGGAGCATACTGATGACAAGTGTCAGGGAGCATTGTGATGACAAGTGTATTGAGCATTGTGGTGACAAAGGTCATGGAGCATTGTGATGAGAAGTACTTGCATAATTGTGATGATGAGCGTCATGGGGTATTGTGATGACAAGTGTTATGGATCGTTGTGATCAGAAGGGTTTGGAGCATTGTGATGACAGAAGTCATGGAGCATTTTAATTTCATTTTGATGACAATAGCATGAATCATTATGATGATGGGCATGGTGCATTGTGATCACAGGGTTTATGGAGCATTCAAATGAAAAGTGCCATGGAGAATTGTGATTACAAACGTCTTGGTGCATTGTGATGACAAGGCTCATGAAGCCTTGTGATGATAAGGACGAGGAACATTTTGATGGCAGGGGTCCTGGAGCATTGTTATGACAGGTGTAATGGAGCATTGTGATGACAAGGGCATGGAGCAATGTGATGAGAGATTTCATTGAGCATTGTGATGACAATGGCATGGATCATTGTGATGCCAAGGGTCATGGAGCATTGTGATGACAAATGTCATGGGGCATTTTGATGACAAGGGCGTGGTGCATTGTGATGAGAAGGGCAGGGCGCATTGTGATGACAGGGTCATGGAGCAATTTGAATAAAAGCGTCATGGAATATTTTGATGACAGGGGTTATGGAACATTTGATGTCAGGGGTCATGAAGCATTGTGATGAAATGTGTCATGGAGCATTTTGTGACAGGGGTTATGGAACATTGTGATCTCAGGGGTCATGGAGGATTGTAATGATAAGGGCATGTAGCACTGTGATGACAGTGGTCATGGAACATTGTGATGACAGGGGTGAGCGAGTATTGTGAAGAGTAGTGATTGAACATTGTGATATATGTTGTGAGAGAGCTTTTAATGAGAAGTGCATGGAGCATTGTGATGACAATTTTTATGGAGCATAGCGATGAAAAGGATGTGGAGCATTGGGATGAAAAGAGCATGGCACATTGTGATGACATGTGTCATGGAGCATTGTGCTGACAAGACATTGGAGCATTTTGATGACAAGTGTCATGGAGCATTGTGATGACAAGGGACAGAGAGCATTGTGATGAAAATATCGTGGAGCATTGTGGTGACAAAGATCAGAGAGCCTTGTGTGACGGGGGCATGGACCATTGTGAGGAAAAATGTCATGAATCATTGTGATGACTGGAGTCACGGAGAATTGTGATGACAGTGGTCATGGAGCATTGTGATGACAAGGGCATGGAGCAATGTGATGACAGGGGAATGGAACATTGGTCTGACAAGTTTCATGGATTATCGTGATGACAGTGGGCATGGAGCATTGAGATGACAAGGGCATGGAGCATTGTGGTGACAAAGGTCACAGAGCCTTGTGTGACGAGGGCATGGACCATTGTGAGGACTAATGTCATGAAGCATTGTGATGACTGGAGTCACGGAGCATTGTGATGACAGGGGTCATGGAGCATTGTGATGACAAGGGCATGGAGCATTGTGATGACAGGGGCATGGAACATTGGTCTGACATGTTTCTTGGTTTTTTGTGATGACAGTGGGCATGGCGCATTGTGATGACAAAGTCATGGAGTATTGTGAAGACAGGTGTCAGGGAGCATTGTGATCACATATGTCATTGTCCATTGTGATGACAATGGCATGGAGCATTGTGATACCAAGTGTCATGGAGGATTGTGATGACAAAGGTAATGGAGCATTTTGATGACAAGGGCTTGGAACATTGTGATGACAAGTGTCATGGAGCATTGTGATGACAAGGGCATGGAGCATTGAGATTACAGGGGTTTTGAAGCAATGTGATTACAAGGGCATGGAGCATTGTGATGAGAAGGCAATGGAGCATTCTGATGACATGCGTCATGGAGATTTTTGATGACAAGGACATGGAGCATTGTGACTACAGGGGTCTTGGAGCATTGTGATGAAAAGTGAATGGATCATTGTGGTGAAAAATGCATGGAGCCTTGTTATGACAGGGTTCAAGGAGCATACTGATGACAACTGTCAGGGAGCATTGTGATGATAAGTGTATTGAGCATTGTGATGACAAAGATCATGGAGCATTGTGATGAGAAGACCATGGCTAATTGTGATGACCAGCGTCATGGGGCATTGTGATGACAAGTGTTATGGAACACTGTGATCAGAAGGGTTTGGTGCATTGTGATGACAGAGGTCATTGAGCATTTTGATTTCATTGTGATGACAATAGCATGAAATATTATGGTGATTGGCACGGTGCATTGTGATGACAGGGTTCATGGAGCATTGAGATGAAAAGGGGCATGGAGCATTGTGATTACAGGGGTGTTGGAGCATTGTGATGACAAGGGCATGGAACATTGTGAAGACAAGGCCGTGGAATACTGTGATGGCAAGGGTGATGGGGCATTGTTATGACAGGTGTAATGTAGCATTGTGATGACAAGGGCATTCAGAATTGTTATTACAGGGGTCATGGAATATTGTGATGACAGGGGTGAGGGAGTATTGTGATGACTAGTGATGGAACATTGTGATATCAGTGGTGAGAAAACATTTTGTCGAGAAGTGCATGGAGCATTGTGATGACAAATTTTATGGAGCATTTTGATGACAAGGATGTGGAGCATTGTGATGACAAGTGCATGGTGCATTGTGATGACATGGGTTATGGAGCATTGTGCTGACAAAGGCATGGAGCTTTGTGATGACAAGGGTCACAGAGCATTGTGATAAAAATTTCATGGAGCATTGTGGTGACAAATGTCACAGAGCTTTGTGTGACGAGGTTATGGACCATTGTGATGAGAAAGGTCATGAATCATGGTGATGACTGGAGTCACGGAGCACTGTGATGACAGGGGTCATGGAGCATTGTGATGACAGGGTCATGGAGCAATTTGAAAAAATTTATCATGGAATATTTTGATGACAGGGGTTATGGAACATTGTCATGTCAGAGTTCATGGAGCATTGTGATGACAAGGTCATGGAGCAATATGATGACAGGGGCATGGAACATTGGTCTGACAAGTTTCATGGATTATTTTGATGATGGTGGGCATGGAGCATTGAGATGACAAGGGCATGGAGCATTGTGGTGACAAAGGTCACAGAGCCTTGTGTCACGAGGGCTTGGACCATTGTGAGGACAAAGCTCATGAAGCATTTTGATGACTGGAGTCACGGAGCATTGTGATGACAGGGGTCATGGAGCATTGTGATGACAAGGGCATGGAGCATTGTGATGACAGGGGCATGGAACATTGGTCTGACATGTTTCATGCATTATTGTGATGACAGTGGGCATGGCGCATTGTGATGACAAGGGCATGGAACATTGTGATGACAAGGTCATGGAGTATTGTGAAGACAGGTGTCAGGGATCATTGTGATGACATATGTCATTGTCCATTGTGATGACAATGGCATGGAGCATTGTGATACCAAGTGTCATGGAGGATTGTGATGACAAAGGTAATGGATCATTTTGAAGACAAGGGCTTGGAACATTGCGTTGACAAGGGTCATGGAGCATTGTGCTGACAAAGGCATGGAGCTTTGTGATGCCAAGGGTCACAGAGCATTGTGATAAAAATTTCATGGAGCACTGTGATGAAAAAGGTCACTGAGCTTTGTGTGACGAGGTCATGGACCATTGTGATGACAAATATCATGAAGCACTGTGATGACTGGAGTCACGGAGCATTGTGATAACAGGGGTCTTGGAGCATTGTCCTGAAAAGGGAATTGATCATTGTGATGAAAAAGGCATGGAGCCTTGTCATGACAGGGTTCAAGGAGCATACTGATGACAAGTGTCAGCGAGCATTGTGATGCCAAGTGTATTGAGCATTGTGGTGACCAAGGTATTGGAACATTGTGATCAGAAGACCTTGCATAATTGTGATGACGAGCGTCATGGGGCATGTGATGACAAGTGTTATGGAACATTGAGATCAGAAGGGTTTGGAGCATTGTGATGACAGAGCACATGGAGCATTTTGATTTCATTGTGATGACAATAGCATGAATCATTATGATGATGGGCATGGTGCATTGTGATGACAGTGTTCATGGAGCATTGAGATGAAAAGTGGCATGGAGAATTGTGATTACAGAGGTCTTGGAGAATTGTGATGACAAGGATCATGGAGCTTTTTGATGACAAATGTCATGGGGCATTTTGATGACAAGGGCGTGGTGCATTGTGATGAGAAGGGCAGGGAGCATTGTGATGACAGGGTCATGGAGCAATTTGAATAAAAGAGTCATGGATTATTTATTTATTTATTTATTTATTTATTTATTTATTTATTTATTTATTTTTTATTATTTTTTTTTTGTGGTATGCGGGCTTCTCACTGTCGCGGCCTCTCCCGTTGAGGAGCACAGGCTCCAGACGCGCAGGCCCAGCGGCCATGGCCCACGGGCCCAGCCGCTCCGCGGCACGTGGGATCCCCCCAGATCGGGGCACGAACCCGCGTCCCCTGCATCGGCAGGCGGACTCTCAACCACTGCGCCACCAGGGAAGCCCCCATGGATTATTTTGATGAAAGGTTTTATGGAACATTGTGATGTCAGTGTTCATGAAGCATTGTGATGAAATGGGTCATGGAGCATTTTGTGAGAGGGGTTATGGAACATTGTGATGTCAGGTGTCATGGAGCATTGTGATGATATGGGCATGTAGAACTGTGATGACAGTGATCATGGAACATTGTGATGACAGGGGTGAGCGAGTATTGTGATGACTAGTGATGGAACATTGTGATATATGTTGTGAGAGAGCATACTGATGAGAAGTACAAGGAGCATTTTGATGACAAGTTTTATGGAGCATAGCGATGAAAAGGATGTGGAGCATTGTGATGAAAAGAGCATGGCACATTGTGATGACATGTGACATGGAGCATTGTGCTGACAAGCGCATGGAGCATTTTAATGACAAGTGTCATGGAGCATTGTGTTGACAAAGGCATGGAGCATTGTGATGACAAGGGACACAGAGTATTGTGATGAAAATTTCATGGAGCATTGTGGTGACACTGATCACAGAGCCTTGTGTTATGAGGGCATGGACCGTTGTGATGAGAAAGGTCATGAATCATTGTGATGACTGGAGTCACAGAGCACTGTGATGACAGGGGTCATGGAGCATTGTGATGACAAGGGCATGGAGCAATGTGATGACAGGGTCATGGAACTTTGGTCTGACAAGTTTCATGGATTATTGTAATGACAATGGGCATGGAGCATTGAGATGACAAGGGCATGGAGCATTGTGGTGACAAAGGTCACAGAGCCTTGTGTGACGAGTGAATGGACCATTGTGAGGACAAATGTCATGAAGCATTGTGATGACTGGAGTCACGGAGCATTGTGATGACAGGGGTCATGGAGCATTGTGATGACAAGGGCATCGAGCATTGTGATGACAGGGGCATGGAACATTGGTCTGACATATTTCATTGATTATTGTGAGACAGTGGGCATGGCGCATTGTGATGACAAGGGCATGGAAATTTGTGATGACAAGGTCATGGAGTATTGTGAAGACAGGTGTCAGGGAGCATTGTGATGACATATGTCATTGTCCATTGTGATGACAATGGCATGGAGCATTGTGATACCAAGTGTCATGGAGGATTGTGATGACAAAGGTAATGGAGCAGTTTGATGACAAGGGCTTGGAACATTGCTATGACAAGGGTCATGGAGCATTGTGATGACAAGGGCATGGAGCATTCTGATGAAAAGTTGCATGGAGCATTGAGATTACAGGTGTTTTGAAGCAATATGATTACAAGGCCATGGAGCATTGTGATGAGAAGGCAAATGAGCATTCTGATGACATGCGTCATGGAGCTTTGTGATGACAAGGACATGGAGCATTGTGATTACAGGGGTCTTGGAACATTGTGATGAAAAGGGAATGGATCATTGTGATGAAAAATGCATGGAGCCTTGTCATGACAGGGTTCAAGGAGCATACTGATGACAACTGTCAGGGAGCATTGTGATGATAAGTGTATTGAGCATTGTGATGACAAAGATCATGGAGCATTGTGATGAGAAGTCCATGGATAATTGTGATGACCAGCGTCATGGGGCATTGTGATGACAAGTGTTATGGAACATTGTGATCAGAAGGGTTTGGTTCACTGTGATGACAGAGGTCATTGAGCATTTTGATTTCATTGTGATGACAATAGCATGAAATATTATGGTGATGGGCACGGTGCATTGTAATGACAGGGTTCATGGAGCATTGAGATGAAAAGGGGCATGGAGCATTGTGATTACAGGGGTGTTGGAGCATTGTGATGACAAGGGCATGGAGCATTGTGATGAGAAGGCCATGGAGAATTCTGATGACATGCGTCATGGAGCTTTGTGATGACAAGGGCATGGAGAATTGTGATTACAGGGGTCATGGAATATTTTGATGACAGGGGTGAGGGAGTATTGTGTTGTCTAGTGATGGAACATTGTGATATCAGTGGTGAGAAGGCATTTGGAGGAGAAGTGCAAGGAGCATTTTGATGACAATGTTTATGGAGCATTTTGATGACAAGGATGTGGAGAATTATGATGACAAGTGCATGGTGCATTGTGATGACATGTGTTATGGAGCATTGTGCTGACATGCGCATCGAGCATTGTGATGACAAGGGTCATGGAGCATTGTGCTGACAAAGGCATGGAGCTTTGTGATGACAAGGGTCATAGAGAATTGTGATAAAATTTTCATGGAGCATTGTGGTGACAAGGGTCATGGAGTATTCTGATGACAAGCTTGTGGAGTATTGTGATGACCATGGCATGGAGCATTGTGATGCAAAGTGCATGGAGCATTGTGATGAAAAAGGCATGGAGCCTTTTCATGACAGGGTTCAAGGAGCATTCTGATGACAAGTGTCAGGGAGCATTTTGATGACAAGTGTATTGAGCATTGTGATGACAAAAGTCAGGGAGCATTGTGATGACAAGGGCATGGAGTATTGTGATGACAGGCATAATGGAGCGTTGTGATGACAAGTGTTATGGAACATTGTGATCACTAGGGCTTGGAGCATTGTGATGACAGAGATCATAGATCATTTTGATTTCAAGTAGAATGGACCATTGTGATGACAAGGGCATGAAGCAATGTGATCCCAAGATTCATGGAGGATTGTGATGACAAAGGTAAAGGAGTATTTTGATGACAAGCACATGGAGCATTGTGATGACTAGGTCATGTAGCATTTTGCTAACAAAGGCATGGAGCATTGTGATGACAAGGGTCATGGAGCACTGTGATGACAAGCGTCACGGAGCATTCTGATTACTGGGGTCATGGAGCATTGGGATGACAAGGGCATGGAGCATTGTGATGACAAGTGTCATGGAGCATTTTGATGACAAGAGTCCCGGATCATTGTGTTGTCATGGGTCATGGAGCATTGTTATGACAGGGCTAATGGAGTACTGTGATAGCAATTGTATGGAGCATTGTGATGAGAAGGCCATGGAGCATTCTGATGACATGTGTCGTGGAATTTTGTGATGACAAAGGCATGGAGAATTGTGATTACAGGGGTCTTGGATCATTTTGATGACAAGGGTTATGGAGCCTTGTGATGACAAGGCCCTGGATCATTTTCATGGCTGGGGTAATGGAGCACTGTCATGAAGGTGTAATGGAGCATTGTGATTACAATGGCATGGAGCTTTGGTCTGAAAAGTTTTATGGATTATTGTGATGAGATAGGGCATGGAGCATTGTGATGACAAGGGCATGGAACACTGTGATACATGGGTCATGGAGTATTGTAATGACAAGGGCATGGAGCATTGTGTTGAGAAGGGCATGGAGAATTTTGATGACAAGCATCGTGGAGCTTTGTGATGACCAGGACATGGAGCAATGTGATGAGAGGCTTCATGAAGCATTGTGATGACAGTGGCTTGGAGCATTGTGATGCCAATGGTCATGGAGCTTTGTGATGACAAATGTCATGGAGCATTTTGATGACAAAGGCGTGGTGCATTGTGATGAGAAGTGCACGGTGCATTGTTTTGACAGGGTCATGGAGAAATTTGATGAAAAGGGTCATCAAACATTTTGATGACAGTGGTTATGGAACATTGTGATGTCAGGGGTCATGGAGCATTGTGATGAAAAGGGTCATGGAGCATTTTGATGACAGGGGTTATGAAACATTGTGATGTTAGGGGTAATGGAACATTGTGATGATAAGGGCATATAGCATTGTGATGACAGGGGTCATGGATCATTGTGATGACAGGGGTGAGGGAGTATTTTAATGACTTGTGATGGAACATTGTGATATAATTGGTGAGAGAGCATTTTGATGAGAAGTGTATGGAGCATTGTGATGACAAGTTTTATGGAGCATTGTGATGACAAGGTTGTGGAGCATTGTGATGACAAGCGCATGGCGCATTGTGATGACATATGTCATGGAGCATTGTGCTGACTAGAACATCCAGCATTGTTATGACATGTGTTATGGAGCATTGTGCTGACTAGCGCAAGGAGCTTTGTGATGACATGTGTCATGGTGCATTGTGCTGAGAAAGGCATGGAACATTGTGATGACAAGGGTCATGGAGCATTGTGAGGAAAAGTTCATGGCGCATTGTGGTGACAAAAGTCACAGAGGCTTGTGATGATGAGGGCATGGACCATTGTGAGGACAAAGGTCATGAAGAATTGTGATGACTGGAGTCACGGAGCATTGTGATGTCAGGGGTCATGGAGCATTGTGATGACAAGGGAATGGAGCATTGTGATGACAGGGGCATAGAACATTGCTATGACATGTTTTATGGATTACTGTGATGACAGTGGTCATGGCGCATTGTGTTGACAAGGGCATGGAGCATTGTGATGACAAGGTCATACAGTATTGTGAAGACAGGTGTCATGGAGCATTGTGATGACATATGTCATGGTCCATTGTGATGACAATTGCATGGGTCATTGTGATGCCAAGTGTCATGGAGGATTGTGATGACAAAGGAAATGGAGCATCGTGATGACAAGGGTCATTGAGCATTGTGATGACAAGATCATGGAGCACTGAGTTGACAAGGGCCATTGAGAATTTTGATGAGAAGGTCGTGAAGCATTGTGATGACAAGCGCATGGAGCTTGCTATGAAGGGGTCATGGAGCATTTCGATGACAATTGCATGGTGAATTGTATTGACAAGAGCATGTAACATTTTGATTAGAAGTGTCATGGAGCATTGTGATGACAAGGATATGTAGAATTGTGATGACCAGGGCATGGAGCATAGTGATGGCAAGACCGTGGAGCATTGTGATGAGAAGACCATGGATAATAGTGATGACGAGCGTCATGGAGCACTGTAATGACAAGGGGCATGGAACATTGTGATGACTGGTGACATGGATCATTGTGATGACAAGGGTCATGGAGCATTCTGATGACAAGCTTGTGGAGTAATGTGATGACAATGGCATTGAGCATTGTGATGAAAAGGGCATGGAGCATTGTGATGAAAAAGGCATGGAGCCTTTTCATGACAGGGTTCATGGGGCATTCTGACAACAAGTGTCAGGGAGCAGTGTGATGACAAGTGTATTGAGCATTGTGATGAAAAAGGTCATGGAGCATTGTGATGACAGGCATCATGGACCATTGTGATGACAAGTGTTATGGAACATTGTGATCACAAGGATTTGGAGCACTGTGATGACAGAAGTCATGTATCATTTTCATTTCAAGGAGCATGGAGCATTGTGATGACAAGTGCATGAAGCAATGTAAACCCAAGTTTCATGGATGATTTTGATGACAATGGGAATGGAGTATTGTGATGACAAGCACATGGAGCATGTGATGACAAGGTCATGTAACATTTTGCTGACAAATGCATGTAGCATTTTGATGACAAGTGTCATGGAGCACTATGATGACAAGAGTCCCGGATCATTGTGTTGTCTTGTGTCATGGAGCGTTGTGATGACTGTGGTCATGGAGCATTGTGATTACAGGGGTCATGGAGCATTGTGAACAGAAGTTCATGGAGCATTGGGCTGACAATATTCATTGAGTATTGTGATGGCAGGTGTAATGGCGCATTGTGATGACAATGGAATGGAGCATTGTGATGACAAGGTCCTGGATCATAGTGAGGAGAAGACCATGGAGCTTTGTGATGACAAGTCTCATGGAGCATTCTGATGAAAAGGGGCATGGAGCATTGTGATTACAGGGGTCTTGGAGCATTGTGATGAATAGGGCATGGGTGATTGTGTTGAAAAAGCATGGAGCCTTGTAATGAGAGGGTTCAAGGAGCATACTGACGACAAGTGTCAGGGAGCATTGTGATGACAAGTGTATTGAGCATTGTGATGAGAAAGGTCATGGAGCATTGTGATGAGAAGACCATGGATAATTGTGATGACCAGCGTCATGGGGCATTGTGATGACAAGTGTTATGGAACATTGTGTTCAGAAGTGTTTGGTGCATTGTGATGACAGAGGTCATTGAGCATTTTGATTTCATTGTGATGACAATAGCATGAAATATTATGGTGATGGGCACGGTGCATTGTGATGACAGGGTTCATGGAGCATTGAGATGAAAAGTTGCAAGTGACATTGTGATTACAGGGGTCTTGGAGCATTGTGATGGCAAGGGCATGTAGCATTCTGATGACATGTATCACGGAGCATTGTGATGACAAGGGCATGGAATATTTTGATGACAGGGTTCATGGAACATTGTGAGGACACGGCTGAGGGAGTATTGGGATGACTAGTGATGGAACATTGTGATATCAGTGGTGAGAGAGCATTTTGATGAGAAGTGCATGGAGCATTGTGATGACAAGTTTGTGGAGCATTGTGATGACAAGCGCATGGCTCATTGTGATGACATGGGTCATGGAGCATTTTGCTGAGAAGCGCATGGAGCATTGTGATGACAAGGGTCATGGAGCATTGTGCTGACTAAGGCATGGAGCATTATGATGACAATGGTCACGGAGCGTTGTGATGAAAAGTTCATGGAGCATTGTGGTGACAAAGGTCTCAGAGACGTGTGATGACGAGGGCATGGACCATTGTGATGACAAAGGTCATGAAGCACTGTGATGACTGGAGTCATGGAGCATTGTGATGACAGGGTTCACGGTGCATTGTGATGACAATGGCATGGAGCATTGTGATGATAGGTGCATGGACAACTGGTCTGACCACTTTCAAGGATTATTGTGATGAGTGAGGGCATGGCGCATTGTGCAGACAAGGGCATGGAGCATTGTGATGACAAGGGCATGGAGCATTGTGATGACAAGGTCATGGTGTATTGTGAAGACAGGTGTCAGGGAGCATTGTAATGATATATGTCATGGTCCATTTTGATGACAATGTCATGGAGCATTGTGATGTCATGTGTCATGGCGGATTGTGATGACAAGAGCATGTAACATGGTGATGAGAAGTGTCATGGAGCATTGTGATGATAAGGGACAGGGAGCATTGTGATGTCCAGGGCATGGAGCATTGTGATGGCAAGACCGTGGAGCACTGTGATCGCAAGACCATGGAGCATTTTGTTGACGAGTGTCATCGAGCACTGTAGTGACACGGGGCATGGAGAATTGTGATGATAGCTGTCATGGATCATTGTGATGACAAGAGTCATGGAACATTCTGATGACATGCTTGTGGAGTATTATGATGACAATGGCATGGAGCATTGTGATGAAAAAGGCAAGGAGCATTGTGATGAAAAAGACATGGAACCTTTTCATGATAGTGATCAAGGAGCATTCTGACGTCAAGTGTCAGGGAGCATTGTGATGACAAGTGTATTGAGCATTGTGATAACAATGGTCATGGAGCATTGTGATGACAGGCATCATGGAGCATTGTGATGAGAAGTCCGTGGAGCATTCTGATGATATGCGTCATGGAGCTTTGTGATGACAAGGGCATTCAGCATTGTGATTTCAGGGGTCTTGGAGCATGGTGATGAAAAGGGCATGGATCATTGTGACAGAAAATGCATGGAGCCTTGTCATGAAAGGGTTCAAGGAGCATAGTGATGACAAGTGTCAGGGAGCATTGTGATGACGAGTGTATTGAGCATTGTGATGACAAAGGTCATGGAGCATCATGATGAGAAAACCATGGATAATTGTGATGATGAGCATCATGGGGCGTTGTGATGACAAGTGTTATGGAACATTGTGATCACAAGGGTTTGGAGCATTGTGATGACAGGGTTCATGGAGCATTGAGATGAAAAGGGGCATGGAGCATTGTGATTAAAGTGGTCTAGGAGCATTGTGATGACAAGGGCATGGACCATTGTGATGAGAATGCAATGGAGCATTATGATGACATGCGTCATGCAGCTTTGTGATGACAAGGGCATATAGCATTGTGATGACAGTGGCATGGAACATTGGACTGACAAGTTTCTTGGATTATTGTGATGACAGTGGGCATGGCACATTGTGATGACAAGGGCATGGAGCATTGTGATGACAAGGTCATGGAATACTCTGAAGACAGGTGACAGGGAGCATTGTCATGACATATGTCATGGTCCATTGAGATGACAATGGCATGGAGCATTGTGATGCAAAGTGTAATGGAGGATTGTGATGACAAATGTAATGGAGCATTGTGATGACAACGGCTTGGAGCATTGTGATAACAAGGGTCATGGAACATTGTGATGACAAGGGCATGGAGCATTGTGATGACAACGGACATTGAGAATTTTTATGACAAGGTTTTGAAGCATTTTGAGGACAAAGGCATGTAGCTTGCTATGACAGGGGTCATGGGGCATTGCGAAGACAAGTTCATGGAGAATTGTGATGAGAAGAGCATGTAACATTGTGATGAGAAGTGTCATGGAGCATTGTGATGACAAGGACATGGAGAATTGTGATGAAAAGGGACATGGAGCATTGTTATTACCAGGGAATGGAGCATTGTGATGGCAAGACCGTGGAGCACTGTGATGAGAAGACCGTGAATAGCTGTGATGACGAGCATCATGGAGCACTGTAATGACAAGGGTCATGGAGCATTGTGTTGACAGGGGTCATGGAACAATGTGATGAGAGTGGGCATGGAGCATTGTGATGACAAGGACACGGAACACTGTGATACATGGGTCATGGAGGATTGTAATGACAAGGTCATGGAGCATTGTAATGAGAAGGGCATCGAGCATTGTGATGACAAGCGTCATGGAGCTTTGTGATGACAAGGGCATGGAGCAATGTGATGAGAGGCTTCATGAAGCATTATGATGCCAATGGCATGGAGCATTGTGATGCCAAGAGTCACAGAGCATTGTGATGAAAAGTTCATGGAGCATTGTGGTGACAAATGTCACAGAGACTTGTGATGATGAGGGCATGGACCATTGTGATGACAAAGTCTTGAAGCCTTGTGATGACTGGAGTCACGGAGCATTGTGAAGACAGGGGTCATGGAGCATTGTGATGATAACTGCATGGAGCATTGTGATGACAGGGGCATGGAGCAACGGTCTGAAAAATTTCATGGATTATTGTGATGACAGTGGGCATTGCGTATTGTGATGACAAGGGCATGGAGCACTGTGAAGAAAAGTCATGGAGTATTGTGAAGTCAGGTGTCAGGGAGCATTGGGATGACCTATGTCATGGTGCACTGTGATGACAGTGGCGTGGAGCATTGTGATGACAAGTGTCATGGAGGATTGTGATGACAAAGGTAATGGAGCATTGTGATGACAAGGGCTTGGAGCTTTGTGATGACAATGATCATGGAGCATTGTGATGACAAGCGCTTTTGAGAATTTTGATGACAAGTTCGTGAAGCACTGTGATGAAAAGCACATGGAGCTTGCTATGACAGGGGTCATGGAGCATTGCGATGACAAGTGCATGGAGAATGTGATTACAAGAGCATGTATCATTGTGATTTGAAGTGTCATGGAGCATTGTGATGGCAAGACGGTGGAGCATTGTGATGAGAAGACCATGGATAATTGTGATGACGAGCGTCATGGAGAACTGTAATGGCAAGGGGCATGGAGCATTGTGATGACAGGTGTCATGGAGCATTGTGATAACAGGGGTCATGGAGCATTGTGATGACAAGGGTCATGGAGCATTCTGATGACAAGCTTGTGGAGTATTGTGATGACAATGGCATGGAGCATTGTGATGAATATGGCCTGGAGCATTGTGATGAAGAAGGCATAGAGCCATTTCATGCAAGTGTTCGAGAAGCATTCTGACGACAAGTGTCAGGGAACACTGTGATGACAAGTGTATTGAGCATTGTGATGACAAAGGTCATGGAGCATTGTGATGACAAGAGCATGGAGTATTGTGATGACAGGCATCATCGACTGCTGTGACGACAAGTGTTATGGAACAATGGGATCGCAAGTGTTTGGAACACTGTGATGACAGAGGTCATGGATCATTTTGATATCAAGGAGCATGGAGCATTGTGATGACAGGGGTCATGGAGCATTGTAATGAGAACATCATGGAGCATTGAGCGGATAATATTCATGGAGTATTCAGATGAAAGGGGTCATGGAACATTGTGATGACCAGGCCCTGGAGCACTCTGATGAGAAGACCATGGAGCTTTGTGATGAGAAGTCTCATGGAGCATTCTGATGAAAAGGGGCATGGAGCATTGTGATTACAGGGGTCTTGCAGCATTGTGATTACAAGTGCATGGAGCATCGTGAGAGATCTCCAACGAGCATTCTGATGACATGCGTCATGGAGCTTTGTGATGACCAGGGCAAGGAGCATTGTGATTAGAGGGGTACTGGAGCATTCTGATGAAATGGGCATGGATCATTGTGATGAAAAAGGCATGGAGCCTTGTCATGACAGTGTTCAAGGAGCATACTGATGGCAAGAGTCAGGGAGCATTGTGATGACAAGTGTATTGAGCATTGTGATGACAAATGTTATGGAGCATTGTGATGAGAAGACCATGGGTAATTGTGATGACGAGCGTCATGGGGCGTTGTGATGACAAGTGTTATGGAACATTGTGATCACAAGGGTTTGGAGCATTGTGATGACAGTGGTCGTGGAGCATTTTGATTTCATTGTGATGACAATAGCATGAAGCATTATGATGATGGGCATGGTGCATTGTGATGACAGGGTTCATGGAGCATTGAGATAAAAAGGGACATGGAGCATTGTGATTAGAGGTGTCTTTGAGCATTGTGATGACAAAGGCATGGAGCATTGTGAATGAGAAGGCCATGGAGCATTCTGATGACATGCGTCATGGAGCTTTGTGATGACAAGGGCATGGAGCATTTGTCTGAAAATTTTCATGGATTATTGTGATGAGAGTGGGCATGGAGCATTGTGGTGACAAGGACACGGAACACTGTGATACATGGGTCATGGAGTATTTTAATGACACGTCATGGAGCATTGTGATGAGAAGGGCATCGAGCATTGTGATGACAAGCATCATGGAGCTTTGTGATGACAAGGGCATGGAGCAATGTGATGAGAGTCTTCATGAAGCATTGTGATGACAATGGCGTGGAGCATTGTGATGCCAATGGTCATGGAGCTTTGTGATGACAAAGGTCATGGAGCATTTTGATGACAAGGGAGTGGTGCTTTGTGATGATAACGGCATGTAGCATTGTGATGATAGGGGTCATGGAACATTTTGATGACAGGGGTGAGGGAGTATTGTGATGACTAGTGATGGAACATTTTGATATCAGTCGTGAGAGAGCATTATCATGAGAAATGCATGGAGCATTGTGATGACAATGTTTATGGAGCATTGTGATGACAACCGCATGGCGCATTGTGATCACATCGGTCATGGAGCATTGTGCCCACAAAGCTCATGGAGCATTGTGATGACAAGTGTCTTGGAACATTGTGCTGACAAGGGCATGGAGCATTGTGATGCCAAGTGTCACAGAGCATTGTGATGGAAAGTTCATGGAGCATTGTGGTGACAAAGGTCAGAGAGACTTGTGATGATGAGGGCATGGATCATTCTGATGACAAAGTCTTAAAGCATTTTGATGACTGGAGTCACGGAGCATTGTGATGACAGGGGTCATGGAGCATTGCGATGACAAGTGCATGGAGAATGTGATTACAAGAGCTTGTAACATTGTGATTTGAAGTGTCATGGAGCATTGTGATGGCAAGACGGTGGAGCATTGTGATGAGAAGACCATGGATAATTGTGATGACGAGCGTCATGGAGAACTGTAATGACAAGGGACCTGGAGCATTGTGATGACAGGGGTCATGGAGCATTCTGATGACAAGCTTGTGGAGCATTGTGATGACAATGGCATGGAGCATTGTGATGAAAAGGGCATGGAGCATTGTAATGAAAAAGGCATAGAGCCTTTTCATGACAGGGTTCGAGAAGCATTCTGACGACAAGTGTCAGGGAGCATTGTGATGACAAGTGTATTGAGCTTTGTGATGAGAAAGGTCATGGAGCATTGTGATGACACGGGCAAGGAGTACTGTCATGACAGGCATCATGGAGCATTGTGATTACAAGTGTTACAGAGCATTGTCATGACGAGGGAATGGACCATTGTGATGACAAAGGTCATAAAGCATTGTGATGACTGGAGTCACGGAGCATTGTGATGACAGGGGTCATGGAGCACTCTGCTGACAAAGGCATGGAGCATTGTGATGACAAGGGTCACAGAGCATTGTGATGATAAGTTCATGGAGCATTATGGTGACAAAGTTCACAGAGCCCTGTGATTACAAGGGCATGGAGCATTGTGATGACAAAGGTCAAGAAGCAGTGTGATGACTGGAGTCACGGAGCATTGTGATTACAAGGGCATGGAGCATTGTGATGACAAGGGCATGGAGCATTTTTATGACCAGGTCATGGATTATTGTGAAGACAGGTATCAGGGAGCATTGTGATGACATATGTCCTGGTGCATTGTGATGACAATGTCATGGAGCATTGTGAAGCAAAGTGTCATGCAGGATTGTGATGACAAAGGTAATGGAGCATTGTGATGACAAGGGCTTGGGGCACTGTGGTGACAAGGGCCTTTGAGAATTTTGATGACAAGTTCGTGAAGCTTTGTTATGACAAGCACATGGAGCTTGCTATGACAGGGGTCATGGAGCATTGCGATGACAAATGCATGGAGCATTGTGATTACAGGGGTCTTGGAGCATTGTGATGACAATGGCATGGAGCATTGTGATGCCAAAGTTTATGGTGCTATGTGATGACAAATGTCAAGGAGCATTTTGATGACAAGAGCATGGTGCATTGTGATGCGAAGGGCAGGGAGCATTGTGATGACAGGGTCATGGAGCAATTTGATGAAAAGGGTCATGGAACATTTTGATTACATGGGTTATAGAATATTGTGATGTCAGGGGTGATGGAGCAGTGTGATGAAAAGTGTCCTAGAGCATTGTGATGACAAGGGTCGCAGAGCATGGTGACGAAAAGTCCATGTAGCATTGTGGTGACAAATGTCAAAGAGACTTGTGATGACGAGGGCATGGACTATTGTGATGAGAAATGTCATGAAGCATTGTGATGACAGGAGTCACGGTACATTATGGTGACAGGTCATGGAGCATTGTGATGACAAGGGCATGGAGCATTGTGATGACAGGGGCATGGAGCATTGGTCTTACACGTTTCATGGATTATTGCGATGACAGTGGGAATGGCGCATTGTGATGAAAAGGGCATGGAGCATTGTGATGACAAGGTCATGCAGTATTTGAAGACAGGTGTCTGGGAGCATTTTGAAGACATAAGTCATGGCCCATTGTGATGACAATGCCATGGAGCGTTGTGATGCCAAGTGTCATGGAGGTTTGTGATGACAAAGGTAATGGAGCATTGTGATGATAAGGGCTTGGAGCCTTGTGTTGCCAAGTGTCATGGCGCACTGTGCTGACAAGGGCATGGAGCATTGTGATGACAATGGTCATGGAGCATTTTACTGAGAAAGCCTTGGAGCATGGTGATGACAACGGTCACAGACCATTATGATGAAAATTTCATGGAGCATTGTGGTGACCAATATCACAGAGCCTTGTGAAAACGAGGGCATGGACCATTGTGATGACAAAGGTCATGAAGCATTGTGATGACTGGAGTCATGGAGCATTGTGTTGACAGGGCTCATGGAGCATTTTGATGGCAAGGGCATGGATCATTGTGATGACAAGTGTCATGGAGCATTTTGATGAAAAGTGTCCCGGATCATTGTTTTGTCTGGTGTCATGGAGCGTTGTGATGACAGGGGTCATGGAGCATTGTGATGACAGTGGTCATGGAGCATTGCGATCAGAAGTTCATGGAGCATTGGACTGACAGTATTCATTGAGTATTGTGATGGCATGGGTCATGGAGCATTGTGATGACAATGGAATGGAGCATTGTGATGACAAGGTCCTGGAGCATTGTAAGCAGAAGATCATGGAGCCTTGTGATGACAAGTATCATGGAGCATTCTGATGAAAAGGTGCATGGAGCATTGTGATTACATGGGTCTTGGAGCATTGTGAAGAATAGGGCATGGATGATTGTGATGAAAGGGCATGGAGCCTTGTCATGAGAGGGTTCAAGGAGCATACTAACGACAAGTGTCAGGTAGCATTGTGATGACAAGTGTATTGAGCATTGTGATGACAAAGGTCATGGAGCATTGTGATGAGAAGACCATGGATAATTGTGATGATGAGCGTCATGGGGAGTTGTGATGACAAGTGTTATGGAACATTGTGAACACAATGGTTTGGAGCATTGTGATGACAGAGGTTATGGTGCATTTTGATTTCATTGTGATGACAATAGCATGAAGCATTATGATGATGGGCATGGTTCATTGTGATGACAGAGTTCATGGAGCATTGTGATGAAAAGTGCATGGAGCATTGTGATGAGAAAGCCATGGAGCTGTCTGATGACATGCGTCATGGTGCTTTGTGATGACAAGAGCATGGAGCAGTGTGATTACAGTGGTCTTGGAGCATTGTGATGACAAGGCCGTGGAACATTGTCATGACAGGGGTGTGGGAGTATTGTAATGACTAGTGACGGAACATTTTGATATCTGTGGTGAAAGAGCATTTTAATGAGAAGTGCATGGAGCTTTGTAATGACAAGGTTTATGGAGCATTGGGATGACAAAGATGTGGAACATTGTGATGACAAGCGCATGGCATATTGTGATGACATGGGTCATGGAGCATTGTGCTGACAAGCGCATGGAGCATTGTGATGACAAAGGCATGGAGCATTGTGATGACAAGGGTCACAGAGCATTGTGATGATAAGTTCATGGAGCATTATGGTGACAAAGTGCACAGAGCCCTGTGATTACAAGGGCATGGACCATTTTGATGACAAAGGTCCAGAAGCAGTGTGATGACTGGAGTCACGGAGCATTGTGATGACAGGGGCATGGAGCATTGGTCTGAGAAGTATCATGGATTATTGTGATGAAAGTGTGCATGGCGCATTTTGATGACAATGGCATGGAGCATTGTTATGACCAGGTCATGGATTATTGTGAAGAAAGGTATCAGGGAGTATTGTGATTACATATGTCCTGGTGCATTGTGAAGACAATATCATGGATCATTGTGAAGCCAAGTGTCATGGAGGATTGTGATGACAAAGGTAATGGAGCATTGTGATGACAAGGGCTTGGAGCATTGTGGTGACAAGGGCCATTGAGAATTCTGATGACAAGGTCGTGAAGCATAGTTATGACAAGCGCACGGAGCTTGCTATGACATGGGTCATGGAGCATTGAGATGACAAGTGCATGGAGCATTGTGATTAGAGGGGTCTTGGAGCATGGTGATGACAATGCCATGGAGCATTCTGATGACATGCGTCCTTGAGATTTGTGATGACAAGCACATGGAGCATTGTGATTACAGGGGTCTTGGAGCATTGTGATGAAAAGTGCATGGATCATTGTGAGGAAAAGGCAAAGAGCCTTGTCATGACAGGTTTCAAGTAGCATACTGAAGACAAGTGTCAGGGAGCATTGTGATGACAAGTGTATTGAGCATTGTGTTGACAAAGGTCATGGAGCATTTTGATGAGGAGACCATGGATAATTGTGATGACGAGCGTCATGGCGCATTGTGATGACAAGTGTTATGGAACATTGTGATCAGAAGGGTTTGGAGCATTGTGATGACAGATGTCATGGAGCATTTTGATTTCTTTGTGATGACAATGCCATGAAGCATTATGATGATTGGCATGGTGCATTTTGATGACAGTGTTCATGGAGAATTGAGATGAAAATGGGTATGAAGCATTGTTATTACAGGGGTCTTGGAGCATTGTGATGACAATCTTCATGGAGCCTTGTGATGACAACGCCGTGGGACCTTGTGATGGCAGGGGTAATGGAGCATTGTTATGACAGTTGTAATGGAGCATTGTGATGACAAGGGCATGGAGCATTGGTTTGAAAACTTTCATGTATTATTGAAATGAGTGTGGGCATGGAGCATTGTGATGACAAGGGCAGGGAACACGGTGATACATGGGTCATGGAGGATTGTAATGACAAGGCATGGATCATTGTGATGAGAAAGACATCGAGCATTGTGATGACAAGCGTCATGGAGATTTGGGATGACAAGTGCATGGAGTAATGTGATGAGATGTTTTGTGGAGCCTTCTGATGACAATGGAATGGTGCATTGTGATGCCAAGGGTCATGGAGCTTTGTGATGACAAATGTAATGGAGCATTTTGATGACAAGGGCGTGGTGCATTGTGATGAGTAGGGCAGGGAGCATTCTGATGACAGGTTCATGGAACAATTTGATGGAAAGGGTCAGGGAATATATTGATGACAGGGGTTATGGAACATTGTGCTGACAATGGCATAGAGCATTGTGATGACAAGTGTTACAGAGCATTGTGATGACGAGCGAATTAACCATTGTGATGAAAATGTTCATAAAGCATTCTGATGGCTGGAGTCACGGAGCTTTATGATGTGAGGGCTCATGGAGCATTGTGATTTCAAGGGCATGGAGCATTGTGATGACAGGGGCATGGAGCATTGGTCTGACAATTTTCATGAATTATTGCCATGAGAGTGGACAGGGCACATTGTGATGACAAGGGCATGGAACATAGTTATTACAAGGTCATGTACTATTGTGAAGACAGGTGTCAAGGAGCACTGTGATGACATATGTCATGGTGCATTGTGATGACAATGGCATGGAGTATTGTGATGCCAAGTGTCATGGGGGATTGTGATTACAAATGTAATGGAGCCTTGTGATGCCAAGTGTCATGGAGGATTCTGATGACAAAGGTAATGGAGCATTGTGATGAAAATTTATTTTAGAATTTTGAAGAAAAGGGTCATGGCGCATTGTGATGACAAGGACATGGAGCATTGTGATGACAAGGGCCATTGAGAATTTTGATGCAAACGTCATGAAGCATTGTGATGACAAGCGCACGGAGCTTGCTATGACAGGGGACATGGAGAATTGCTATGAAAAGTGCATGGAGAACTGTGATGACAAGACCACGTAACATTGTGATGAGAAGTGTCATGGAGTATTGTGATGACAAGGACGTGGAGAATTGTGATGACAAGGGACATGGAGCATTGTGATGACCAGGGCATGGAGCATAGTGATGGCAAGACCGTGGAGCAGTGTGATGAGAAGGCCATGGATAATTGTGATGACGAGAGTCATGGAGCACTGTAATGACAAGGGGCATGGAGCATTGTGATGACAGGTGTCATGGAGCATTGTGATGACAGGGGTCATGGAGCATTGTGATGACATGGGTCATGGAGCATTCTGATGACATGGGTCATGGATCTTTGTGATGACAAGTGCATGGAGCATTGCGATTACAGGGTTCTTGGAGAATTGTGATGACAAGGGTCATGGAGCCTTGTGGTGATGAGGCCGTGGAACATTGTGATGGCAGGGGTCATGGAGCATTGTTATGACACGGGTAATGGAGCCTTTTGATGACAAGTGCATGGAGCATTGATGTGACAAGTTTTATGGATTATTGTGATGAGAGTGGGCATGGAGCATTGTGATGACAAGGGCACGGAACACGGTGATACATGGACCATGGAACATTGTAATGACAAGGCCTGCAGCATTGTGATGAGAATGGCATCGAGCAGTGTGATGACAAGCGTCATGGAGCTTTGTGATGACAAGGGCAAGGAGCAATGTGATGAGAGGGTTCATGGAGCACTGTGATGACAATGGCATGAAGCATTGTGATGCCAAGGGTCATGGAGCACTGGGATGACAAGCATCACGGAACATTCTGATTACAGGGGTCATGGATATTTGGGATGACAAGCGCATGGATCATTGTGATGACAAGTGTCATGGAGAATTTTGATGACATGTGTCCCTGATCACTGTGCTGTCAGGGGTCATGGAGCGCTGTGTTGACAGTGGTCATGGAGCATTGTGATGACAGGGGTAAGGGAGCATTGTGATGGCAAGGGCATGGAGCATTGTGATGAGAAGGCCATGGAGCATTCTGATAACATGCATCATAGAGCTTTGTGTTTACAAGGGCATGGAGCATTGTGATGACAGGGGTCATGGAACATTGTGATGACAGGGGTGAGGGCGTATAGTGATGACTAGTGATGGAACATTGTGATATCAGTTGTGAGAGAGCATTTTGATGAGAAGTGCATGGTGCATTGTGATGACAAGTTTTATGGAGCTCAGTGATGACAAGGTTGTGGAGCATTGTGATGACAAGCTCATGACACATTGTGATGACATGGGTCATGGAGCATTGTGCTGAGAAGCGCATGGCGCTTTGTGATATCAAAGGTCATGAAACATTGTGATGACTGGAGTCACGGAGCATTGTGATGACAATGGCATGGAGCACTGTGAAGATAGGGGCATGGAGAATTGGTCTGACAACTTTCATGGATTATTGTGATGATTGTAGGCATGGTTCATTGTGAAGACAAGGGCATGGAGCATTGTGATGACAAGGACATGGATCATTGTGATGACAAGATCAGGGAGGAAAGTGAAGACAGGTGTCAGGGAGCATGGTGATGACATATGTCATGGTCCATTGTGATGACAATGGCATGGAGGATTGTGATGACAAGAGCATGTAACATGGTGATGAGAAGTGTCATGGAGCATTGTGATGACAAGGGACATGGAGCATTGTGATGTCCAGGGCATGGAGCATTGTGATGGCAAGACCATGGAGCATTTTGATGACGAGTGTCATCGAGCACTGTAATGACATGTGGCATGGAGAATTGTGATGACATGTGTCATGGATCATTGTGATGACAAGGGACATGGAACACTCTGATGACAAGCTTCTGGAGTATTGTGCAGACAAAGGCAAGGAGCATTGTGATGACAATTTCACAGAGCATTGTGACGAAAAGTTCATGGAGCACTGTGGTGACAAAGGTCACTGAGCCTTGTGATGACGAGGCATGGCCCATTGTGATGACAAAGGTCATGAAGCATTGTGATGACTGGTGTCACGGAGCATTGTGATGACAAGGGCATGGAGCATTGTGATAACAGTGGCATGGAACATTGGTCTCACAAGTTTCATGGATTATTTTGACAACAGTGGGCAAGGCACATTGTGATGACAAGGGCATGGAGAATTGTGATGACAAAGTCCAGTGTATTGTGAAGACAGGTGTCAGGGAACGTTTTATTGACATATGTCATGGTCCATTGTGATGACAATGGCATGGAGCATTGTGGTGCCAAGTGTCATGGAGGATTGTGATGACAAAGGTAATGGAGCATTGTGATGACAAGGGCTTTGAGCATTGTGATGACAAGGGTCATGGAGCATTGTGATGAGAAGAGCATGGAGCATTGTGATGAAAAGGGCCATTGATAATTATGATGACAAGGTCGTGAAGCGTTGTGATAAAAAAATATGGAGCTTGCTATGACAGGGTTCATGGAGCATTGCGATCACAATTGCATGGAGAATTGTGATGACAAGATCATGTAACATTGTGATGAAAAGTGTCATGGATCCTTGTGATGGCAATTCAGTGGAGCACTGTGATGAGAAGACCATGTATAATTGTCATGACGAGCGTCATGGAGCACTGTAATGACAAGGGGCAAGGAGCATTTTGATGGCAGGTTTCATGGAGCATTGTGATAGCAGGGGTCTTGGAGCATTGGGATGACAGGTGTTATGGAGCATTCTGATGACAAGCTTGTGGAGTTTTGTGATGACAATGGCATGGAGCATTGTGATGCAAAGGGCATGGAGCTTTGTGATGAAAAAGGCATGGAACCTTTTCATGACAGGGTTCAAGGAGCATTCTGACGAAAAGTGTCAGGGAGCATTGTGATGACAAGTGTATTGAGCATTGTGATGAAAAAGGTCATGGAGCATTGTGATGACAATGGCATGCAGTATTGTTATGACAGCCATCCTGGAGTGTTGTGAAGACAAGTGTTATGGAACAATGTGATCACAATGATTTGGAACATTGTGATGACAGTGGTCATGGATCATTTTGATTTCAAGGAGCATGGAGAATTGTAATGATAGGGGTAATGGAGCATTGTGATGAGAAGTTCATGGAGCATTGGGCTGAAAATGTTCTTGGAGAATTGTTATGAAAGGGGTCATGGAGCATTGTGATGACAACGGAATGGAGCATTGTGATGACAAGGTCCTGGAGCATTGTGATGAGAAGACAATGGAGCCTTGTGATGACAAGTCTCATGGAGCATTCTGATGAAAAGGATCATGGATCATTATGATGACAGTGGTCTTGGAGCATTGAGATGACAAGGTCATGGAGCATAGTGATGAGAAGGCCATAGCATTCTAATGACATGCATAATGGAGCTTTGTGATGACAAGGAAAGGAGCATTGAGATTAGAGTGGTCTTGGAGCATTGTGATGAAAAGGGCATGGATCATTGTGATGAAAAATGCATGGAGCCTTGTCATGAAAGGGTTCAAGGAACATTCTGACAAGTGTCATGGAGCATTGTGATGACAAGTGTATTGAGCATTGTGATGACAAAGATCATGGAGCATTATAATGAGAAGACCATGGATAATTGTGATGACCAGAGTCATGGGGCATTGTGACGACAAGTGTTATGGAACATTGTGATCACAAGGGTTTGGAGCATTGTGATGACAGAGGTCATGGAGCATTTTAATTTCATTGTGATGACAATAGTATGAAGCATTTTGATGATGGGCATGGTGCATTCTTATGACAGGGTTCATGGAGCATTGAGATGAAAAGGGGCACGGAGCATTGTCATTACAGGAGTCTTGGAGCATTGTGATGACAAGGGTATGGAGCATCGTGAATGAGAAGGACATGGAGCATTCTGATTACATGTGTCATGGATCTTTGTGAGACATGGGTATGGAGAATTGTGATTACATTGTCTTGGAGCATTGTGATGAAAATTGTCATGGAGTCTTGTGATGAAAAGGTCGTGGAACCTTGTGTGGGCAGGTGTCATGGAGCAGTGTTATGACAGTGGTAATGGTGCGTTGTGATGACAAGGGCATGGAGAATTGGTCTGAAAAGTTTCATGGATTATTGTGATGACAAGGGCACGGAACACTTTGATACATGGATCATGGTGGATTGTAATGACAAGGGCATGAAGCATTGTGATGAGAAGGGCATCAAGCATTGGGATCACAAGCGTCATGGAGCTTCGTGATGACAAGGGCATGGAGCAATGTGATGAGAGGCTTCATGGAGCATTGTGATGACAATGACATGGAGCATTGTGATGCTAAGGGTCATGGAGCTTTGTGATGACAACGGTCATGGAGCATTTTGATGACAAGGTCGACGTGCGTTGTGATGAGAAGGGCAGGGAGCATTGTGATAACAGGGTCATAGAGCAATTTGATGAAAAAGGTCATGGAATATTTTTATGAGAGTGGTTATGGAAAATTGTGGTGTCAGGGGTCATTGCTCATTGTGATGAAAAGGGTATTGGAGTATTTTGATGACAGGGTTTATGGAACATTGTGATGTCATGGGTCATGGAGCATTTAATGATAAGTGCATGTAGCATTGTGATGATAGGGGTCATGGAACACTGTGATGACAGGGGTGAGGGAGTATTGTGAAGACTAGTGATGGAACATTGTGATACCAGTGCTGAGAGGGCATTTTGATGAGAAGTGCATGGAACATTGTGATGACAAGGTTTATGGAGCGTTGTGATGACTATGATGTGGAGCATTGTGATGACAAGCGCATGGTACATTGTGATGCCATGGGTCAAGGAGCATTGTGATGACAAGCGCATGGAGCATTTTGATGACAAGTGTCATGGATCATTGTGCTGACAAATGCATGGTGCATTGTGATGACAAGTGTCACAGAGCATTGTGATGAAATGTTCATGGAGCATTGTGGTGACAAATGACACAGAGCCTTGTGTGACAAGGGCAAGGACCATTCTGATGACAAAAGTCATGAAGCATTGTGATGACTGGAATCACGGAGCATTGTGATGACAGGGGTCATGGAGGATTGTGATGACAGTATTCATGGGGCATTGTGATGAGAAGGTCATGGAGCATTGGGCTGAATATATTCAAGGAGCATTGTGATGACAGGGGTCATGGGGCAATTTGATGACAAGGGAAAGGAGCATTGTGATGAAAATGGCATGGAGCATGGTGATGAGAAGGCCATGGAGCATTCTGAAGACTTATGTCATGAAGCTTTGTGATGACACAGGTATGGATCATTGTGATTACAGGGGTCTTGGAGCATTGTGATGAAAAGGGAATGGAGCATTGTGAGTAAAAAGGCATGGAGCCCTGTCATGACAGGTTTCAAGGAGCATACTGACGACAAGTGTCAGGGAGCATTGTGATGACAAGTGTATTGAGCATTTTGATGACAAAGTTCATGGAGTATTGTGAATAGGAGGCCATGGATAATTGTGATGACCAGCGTCATGGGACATTGTGATGACAAGTGTTATGGAACATTGTGATCAGAAGGGTTTGGTGCATTGTGATGACAGAGGTCATTGAGCATTTTGATTTCATTGTGATGACAATAGCATGAAATATTATGGTGATGGGCACGGTGCATTGTGATGACAGGGTTCATGGAGCTTTGAGATGAAAAGTGGCATGGAGCATTGTGATTACAGGGGTGTTGGAGCATTGTGATGACAAGGGCATGGAGCATTGTGATGAGAAGGCCATGGAGCTTTCTGATGACATGTGTCATGGAGCTTTGTGATGACAAGCGCATGGAGAATTGTGATTACAGAGGTCATGGAATATTGTGATGACAGGGGTGAGGGAGTATTGTGATGTCTACTGATGGAATATTGTGATATCAGTGGTGAGAAGGCATTTTGAGGAGAAGTGCATGGAGCATGGTGATGACAAGGTTTATGGAGAATTTTGATGACAAGGATGTGGAGCATTGTGATGACAAGTGCATGGTGCATTGTGATGACATGGGTTATGGAGCATTGTGCTGACACACGCATCGAGCATTGGGATGACAGGGGTCATGCAGCATTGTGCTGACAAAGGCATGGAGCTTTGTGATGACAAGGGTCCCAGAGCATTGTGATAAAAATTTCATGGAGCATTGTGGTGACAAAGGTCACAGAGCTTTGTGTGATGAGGTCATGGACCATTGTGATTAAAAATGACATGAAGCATTGTGATGACTGGAGTCACAGAGCATTGTGATAACGGTGGTCTTGGAGCATCGTGATGAAAAGGGAATGGATCACTGTGATGAAAAAGGCATGGAGACTTGTCATGACAGTGTTCAAGGAGCATACTGATGACAAGTGTCAGCGAGCACTGTGATGCCAAGTGTATTGAGCATTGTGGTTAAAAATGTCATGGAGTATTGTGATGAGAAGACCTTGCATAATTGTGATGATGAGTGTCATGGGGCATGTGATGACAAGTGTTATGGAACATTGTGATCAGAAGGGTTTGGAGCATTGTGATGACAGAAGACATGGAATATTTTGATTTCATTTTGATGAGAATAGCATGAATCATTATGATGATGAGCATGGTGCATTGTGATGACAGTGTTCATGGCGCATTGAGATGAAAAGTGGCATGGAGAATTGTGATTACAGAGGTCTTGGAGCATTGTGATGACAAGGGTCATGGAGCCTTGTGATGACAAGTCCGTGGAACAATGTGATGGAAGGGGTCATGGAGCATTGTTATGACAGGTGTAATGGAGCATTGTGATGACAAAGGCATGGAGCACTGTGATGAGAGATTTCATTGAACATTGTGATGACAATGGCATGGAGCATTGTGATGCCAAGGGTCATGGAGCTTTGTGATGACAAATGTCATGGGGCATTTTGATGAAAACGGCGTGGTGCATTGTGATGAGAAGGGCAGAGAGCATTGTGATGACAGGGTCATGGAGCAATTTGAATAAAAGGGTCATGGAATATTTTGATGACAGGTGTTATGGAACATTGTGATGTCCGGGGTCATGAAGCATTGTGATGAAATGGGTCATGGGGCATTTTGTGGCAGGGGTTATGGAACATTGTGATGTCAGGGGTCATGGAGCATTGTGATGATAAGGGCATGTAGCACTGTGATGAGAGTGGTCATGGAACATTGTGATGACAGGGGTGAGCGAGTATTGTGATGACTAGTGATGGAACATTGTGATATATGTGGTGAGAGAGCATTTTGATGAGAAGTGCATGGAGCATTGTGATGACAAGTTTTATGGAGCATAGCGATGAAAAGGATGTGGAGCATTGGGATGAAATGAGCTTGGCACATTGTGATGACATGTGTCATGGAGCATTGTGCTGAAATGCGCATGGAGCATTTTGATGACAAGTGTCATGGAGCATTGTGCTGACAAAGGCATGGAGCATTGTGATGACAAGGGAAACAGAGCATTGTGATGAAAATTTCATGGATCATTGTGGTGACAAAGATCACAGAGCCTTGTGTGACGAGGGCATGGACCATTGTGATGAGAAGGGTCATGAATCATTGTGATGACTGGAGTCACGGAGCATTGTGATGACAGGGGTCATGGAGCATTGTGATGACAAGGGCATGGAGCAATGTGATGACAGGGCCATGGAACATTGATCTGACAAGTTTCATGGATTATTTTGATGACATTGGGCATGGAGCATTGAGATGACAAGGGCACGGAGCATTGTGGTGACAAAGTTCAGAGAGCCTTGTGTGACGAGTGCATGGACCACTGTGATGAGAAATATCATGAATCATTGTGATGACTGGTGTCACGGAGCATTGTGATGACAGGGGTCATGGAATTTTGTGATGACAAGGGCATGGAGCAATGTGATGACCGGGGAACGAAACATTGGTCTGACATGTTTCATGGATTATTGTGATGACAATAGGCATGGTGCATTGTGATGACAAGGGCATGGAACATTGTGATGACAAGGTCATGGACTATTGTGAAGACAGGTGTCAGGGAGCATTGTTATGACATATGTCATTGTCCGTTGTGATGACAATGGCATGGAGAATTGTGATACCAAGTGTCATGGAGGATTGTGATGACAAAGGTAATGGGGCATTTTGATGACAAGGGCTTGGAACATTGTGATTACAAGGGTCATGAAGCATTGTGATGACAAGGGCATGGAGCATTCTGATGAAAAGGTGCATGGAGCATTGAGATTACAGGAGTTTTGAAGAAATATGATTACAAGGGCATGGAGCATTGTGATGAGAAGGCAATGGAGCATTCAGATGACATACGTCATGGAGCTTTGTGATGACAAGGACATGGAGCATTGTGATTACAGGGGTCTTGGAGCATTGTGATGAAAAGGGAATGGATAATTGTGATGAAAAATGCATGGAGCCTTGTCATGAAAGGGTTCAAGAAGCATACTGATGACAACTGTCAGGGAGCATTGTGATGATAAATGTATTGAGCATTGTGATGACAAAGATCATGGAGCATTGTGATGAGAAGACCATGGATAATGGTGATGACCAGCGTCATGGGGCATTGTGATGACAAGTGTTATGGAACATTGTGATCAGAAGGGTTTGGTGCATTGTGATGACAGAGGTCATTGAGCATTTTGATTTCATTGTGATGACAATAGCATGAAATATTATGGTGATGGGCACGGTGCATTGTGATGACAGGGTTCATGGAGCATTGAGATGAAAAGGGGCATGGAGCATTGTGATTACAGGGGTGTTGGAGCATTGTGATGACAAGGGCATGGAGCATTGTGATGAGAAGGCCATGGAGTATTCTGATGACATGCGTCATGGAGCATTGTGATGACAAGGGAATGGAGAATTGTGATTACAGGGGTCATGGAATATTGTGATGACAGGTGTGAGTGCGTATTGTGATGACTAGTGATGGAACATTGTGATATCAGTGGTGAGAAAGCATTTTGAGGAGAAATGCATGGAGCATTGTGATGACAAGGTTTATGGTGCATTTTGATGACAAGGATGTGGAGCATTGTGATGACAAGTGCATGGATCATTGTTATGACATGGGTTATGGAACATTGTGCTGACACGTGCAATGAGCTTTGTGATGACAAGGGTCATGGAGTATTGTGCTGACAGAGGCATGGAGCTTTGTGATGACAAGGGTCATAGAGCATTGTGATAAAAATTTCATGGAGCATTGTGGTGACAAAGGTCACAGAGCTTTGTGTGACGAGGTCATGGACTATTGTGATGACAAAGGTCAAGAATCATTGTGATGACTGGAGTCACGGAGCATTGTGATGACAGGGGTCATGGAGCATTGGTCTGACAAGATTTATGGATTATTTTGATGAGAGTGGGCATGGCGCATTGTGATGACAAGGGAATGGAACATTGTGATGACAAGGTCATGGAGTACTGTGAAGACAGGTGTCAGGGAGCATTGTGATGACATATGTCATTGCCCATTGTGATGACAATTGCATGGAACATTGTGATACCAAGTGTCATGTGGGATTGTGATGACAAAGGTAATGGAACTTTTTGATGACAAGGGATTGGAACATTGTGATGACAAGGGTCATGGAGCATTGTGATGACAAGGGCATGGAGCATTCTGATGACAAGGGTCATGGAGCATTGTGATGACAAGGGCATGGAGCATTCAGATGACAAGTGCCATTGATAATTTTGATGACAACGTCGTGAAGCATTGTGATGACAAGCACATGGAGCTTGCTATGAAGGTGTCATAGAGCATTGCGATGACAAGTGCATGGAGAATTGTGATGACAAGATCATGTAACATTGTGATGAGAAGTGTCACGAAGCATTGTGATGACAAGGACGTGGAGAATTGTAATGACATGGGACATGGAGCATTGTGATGAACAGGGCATGGAGAAATGTGATAGCAGACCGTGGAGCATTGTGATGAAAAGACCATGGATAATTATGATGAAGAGCGTCATGGATCACTGTAATGACAAGGGGCATGGAGCATTGTGATGACAGGTGTCATGGAGCAATGTGATGAGAGGGGTCATGGAGTATTGTGATGACAAGGGTCATGGAGCATTGTGATGAGAATGTCATGGAGCATTGGCCTGAAAATGTTCATGGAGTATTGTGATGACAGTGGTCAAGGAGCATTGTGATGACAAGGGAATGGAGCATTGTGATGACAAGGACCTGGAGCAGTGTGATGAGAAGACCATGGAGCCTTGTGATGACAAGTCTAATGGAGCATTCTGATGAATAGGGGCATGGAGCATTGTGATTACAGGGGTCTTGGAGCATTGTGATGACAAGGGCATGGAACATTTGTCTGAAAATTTCATGGATTATTGTGATGAGATTTGGCATGGAACATTGTGATGACTAGGGCATGGAACACTGTGATACATGTGTTATGGAGGATTGTAATGACAAGGGCATGGAGCATTGTGATGAGAAGAGTATCGAGCATTGTGATGACAAGCGTCATGGAGCATTGTGGTGACAAGGGCATGGAGCAATGTGATGAGAGGTTTCATGTAGCATTGTGATGATATGTCATGGAGCATTGTGATGCCAAGGGTCATGGAGCCTTGGGATGACAAGGCCGTGGAACATTGTGATGGCAGGGTTCATGGAGCATTGTTATGACAGGTGTAATGGAGCATTGTGCTGACAAGCGCATGGAGCATTTTGATGACAAGTGTCATGGAGCATTGTGCTGACAAAGGCATGGAGCATTGTGATGACAAGGGACACAGAGCATTGTGATGAAAATTTCATGGGGCATTGTGGTGACAAAGATCACAGAGCCTTGTGTGACGAGGGCATGGACCATTGTGATGAGAAAGGTCATGAATCATTGTGATGACTGGAGTCACGGAGCATTGTAATGACAGGGGTCATGGAGCATTGTGATGACAAGGGCATGGAGCAATGTGATGACAGGGGCATGGAACATTGGTCTGACAAGTTTCATGGATTATTTTGATGACAGTGGGCATGAAGCATTGAGATGACAAGGGAACGGAGCATTGTGGTGACAAAGTTCAGAGAGCCTTGTGTGACGAGTGCATGGACCACTGTGATGAGAAGGGTCATGAATCATTGTGATGACTGGTGTCACGGAGCATTGTGATGACAGGGGTCATGGAATTTTGTGATGACAAGGGCATGGAGCAATGTGATGACAGGGGAATGAAACATTGGTCTGACATGTTTCATGGATTATTTTGATAACAGTGGGCATGGCGCATTGTGATGACAAGGGCATGGAACATTGTGATGACAAGGTCATGGAGTATTGGGAAGAGAGGTGTCAGTGATCATTGTGATTACATATGTCATTGTCCATTGTGATGACAATGGCTTGGAGCATTGTGATACCACGTGTCATGGAGGATTGTGATGACAATGGTAATGGAGCATTTTGATGACAAGGGCTTGGAACACTGCGATGAAAAGGGTTATGGAGCATTGTGATGACAAGGGGATGGAGCATTCTGATGAAAAGGTGCATGGAGCATTGATATTACAGGGGTTTTCAAGCAATGTGATTACAAGGGCATGGAGAATTATGATGAGAAGGCAATGGAGCATTCTGATGACATACGTCATGGAGCTTTGTGATGACAAGGACATGGAGCATTGTGATTACAGGGGTCTTGGAGCATTGTGATGAAAAGGGAATGGAGCATTGTGATGAAAAATGCATGGAGCCTTGTCATGACAGGCTTCAAGGAGCATACTGATGACAGTTGTCAGGGAGCATTGTGATGATAAGTTTATTGAGCATTGTGATGACAAAGATCATGGAGCATGGTGATGAGAAGACCATGGATAATTGTGATGACCAGCGTCATGGGGCATTGTGATGACAAGTGTTATGGAACATTGTGATCAGAAGGGTTTGGTGCATTGTGATGACAGAGGTCATTGAGCATTTTGATTTCATTGTGATGACAATAGCATGAAATATTATGGTGATGGGCACGGTGCATTGTGATGACAGGGTTCATGGAGCTTTGAGATGAAAAGTGGCATGGAGCATTGTGATTACAGGGGTGTTGGAGCATTGTGATGACAAGGGCATGGAGCATTGTGATGAGAAGGCCATGGAGCTTTCTGATGACATGTGTCATGGAGCTTTGTGATGACAAGCGCATGGAGAATTGTGATTACAGAGGTCATGGAATATTGTGATGACAGGGGTGAGGGAGTATTGTGATGTCTACTGATGGAATATTGTGATATCAGTGGTGAGAAGGCATTTTGAGGAGAAGTGCATGGAGCATGGTGATGACAAGGTTTATGGAGCATTTTGATGACAAGGATGTGGAGCATTGTGATGACAAGTGCATGGTGCATTGTGATGACATGGGTTATGGAGCATTGTGCTGACACACGCATCGAGCATTGGGATGACAGGGTTCATGGAGCATTGTTATGACAGGTGTAATGGAGCATTGTGCTGACAAGCGCATGGAGCATTTTGATGACAAGTGTCATGGAGCATTGTGCTGACAAAGGCATGGAGCATTGTGATGACAAGGGTCACAGAGCATTGTGATAAAAATTTCATGGAGCATTGTGGTGACAAAGGTCACAGAGCTTTGTGTGATGAGGTCATGGACCATTGTGATTAAAAATGTCATGAAGCATTGTGATGACTGGAGTCACAGAGCATTGTGATAACGGTGGTCTTGGAGCATCGTGATGAAAAGGGAATGGATCACTGTGATGAAAAAGGCATGGAGACTTGTCATGACAGTGTTCAAGGAGCATACTGATGACAAGTGTCAGCGAGCACTGTGATGCCAAGTGTATTGAGCATTGTGGTTAAAAATGTCATGGAGTATTGTGATGAGAAGACCTTGCATAATTGTGATGATGAGTGTCATGGGGCATGTGATGACAAGTGTTATGGAACATTGTGATCAGAAGGGTTTGGAGCATTGTGATGACAGAAGACATGGAATATTTTGATTTCATTTTGATGAGAATAGCATGAATCATTATGATGATGAGCATGGTGCATTGTGATGACAGTGTTCATGGCGCATTGAGATGAAAAGTGGCATGGAGAATTGTGATTACAGAGGTCTTGGAGCATTGTGATGACAAGGGTCATGGAGCCTTGTGATGACAAGTCCGTGGAACAATGTGATGGAAGGGGTCATGGAGCATTGTTATGACAGGTGTAATGGAGCATTGTGATGACAAAGGCATGGAGCACTGTGATGAGAGATTTCATTGAACATTGTGATGACAATGGCATGGAGCATTGTGATGCCAAGTGTCATGGAGATTTGTGATGACAAATGTCATGGGGCATTTTGATGACAAGGGCATGGTGCATTGTGATGAGAAGGGCAGGGAGCATTGTGATGACAGGGTCATGGAGCAATTTGAATAAATGGGTCATGGAATATTTTGATGACAGGTGTTATGGAACATTGTGATGTCCGGGGTCATGAAGCATTGTGATGAAATGGGTCATGGAGCATTTTGTGGCAGGGGTTATGGAACATTGTGATGTCAGGGGTCATGGAGCATTGTGATGATAAGGGCATGTAGCACTGTGATGAGAGTGGTCATGGAACATTGTGATGACAGGGGTGAGCGAGTATTGTGATGACTAGTGATGGAACATTGTGATATATGTGGTGAGAGAGCATTTTGATGAGAAGTGCATGGAGCATTGTGATGACAAGTTTTATGGAGCATAGCGATGAAAAGGATGTGGAGCATTGGGATGAAATGAGCTTGGCACATTGTGATGACATGTGTCATGGAGCATTGTGCTGACATGCGCATGGAGCATTTTGATGACAAGTGTCATGGAGCATTGTGCTGACAAAGGCATGGAGCATTGTGATGACAAGGGAAACAGAGCATTGTGATGAAAATTTCATGGATCATTGTGGTGACAAAGATCACAGAGCCTTGTGTGACGAGGGCATGGACCATTGTGATGAGAAGGGTCATGAATCATTGTGATGACTGGAGTCACGGAGCATTGTGATGACAGGGGTCATGGAGCATTGTGATGACAAGGGCATGGAGCAATGTGATGACAGGGCCATGGAACATTGATCTGACAAGTTTCATGGATTATTTTGATGACATTGGGCATGGAGCATTGAGATGACAAGGGCACGGAGCATTGTGGGGACAAAGTTCAGAGAGCCTTGTGTGACGAGTGCATGGACCACTGTGATGAGAAATATCATGAATCATTGTGATGACTGGTGTCACGGAGCATTTTGATGACAGGGGTCATGGAATTTTGTGATGACAAGGGCATGGAGCAATGTGATGACCGGGGAATGAAACATTGGTCTGACATGTTTCATGGATTATTGTGATGACAATGGGCATGGTGCATTGTGATGACAAGGGCATGGAACATTGTGATGACAAGGTCATGGACTATTGTGAAGACAGGTGTCAGGGAGCATTGTTATGACATATGTCATTGTCCGTTGTGATGACAATGGCATGGAGAATTGTGATACCAAGTGTCATGGAGGATTGTGATGACAAAGGTAATGGGGCATTTTGATGACAAGGGCTTGGAACATTGTGATTACAAGGGTCATGAAGCATTGTGATGACAAGGGCATGGAGCATTCTGATGAAAAGGTGCATGGAGCATTGAGATTACAGGAGTTTTGAAGAAATATGATTACAAGGGCATGGAGCATTGTGATGAGAAGGCAATGGAGCATTCAGATGACATACGTCATGGAGCTTTGTGATGACAAGGACATGGAGCATTGTGATTACAGGGGTCTTGGAGCATTGCGATGAAAAGGGAATGGATCATTGTGATGAAAAATGCATGGAGCCTTGTCATGAAAGGGTTCAAGGAGCATACTGATGACAACTGTCAGGGAGCATTGTGATGATAAATGTACTGAGCATTGTGATGACAAAGATCATGGAGCATTGTGATGAGAAGACCATGGATAATGGTGATGACCAGCGTCATGGGGCATTGTGATGACAAGTGTTATGGAACATTGTGATCAGAAGGGTTTGGTGCATTGTGATGACAGAGGTCATTGAGCATTTTGATTTCATTGTGATGACAATAGCATGAAATATTATGGTGATGGGCACGGTGCATTGTGATGACAGGGTTCATGGAGCATTGAGATGAAAAGGGGCATGGAGCATTGTGATTACAGGGGTGTTGGAGCATTGTGATGACAAGGGCATGGAGCATTGTGATGAGAAGGCCATGGAGTATTCTGATGACATGTGTCATGGAGCATTGTGATGACAAGGGAATGGAGAATTGTGATTACAGGGGTCATGGAATATTGTGATGACAGGTGTGAATGCGTATTGTGATGACTAGTGATGGAACATTGTGATATCAGTGGTGAGAAAGCATTTTGAGGAGAAATGCATGGAGCATTGTGATGACAAGGTTTATGGAGCATTTTGATGACAAGGATGTGGAGCATTGTGATGACAAGTGCATGGATCATTGTGATGACATGGGTTATGGAACATTGTGCTGACACGTGCAATGAGCTTTGTGATGACAAGGGTCATGGAGCATTGTGCTGACAGAGGCATGGAGCTTTGTGATGACAAGGGTCATAGAGCATTGTGATAAAAATTTCATGGAGCATTGTGGTGACAAAGGTCACAGAGCTTTGTGTGACGAGGTCATGGACTATTGTGATGACAAAGGTCAAGAATCATTGTGATGACTGGAGTCACGGAGCATTGTGATGACAGGGGTCATGGAGCATTGGTCTGACAAGATTTATGGATTATTTTGATGAGAGTGGGCATGGCGCATTGTGATGACAAGGGAATGGAACATTGTGATGACAAGGTCATGGAGTACTGTGAAGACAGGTGTCAGGGAGCATTGTGATGGCATATGTCATTGCCCATTGTGATGACAATTGCATGGAGCATTGTGATACCAAGTGTCATGTTGGATTGTGATGACAAAGGTAATGGAACTTTTTGATGACAAGGGATTGGAACATTGTGATGACAAGGGTCATGGAGCATTGTGATGACAAGGGCATGGAGCATTCTGATGACAAGGGTCATGGAGCATTGTGATGACAAGGGCATGGAGCATTCAGATGACAAGTGCCATTGATAATTTTGATGACAACGTCGTGAAGCATTGTGATGACAAGCACATGGAGCTTGCTATGAAGGTGTCATAGAGCATTGCGATGACAAGTGCATGGAGAATTGTGATGACAAGATCATGTAACTTTGTGATGAGAAGTGTCACGAAGCATTGTGATGACAAGGACGTGGAGAATTGTAATGACATGGGACATGGAGCATTGTGATGAACAGGGCATGGAGAAATGTGATAGCAGACCGTGGAGCATTGTGATGAAAAGACCATGGATAATTATGATGAAGAGCGTCATGGATCACTGTAATGACAAGGGGCATGGAGCATTGTGATGACAGGTGTCATGGAGCAATGTGATGAGAGGGGTCATGGAGTATTGTGATGACAAGAGTCATGGAGCATTGTGATGAGAAAGTCATGGAGCATTGGCCTGAAAATGTTCATGGAGTATTGTGATGACAGTGGTCAAGGAGCATTGTGATGACAAGGGAATGGAGCATTGTGATGACAAGGACCTGGAGCAGTGTGATGAGAAGACCATGGAGCCTTGTGATGACAAGTCTAATGGAGCATTCTGATGAATAGGGGCATGGAGCATTGTGATTACAGGGGTCTTGGAGCATTGTGATGACAAGGGCATGGAACATTTGTCTGAAAATTTCATGGATTATTGTGATGAGATTTGGCATGGAACATTGTGATGACTAGGGCATGGAACACTGTGATACATGTGTTATGGAGGATTGTAATGACAAGGGCATGGAGCATTGTGATGAGAAGAGTATCGAGCATTGTGATGACAAGCGTCATGGAGCATTGTGGTGACAAGGGCATGGAGCAATGTGATGAGAGGTTTCATGTAGCATTGTGATGATATGTCATGGAGCATTGTGATGCCAAGGGTCATGGAGCCTTGGGATGACAAGGCCGTGGAACATTGTGATGGCAGGGTTCATGGAGCATTGTTATGACAGGTGTAATGGAGCATTGTGATGACAAGGGCATGGAGCAATGTGATGAGAGATTTCATTGAACATTGTGATGACAATGGCATGGAGCATTGTGATGCCAAGGGTCATGGACATTTGTTATGACAAATGTCATGGGGCATTTTGATGAAAAGGGCGTGGTGCATTGTGATGAGAAGGGCAGGGAGCATTGTGATGACAAGGTCATGGAACAATTTGAATAAAAGGGTCATGGAATATTTTGGTGACAGGTGTTATGGAACATTGTGATATCAGGGGTCATGAGGCATTGTGAAGAAATGGGTCATGGAGCATTTTGTGACAGGGGTTATGGAACATTGTGATGTCAGGGGTCATGGAGCATTGTGATGATAACGGCATGTAGCACTCTGATGACAGTGTGCATGGAACATTGTGATGACAGTGGTGAGCGAGTATTGTGATGACTAGTGATGGAACATTGTGATATATGTGGTGAGAGATCATTTTGATGAAAAGAGCATGGAGCATTGTGATGACAAATTTTATGGAGCATAGTGATGAAAAGGATGTGGAGCATTCTGATGAAAAGAGCATGGCACATTGTGATGACATGTGTCATGGAGCACTGTGCTGACAAGCGCATGGAGCATTTTGATGACAAGTGTCATGGAGCATTGTGCTGACAAAGGCATGGAGCATTGTGATGACAAGGGACACAGAGCATTTTGATGAAAATTTCATGGAGCATTGTGGTCACAAAGATCACAGAGCCTTGTGTGACGAGGGCATTGATCATTGTGAGGACAAAAGTCATGAATCATTGTGATGACTGGAGTCACAGAGCATTGTGATGACAGGCGTCATGGAATTTTGTGATGACAAGGGCATGGAGCAATGTGATGACAGGGGAATGAAACATTGGTCTGACATGTTTCATGGATTATTGTGATGACAGTGGACATGGCGCATTGTGATGACAAGGGCATGGAACATTGTGATGACAAGGTCATGGAGTATAGCGAAGACAGGTGTCAGGGATCATTGTGATTACATATGTCTTTGTCCATTGTGATGACAATGGCTTGGAGCATTGTGATACCAAGTGTCATGGAGGATTGTGATGACAAAGGTAATGGAGCATTTTGATGACAAGGGCTTGGAACACTGCGATGACAAGGGTTATGGAGCATTGTGATGACAAGGGCATGGAGCATTCTGATGAAAAGGTGCATGGAGCATTGAGATTACAGGGGTTTTGAAACAATGTGATTACAAGGGCATGGAGAATTATGATGAGAAGGCAATGGAGCATTCTGATCACATGCATCATGGAGCTTTGTGATGACAAGGACATGGAGCATTGTGATTACAGGGGTCTTGGAGCATTGTGATGAAAAGGGAATGGATCATTGTGATGAAAAATGCATGGAGCTTTTCATGACAGGCTTCAAAGAGCATACTGATGACAATTGTCAGGGAGCATTGTGATGATAAGTGTATTGAGCATTGTGATGACAAAGATCATGGAGCATGGTGATGAGAAGACCATGGATAATTGTGATGACCAGTGTCATGGGGCATTGTGATGACAAGTGTTATGGAACATTGTGATCAGAAGGGTTTGGTGCATTGTGATGACAGAGGTCATTGAGCATTTTGATTTCATTGTGATGACAATAGCATGAAATATTATGGTGATGGGCACGGTGCATTGTGATGACAGGGTTCATGGAGCTTTGAGATGAAAAGGGGCATGGAGCATTGTGAATACAGGGGTGTTGGAGCATTCTGATGACAAGGGCATGGAGCATTGTGATGAGAAGGCCATGGAGCATTCTGATGACATGCGTCATGGAGCTTTGTGATGACAAGGGCATGGAGAATTGTGATTAGAGGGGTCATGGAATATTGTGATGACAGGGGTGAGGGAGTATTGTGATCACTAGTGATGGAACATTGTGATATCAGTGGTGAGAAGGCATTTTGAGGAGAAGTGCATGGAGCATTGTGATGACAAGATTTATGGAGCATTTTGATGACAAGGATGTGGAGCATTGTGATGACAAGTGCATGGTGCATTGTGATGACATGGGTTATGGAGCATTGTGCTGGCACACGCATCGAGCATTGGGATGACAAGGGTCATGGAGCATTGTGCTGACAAAGGCATGGAGCTTTGTGATGACAAGGGTCACAGTGCATTGTGATAAAAATTTCATGGAGCATTGTGGTGACAAAAGTCACAGAGCTTTGTGTGATGACGTCACGGACCATTGTGATTACAAATGTCATGAAGCATTGTGATGACTGGCGTCACAGAGCATTGTGATAACGGTGGTCTTGGAGCATTGTCATGAAAAGGGAATGGATCATTGTGATGAAAAGGGCAGGGAGACTTGTCATGGCAGTGTTCTAGGAGCATACTGATGACAAGTGTCAGGGAGCACTGTGATGCCAAGTGTATTGAGCATTGTGGTTAAAATTGTCATGGAGTATTGTGATGAGAAGACCTTGCATAATTGTGATGATGAGTGTCATGGGGCATGTGATGACAAGTGTTATGGAACATTGTGATCAGAAGGGTTTGGAGCACTGTGATGACAGAAGACATGGAACATTTTGATTTCATTGTGATGAGAATAGCATGAATCATTATGATGATGAGCGTGGTGCATTGTGATGACAGTGTTCATGGCGCACTGAGATGAAAAGTGGCATGGAGAATTGTGATTACAGAGGTCTTGGAGCATTGTGATGACAAGGGTCATGGAGCCTGTGATGACAAGTCCGTGGAACAATGTGATGGAAGGGGTCATGGAGCATTGTTATGACAGGTGTAATGGAGCATTGTGATGACAAAGGCATGGAGCAATGTGATGAGAGATTTCATTGAACATTGTGATGACAATGGCATGGAGCATTGTGATGCCAAGGGTCATGGAGATTTGTGATGCCAAATGTCATGGGACATTTTAATGACAAGGGCGTGGTGCATTGTGATGAGAAGGGCAGGGAGCATTTTGATGACAGGGTCATGGAGCAATTTGAATAAAAGGGTCATGGAATATTTTGATGACAGGGGTTATGGAACATTGTGATGTCAGGGGTCATGAAGCATTGTGATGAAATGGGTCATGGAGCATTGTGTGACAGGGGTTAGGGAACATTGTGATGTCAGGGGTCATGGAGCATTGTGATGATAAGGGCATGTAGCACTGTGATGATAGTGGTAATGGAACATTGTGATGACAGGGGTGAGCGAGAATTGTGATGACTAGTGATGGAACATTGTGATATATGTGGTGAGAGAGCATTTTGATGAGAAGTGCAAGGAGCATTGTGATGACAAGTTTTATGGAGCATAGCGATGAAAAGGATGTGGAGCATTGGGATGAAATGAGCTTGGCACATTGTGATGACATGTGTCATGGAGCATTGTGCTGACAAGCACATGGAGCATTTTGATGACAAGTGTCATGGAGCATTGTGCTGACAAAGGCATGGAGCATTGTGATGACAAGGGACACAGAGCATTGTGATGAAAATTTCATGGAGCATTGTGGTGAAAAAGATCACAGAGCCTTGTGTGACGAGGGCATGGACCATTGTGATGAGAAAAGTCATGAATCATTGTGATGACTGGAGTCACCGAGCATTGTGATGACAGGGGTCATGGAGCATTGTGATGACAAGGGCATGGAGCAATGTGATGACAGGGGCATGGATCATTCTTCTGACAAGTTTCATGGATTATTTTGATGACAGTGGGCATGGAGCATTGAGATGACAAGGTCACGGAGCATTGTGGTGACAAAGTTCAGAGAGCCTTGTGTGACGAGTGCATGGACCACTGTGATGAGAAATATCATGAATCATTGTGATGACTGGTGTCACAGAGCATTGTGATGACAGGGGTCATGGAATTTTGTGATGACAAGGGCATGGAGCAATGTGATGACAGGGGAATGAAACATTGGTCTGACATGTTTCATGGATTATTGTGATGACAGTGGACATGGCGCATTGTGATGACAAGGGCATGGAACATTGTGATGACAAGGTCATGGAGTATAGCGAAGACAGGTGTCAGGGATCATTGTGATTACATATGTCTTTGTCCATTGTGATGACAATGGCTTGGAGCATTGTGATACCAAGTGTCATGGAGGATTGTGATGACAAAGGTAATGGAGCATTTTGATGACAAGGGCTTGGAACACTGCGATGACAAGGGTTATGGAGCATTGTGATGACAAGGGCATGGAGCATTCTGATGAAAAGGTGCATGGAGCATTGAGATTACAGGGGTTTTGAAACAATGTGATTACAAGGGCATGGAGAATTATGATGAGAAGGCAATGGAGCATTCTGATCACATGCATCATGGAGCTTTGTGATGACAAGGACATGGAGCATTGTGATTACAGGGGTCTTGGAGCATTGTGATGAAAAGGGAATGGATCATTGTGATGAAAAATGCATGGAGCTTTTCATGACAGGCTTCAAAGAGCATACTGATGACAATTGTCAGGGAGCATTGTGATGATAAGTGTATTGAGCATTGTGATGACAAAGATCATGGAGCATGGTGATGAGAAGACCATGGATAATTGTGATGACCAGTGTCATGGGGCATTGTGATGACAAGTGTTATGGAACATTGTGATCAGAAGGGTTTGGTGCATTGTGATGACAGAGGTCATTGAGCATTTTGATTTCATTGTGATGACAATAGCATGAAATATTATGGTGATGGGCACGGTGCATTGTGATGACAGGGTTCATGGAGCTTTGAGATGAAAAGGGGCATGGAGCATTGTGAATACAGGGGTGTTGGAGCATTCTGATGACAAGGGCATGGAGCATTGTGATGAGAAGGCCATGGAGCATTCTGATGACATGCGTCATGGAGCTTTGTGATGACAAGGGCATGGAGAATTGTGATTAGAGGGGTCATGGAATATTGTGATGACAGGGGTGAGGGAGTATTGTGATCACTAGTGATGGAACATTGTGATATCAGTGGTGAGAAGGCATTTTGAGGAGAAGTGCATGGAGCATTGTGATGACAAGATTTATGGAGCATTTTGATGACAAGGATGTGGAGCATTGTGATGACAAGTGCATGGTGCATTGTGATGACATGGGTTATGGAGCATTGTGCTGGCACACGCATCGAGCATTGGGATGACAAGGGTCATGGAGCATTGTGCTGACAAAGGCATGGAGCTTTGTGATGACAAGGGTCACAGTGCATTGTGATAAAAATTTCATGGAGCATTGTGGTGACAAAAGTCACAGAGCTTTGTGTGATGACGTCACGGACCATTGTGATTACAAATGTCATGAAGCATTGTGATGACTGGCGTCACAGAGCATTGTGATAACGGTGGTCTTGGAGCATTGTCATGAAAAGGGAATGGATCATTGTGATGAAAAGGGCAGGGAGACTTGTCATGGCAGTGTTCTAGGAGCATACTGATGACAAGTGTCAGGGAGCACTGTGATGCCAAGTGTATTGAGCATTGTGGTTAAAATTGTCATGGAGTATTGTGATGAGAAGACCTTGCATAATTGTGATGATGAGTGTCATGGGGCATGTGATGACAAGTGTTATGGAACATTGTGATCAGAAGGGTTTGGAGCACTGTGATGACAGAAGACATGGAACATTTTGATTTCATTGTGATGAGAATAGCATGAATCATTATGATGATGAGCGTGGTGCATTGTGATGACAGTGTTCATGGCGCATTGAGATGAACAGTGGCATGGAGAATTGTGATTACAGAGGTCTTGGAGCACTGTGATGACAAGGGTCATGGAGGATTGTGATGACAAAGGTAATGGAGCATTTTGAGGACAAGGGCTTGGAACATTGCGATGAAAAGGGTTGTGGAGCATTGTGATGACAAGGGCATGGAGCATTCTGATGAAAAGGTGCATGGAGCATTGAGATTACTGTGGTTTTGAAGCAATGTTATTACAAGGGCATGGAGCATTATGATGAGATGGCAATGGAGCATTCTGATGACATGCGTCATGGAGCTTTCTGATTGCAATTACATGGAGCTTTGTGATTACAGGGGTCTTGGATCATTGTGATGAAAAGGAAATGTATAATTGTGATGAAAAATGCATGGAGCCTTGTCATGACAGGCTTCAAGGAGCATACTGATGACAACTGTCAGGGAGCATTGTGATGATAAGTGTATTGAGCATTGTGATGACAAAGATCATGGAGCATTGTGATGAGAAGACCATGGATAATTGTGATGACCAGCGTCATGGGGCATTGTGATGACAAGTGTTATGGAACATTGTGATCAGGAGGGTTTGGTGCATTGTGATGACAGAGGTCATTGAGCATTTTGATTTCATTGTGATGACAATAGCATGAAATATTATGGTGATGGGCACGCTGTATTGTGATGACAGGGTTCATGGAGCATTGAGATGAAAAGGGGCATGGAGAATTGTGATTACAGGGGTGTTGGAGCATTGTGATGACAAGGGCATGGAGAATTGTGATGAGAAGGCCATGGAGCATTCTGATGACATGCGTCATGGAGCTTTGTGATGACAAGGGCATGGAGAATTGTGATTACAGGGGTCATGGAATATTGTGATGACAAGGGTGAGGGAGTATTGTGATGACTAGTGATGGAACATTGTGATATCATTGGTGAGAAGGCATTTTGAGGAGAAGTGCATGGAGCATTGTGATTACAATGTTTATGGAGCATTGTGATGACAAGTGCATGGTGCATTGTGATGACATGGGTTATGGAGCATTGTGCTGACACGCGCATCGAGCATTGTGATGACAAGGGTCATGGAGCATTGTGTTGACAAAGGCATGGAGCTTTGTGATGAAAAGGTCACAGAGCATTGTGATAAAAATTTCATGGAGCATTGTGGTGACAAAGGTCAGAGACCTTTGTTTGACGTGGTCATGGACCATTGTGATGACAAATGTCATGAAGCATTGTGATGACTGGAGTCACGGAGCATTTTGATAATGGGGGTCTTAGAGCATTGTGATGAAAAGGGAATGGATCATTGTGATGAAAAAGGCATGGAGCCTTGTCATGACAGTGTTCATGGAGCCTACTGATGACAAGTGTCAGCGAGCATTGTGGTGCCAATGTATTGAGCATTGTGGTGAAAAATGTCATGGAGTATTGTGATGAGAAGACCTTGCATAATTGTGATGACGAGCGTCATGGGGCATGTGATGACAAGTGTTATGGAACATTGTGATCAGAAGGGTTTGGAGCATTGTGATGACAGAGGACATGGAGCATTTTGATTTCATTGTGATGACAATAGCATGAATCATTATGATGATGGGCATGGTGCATTGTGACGACAGTGTTCATGGAGCATTGAGATGAAAAGTGGCATGGAGAATTGTGATTACAGAGGTCTTGGAGCATTGCGATGACAAGGGTCATGGAGCCTTGTGATGACAAGGCCGTGGAACATTGTGATGGCAGGGGTCATGGAGCATTGTTATGACAGGTGTAATGGAGCATTGTGATGACAAGGGCATGGAGCAATGTGATGAGAGATTTCATTGAGCATTGTGATGACAATGGCATGGAGCATTGTGATGCCAATTGTCATGGAGATTTGTGATGACAAATGTCATGGGGCATTTTGATGACAAGGGCGTGGTGCATTGTGATGAGAAGGGCAGGGAGCATTGTGATGACAGGGTCATGGAGCAATTTGAATAAAAGTGTCATGGAATATTTTGATGACAGGGGTTATGGAACATTGGGATGTCAGGGGTCATGAAGTATTGTGATGAAATGGGTCATGGAGCATTTTGTGACAGGGGTTAGGGAACATTGTGATGTCAGGGGTCATGGAGCATTGTGATGATAAGGGCATGTAGCACTGTGATGATAGTGGTAATGGAACATTGTGATGACAGGGGTGAGCGAGAATTGTGATGACTAGTGATGGAACATTGTGATATATGTGGTGAGAGAGCATTTTGATGAGAAGTGCAAGGAGCATTGTGATGACAAGTTTTATGGAGCACAGCGATGAAAAGGATGTGGAGCATTGGGATGAAATGAGCTTGGCACATTGTGATGACATGTGTCATGGAGCATTGTGCTGACAAGCACATGGAGCATTTTGATGACAAGTGTCATGGAGCATTGTGCTGACAAAGGCATGGAGCACTGTGATGACAAGGGACACAGAGCATTGTGATGAAAATTTCATGGAGCATTGTGGTGAAAAAGATCACAGAGCCTTGTGTGACGAGGGCATGGACCATTGTGATGAGAAAAGTCATGAATCATTGTGATGACTGGAGTCACCGAGCATTGTGATGACAGGGGTCATGGAGCATTGTGATGACAAGGGCATGGAGCAATGTGATGACAGGGGCATGGATCATTCTTCTGACAAGTTTCATGGATTATTTTGATGACAGTGGGCATGGAGCATTGAGATGACAAGGTCACGGAGCATTGTGGTGACAAAGTTCAGAGAGCCTTGTGTGACGAGTGCATGGACCACTGTGATGAGAAATATCATGAATCATTGTGATGACTGGTGTCACAGAGCATTGTGATGACAGGGGTCATGGAATTTTGTGATGACAAGGGCATGGAGCAATGTGATGACAGGGGAATGAAACATTGGTCTGACATGTTTCATGGATTATTGTGATGACAGTGGACATGGCGCATTGTGATGACAAGGGCATGGAACATTGTGATGACAAGGTCATGGAGTATAGCGAAGACAGGTGTCAGGGATCATTGTGATTACATATGTCTTTGTCCATTGTGATGACAATGGCTTGGAGCATTGTGATACCAAGTGTCATGGAGGATTGTGATGACAAAGGTAATGGAGCATTTTGATGACAAGGGCTTGGAACACTGCGATGACAAGGGTTATGGAGCATTGTGATGACAAGGGCATGGAGCATTCTGATGAAAAGGTGCATGGAGCATTGAGATTACAGGGGTTTTGAAACAATGTGATTACAAGGGCATGGAGAATTATGATGAGAAGGCAATGGAGCATTCTGATCACATGCATCATGGAGCTTTGTGATGACAAGGACATGGAGCATTGTGATTACAGGGGTCTTGGAGCATTGTGATGAAAAGGGAATGGATCATTGTGATGAAAAATGCATGGAGCTTTTCATGACAGGCTTCAAAGAGCATACTGATGACAATTGTCAGGGAGCATTGTGATGATAAGTGTATTGAGCATTGTGATGACAAAGATCATGGAGCATGGTGATGAGAAGACCATGGATAATTGTGATGACCAGTGTCATGGGGCATTGTGATGACAAGTGTTATGGAACATTGTGATCAGAAGGGTTTGGTGCATTGTGATGACAGAGGTCATTGAGCATTTTGATTTCATTGTGATGACAATAGCATGAAATATTATGGTGATGGGCACGGTGCATTGTGATGACAGGGTTCATGGAGCTTTGAGATGAAAAGGGGCATGGAGCATTGTGAATACAGGGGTGTTGGAGCATTCTGATGACAAGGGCATGGAGCATTGTGATGAGAAGGCCATGGAGCATTCTGATGACATGCGTCATGGAGCTTTGTGATGACAAGGGCATGGAGAATTGTGATTAGAGGGGTCATGGAATATTGTGATGACAGGGGTGAGGGAGTATTGTGATCACTAGTGATGGAACATTGTGATATCAGTGGTGAGAAGGCATTTTGAGGAGAAGTGCATGGAGCATTGTGATGACAAGATTTATGGAGCATTTTGATGACAAGGATGTGGAGCATTGTGATGACAAGTGCATGGTGCATTGTGATGACATGGGTTATGGAGCATTGTGCTGGCACACGCATCGAGCATTGGGATGACAAGGGTCATGGAGCATTGTGCTGACAAAGGCATGGAGCTTTGTGATGACAAGGGTCACAGTGCATTGTGATAAAAATTTCATGGAGCATTGTGGTGACAAAAGTCACAGAGCTTTGTGTGATGACGTCACGGACCATTGTGATTACAAATGTCATGAAGCATTGTGATGACTGGCGTCACAGAGCATTGTGATAACGGTGGTCTTGGAGCATTGTCATGAAAAGGGAATGGATCATTGTGATGAAAAGGGCAGGGAGACTTGTCATGGCAGTGTTCTAGGAGCATACTGATGACAAGTGTCAGGGAGCACTGTGATGCCAAGTGTATTGAGCATTGTGGTTAAAATTGTCATGGAGTATTGTGATGAGAAGACCTTGCATAATTGTGATGATGAGTGTCATGGGGCATGTGATGACAAGTGTTATGGAACATTGTGATCAGAAGGGTTTGGAGCACTGTGATGACAGAAGACATGGAACATTTTGATTTCATTGTGATGAGAATAGCATGAATCATTATGATGATGAGCGTGGTGCATTGTGATGACAGTGTTCATGGCGCACTGAGATGAAAAGTGGCATGGAGAATTGTGATTACAGAGGTCTTGGAGCATTGTGATGACAAGGGTCATGGAGCCTGTGATGACAAGTCCGTGGAACAATGTGATGGAAGGGGTCATGGAGCATTGTTATGACAGGTGTAATGGAGCATTGTGATGACAAAGGCATGGAGCAATGTGATGAGAGATTTCATTGAACATTGTGATGACAATGGCATGGAGCATTGTGATGCCAAGGGTCATGGAGATTTGTGATGCCAAATGTCATGGGACATTTTAATGACAAGGGCGTGGTGCATTGTGATGAGAAGGGCAGGGAGCATTTTGATGACAGGGTCATGGAGCAATTTGAATAAAAGGGTCATGGAATATTTTGATGACAGGGGTTATGGAACTTTGTGATGTCAGGGGTCATGAAGCATTGTGATGAAATGGGTCATGGAGCATTTTGTGACAGGGGTTAGGGAACATTGTGATGTCAGGGGTCATGGAGCATTGTGATGATAAGGGCATGTAGCACTGTGATGATAGTGGTAATGGAACATTGTGATGACAGGGGTGAGCGAGAATTGTGATGACTAGTGATGGAACATTGTGATATATGTGGTGAGAGAGCATTTTGATGAGAAGTGCAAGGAGCATTGTGATGACAAGTTTTATGGAGCACAGCGATGAAAAGGATGTGGAGCATTGGGATGAAATGAGCTTGGCACATTGTGATGACATGTGTCATGGAGCATTGTGCTGACAAGCACATGGAGCATTTTGATGACAAGTGTCATGGAGCATTGTGCTGACAAAGGCATGGAGCACTGTGATGACAAGGGACACAGAGCATTGTGATGAAAATTTCATGGAGCATTGTGGTGAAAAAGATCACAGAGCCTTGTGTGACGAGGGCATGGACCATTGTGATGAGAAAAGTCATGAATCATTGTGATGACTGGAGTCACCGAGCATTGTGATGACAGGGGTCATGGAGCATTGTGATGACAAGGGCATGGAGCAATGTGATGACAGGGGCATGGATCATTCTTCTGACAAGTTTCATGGATTATTTTGATGACAGTGGGCATGGAGCATTGAGATGACAAGGTCACGGAGCATTGTGGTGACAAAGTTCAGAGAGCCTTGTGTGACGAGTGCATGGACCACTGTGATGAGAAATATCATGAATCATTGTGATGACTGGTGTCACAGAGCATTGTGATGACAGGGGTCATGGAATTTTGTGATGACAAGGGCATGGAGCAATGTGATGACAGGGGAATGAAACATTGGTCTGACATGTTTCATGGATTATTGTGATGACAGTGGACATGGCGCATTGTGATGACAAGGGCATGGAACATTGTGATGACAAGGTCATGGAGTATAGCGAAGACAGGTGTCAGGGATCATTGTGATTACATATGTCTTTGTCCATTGTGATGACAATGGCTTGGAGCATTGTGATACCAAGTGTCATGGAGGATTGTGATGACAAAGGTAATGGAGCATTTTGATGACAAGGGCTTGGAACACTGCGATGACAAGGGTTATGGAGCATTGTGATGACAAGGGCATGGAGCATTCTGATGAAAAGGTGCATGGAGCATTGAGATTACAGGGGTTTTGAAACAATGTGATTACAAGGGCATGGAGAATTATGATGAGAAGGCAATGGAGCATTCTGATCACATGCATCATGGAGCTTTGTGATGACAAGGACATGGAGCATTGTGATTACAGGGGTCTTGGAGCATTGTGATGAAAAGGGAATGGATCATTGTGATGAAAAATGCATGGAGCTTTTCATGACAGGCTTCAAAGAGCATACTGATGACAATTGTCAGGGAGCATTGTGATGATAAGTGTATTGAGCATTGTGATGACAAAGATCATGGAGCATGGTGATGAGAAGACCATGGATAATTGTGATGACCAGTGTCATGGGGCATTGTGATGACAAGTGTTATGGAACATTGTGATCAGAAGGGTTTGGTGCATTGTGATGACAGAGGTCATTGAGCATTTTGATTTCATTGTGATGACAATAGCATGAAATATTATGGTGATGGGCACGGTGCATTGTGATGACAGGGTTCATGGAGCTTTGAGATGAAAAGGGGCATGGAGCATTGTGAATACAGGGGTGTTGGAGCATTCTGATGACATGCGTCATGGAGCTTTGTGATGACAAGGGCATGGAGAATTGTGATTAGAGGGGTCATGGAATATTGTGATGACAGGGGTGAGGGAGTATTGTGATCACTAGTGATGGAACATTGTGATATCAGTGGTGAGAAGGCATTTTGAGGAGAAGTGCATGGAGCATTGTGATGACAAGATTTATGGAGCATTTTGATGACAAGGATGTGGAGCATTGTGATGACAAGTGCATGGTGCATTGTGATGACATGGGTTATGGAGCATTGTGCTGGCACACGCATCGAGCATTGGGATGACAAGGGTCATGGAGCATTGTGCTGACAAAGGCATGGAGCTTTGTGATGACAAGAGTCACAGTGCATTGTGATAAAAATTTCATGGAGCATTGTGGTGACAAAAGTCACAGAGCTTTGTGTGATGACGTCACGGACCATTGTGATTACAAATGTCATGAAGCATTGTGATGACTGGCGTCACAGAGCATTGTGATAACGGTGGTCTTGGAGCATTGTCATGAAAAGGGAATGGATCATTGTGATGAAAAGGGCAGGGAGACTTGTCATGGCAGTGTTCTAGGAGCATACTGATGACAAGTGTCAGGGAGCACTGTGATGCCAAGTGTATTGAGCATTGTGGTTAAAATTGTCATGGAGTATTGTGATGAGAAGACCTTGCATAATTGTGATGATGAGTGTCATGGGGCATGTGATGACAAGTGTTATGGAACATTGTGATCAGAAGGGTTTGGAGCACTGTGATGACAGAAGACATGGAACATTTTGATTTCATTGTGATGAGAATAGCATGAATCATAATGATGATGAGCGTGGTGCATTGTGATGACAGTGTTCATGGCGCACTGAGATGAAAAGTGGCATGGAGAATTGTGATTACAGAGGTCTTGGAGCATTGTGATGACAAGGGTCATGGAGCCTGTGATGACAAGTCCGTGGAACAATGTGATGGAAGGGGTCATGGAGCATTGTTATGACAGGTGTAATGGAGCATTGTGATGACAAAGGCATGGAGCAATGTGATGAGAGATTTCATTGAACATTGTGATGACAATGGCATGGAGCATTGTGATGCCAAGGGTCATGGAGATTTGTGATGCCAAATGTCATGGGACATATCAATGACAAGGGCGTGGTGCATTGTGATGAGAAGGGCAGGGAGCATTCTGATGACATGCGTCATGGAGCTTTGTGATGACAAGGGCATGGAGAACTGTGATTACAGGGGTCATGGAATATTGTGATGACAGGGGTGAGGGAGTATTGTGATGTCTAGTGATGGAACATTGTGATATCAGTGGTGAGAAGGCATTTTGATGAGAAGTGCATGGAGCATTGTGATGACAAGGTTTATGGAGCATTTTGATGACAAGGATGTGGAGCATTTTGATGACAAGTGCATGGTGCATTTTGATGACATGGGTTATGGAGCATTGTGCTGACATGCGCATCGAGCATTGGGATGACAAGGGTCATGGAGCATTGTGCTGACAAAGGCATGGAGCTTTGTGATGACAATTGTCACAGAGCATGGTGATAAAAATTTCATGGAGTATTGTGGTGACAAAGGTCACAGAGCTTTGTGTGATGAGGTCATGGACCATTGTGATTACAAATGTCATGAAGCATTGTGATGACTGGAGTCACAGAGCATTGTGATAACGGTGGTCTTGGAGCATTGTGATGAAAAGGGAATGGATCATTGTGATGAAAAAGGCATGGAGACTTGTCATGACAGTGTTCAAGGAGCATACTGATGACAAGTGTCAGGGAGCATTGTGGTGCCAAGTGTATTGAGCATTGTGGTTAAAAATGTCATGGAGTATTGTGATGAGAAGACCTTGCATAACTGTGATGATGAGTGTCATGGGGCATGTGATGACAAGTGTTATGGAACATTGTGATCAGAAGGGTTTGGAGCATTGTGATGACAGAAGACATGGAACATTTTGATTTCATTGTGATGAGAATAGCATGAGTCATTATAATGATGAGCCTGGTGCATTGTGATGACAGTGTTCATGGCGCATTGAGATGAAAAGTGGCATGGAGAATTGTGATTACAGAGGTCTTGGAGCATTGTGATGACAAGGGTCATGGAGCCTTGTGATGACAAGGCCGTGGAACAATGTGATGGAAGGGGTCATGGAGCATTGTTATGACAGGTGTAATGGAGCATTGTGATGACAAAGGCATGGAGCAATGTGATGAGAGATTTCATTGAACATTGTGATGACAAGTGTCATGGAGCATTGTGCTGACAACCGCATGGAGCATTTTGATGACAAGTGTCAAGGAGCATTGTGCTGACAAGGGAAACAGAGCATTGTGATGCAAATTTCATGGAGCATTGTGGTGACAAAGATCACAGAGCCTTGTGTGACGAGGGCATGGACTATTGTGATGAGAAATATCATGAATCATTGTGATGACTGGACTCACGGAACACTGTGATGACAGGGGTCATGGAGCATTGTGATGACAGGGGCATGGAGCAATATGATAACAGGGGCATGGAATATTGGTCTGACAAGTTTCATGGATTATTGTGATGACAGTGGGCATGGAGCACTGAAATGAAAAGGGGATAGAGCATTGTGGTGACAAAGGTCACAGAGTCTTGTGTGACGAGGGCATGGACCATTGTGAGGAAAAAGATCATGAAGTATTGTGATGACTGGAGTCACGGAGCATTGTGATGATAGGGGTCATGGAGCATTGTGATGACAAGGGCATGGAGCAATGTGATGACAGGGGCATGGAACATTGGTCTGACATGTTTCATGGATTATTGTGATGACAGTGGGCATGGCGCATTGTGATGACAAGGGCATGGAACATTGTGAAGACAAGTTCATGGAATATTGTGAAGACAGGTGTCAGGAAGCATTGTGATGACATATGTCATTGTCCATTGTGATGACAATTGCATGGAGCATTGTGATACCAAGTGTCATGGAGGATTGTGATGACAAAGGTAATGTTGCATTTTGATGACAAGGGCTTGGAACATTGCGATGAAAAGGGTTATGGAGCATTGTGATGACAAGGGCATGGAGCATTCGGATGAAAAGGTGCATGGAGCATTGAGATTACAGGGGTTTTGAAGAAATGTGATTACAAGGGCATGGAGCATTATGATGAGAAGGCAATGGAGCATTCTGATGACATGCATCATGGATCTTTCTGATGTCAAGGACTTGGAGCATTGTGATTACAGGGGTCTTGGAGCATTGTGATGAAAAGGGAATGGATCATTGTGATGAAAAATGCATGGAGCCTTGTCATGACAGGGTTCAAGGAGCATACTGATAACAACTGTCAGGGAGCATTGTGATGATAAGTGTATTGAGCATTGTGATGACAAAGATCATTTAGCATGGTGATGAGAAGACCATGGATAATTGTGATGACCAGCATCATGGGGCATTGTGATGACAAGTGTTATGGAACATTGTGATCAGAAGGGTTTGGTGCATTGTGATGACAGAGGTCATTGAGCATTTTGATTTCATTGTGATGACAATAGCATGAAATATTATGGTGATGGGCACGGTGCATTGTGATGACAGGATTCATGGAGCTTTGAGATGAAAAGGGGCATGGAGCATTGTGATTACAGTGGTGTTGGAGCATTGTGATGACAAGGGCATGGAGCATTGTGATGAGAAGGCCATGGAGCATTCTGATGACATGCGTCATGGAGCTTTGTGATGACAAGGGCATGGAGAATTGTGATTACAGGGGTCATGGAATACTGTGATGACAGGGGTGAGCGAGTATCGTGAAGACTAGTGATGGAACATTGTGATATCATTGGTGAGAAGGCATTTTGAGGAGAAGTGCATGAAGCATTGTGATGACAATGTTTATGGAGCATTGTGATGACAAGTGCATTGTGCATTGTGATGACATGGGTTATGGAGCATTGTGCTGACACGCGCATCGAGCATTGTGATGACAAGTGTCATGGAGCATTGTGCTGACAAAGGCATGGAGCTTTGTGATGACAAAGGTCACAGAGCATTGCGATAAAAATTTCATTGAGCATTTTGGTGACAAAGGTCAGAGATCTTTGTGTGACGAGGTCATGGACCATTGTGATGATAAATGTCATGAAGCATTGTGATGACTGGAGTCACGGAGCATTTTGTTAATGGGGGTCTTGGAGCATTGTGATGAAAAGGGAATGGTTCATTGTGATGAAAAAGGCATGTGGCCTTGTCATGACAGTGTTCAAGGAGCATACTGATGACATGTGTCAGCGAGCCTTGTGGTGCCAAGTGTATTGAGCATTGTGGTGAAAAATGTCATGGAGTATTGTGATGAGAAGACCTTGCATAATTGTGATGATGAGTGTCATGGGGCATGTGATGACAAGTGTTATGGAACATTGTGATCAGAAGGGTTTGGAGCATTGTGATGACAGAGGACATGGAGCATTTTGATTTCATTGTGATGACAATAGCATGAATCATTATGATGATGGGCATGGTGCATTGTGACGACAGTGTTCATGGAGCACTGAGATGAAAAGTGGCATGGAGAATTGTGATTACAGAGGTCTTGGAGCATTGTGATGACAAGGGTCATGGAGCCTTGTGATGACAAGGCCGTGGAACATTGTGATGGCAGGGGTCATGGAGCATTGTTATGACAGGTGTACTGGAGCCTTGTGATGACAAGTCCGTGGAACAATGTGATGGAAGGGGTCATGGAGCATTGTTATGACAGGTGTAATGGAGCATTGTGATGACAAAGGCATGGAGCAATGTGATGAGAGATTTCATTGAACATTGTGATGACAATGGCATGGAGCATTGTGATGCCAAGGGTCATGGAGATTTGTGATGCCAAATGTCATGGGCATTTTGATGACAAGGGCGTGGTGCATTGTGATGAGAAAGGCAGGGAGCATTGTGATGACAGGTTCATGGAGCAATTTGAATAAAAGGGTCATGGAATATTTTGATGACAGGGTTTATGGAACATTGTGATGTCAGGGGTCATGAAGCATTGTGATGAAATGGGTCAGGGAGCATTTTGTGACGGGGTTATGGAACATTGTGATGTCAGGGGTCATGGATCATTGTGATGATAAGGGCATGTAGCACTGTGATGACAGTGGTCATGGAACATTGTGATGACAGGGGTGAGCGCGTATTGTGATGACTAGTGATGGAACATAGTGATATATGTGGTGAGAGAGCATTTTGATGAGAAGTGTATGGAGCATTGTGATGACAAGTTTTAAGGAGCATAGCGATGAAAAGAATGTGGAGCATTGGGATGAAATGAGCTTGGCACATTGTGATGACATGTGTCATGGAGCATTGTACTGACAAGCGCATGGAGCATTTTAATGAGAAGTGTCATGGAATATTGTGCTGAAAAAGGCATGGAGCATTGTGATGACAAGGGACACAGAGCATTGTGATGAAAATTTCATGGAGCATTGTGGTGACAAAGATCAGAGAGCCTTGTGTGACGAGGGCATGGACCACTGTGATGAGAAGGGTCATGAATCATTGTGATGACTGGAGTCACGGAGCATTGTGATGACAGGGGTCATGGAGCATTGTGATGACAAGGGCATGGAGCAATGTGATGACAGGGGCATGGGACATTGGTCTGACAAGTTTCATGGATTATTTTCATGACAGTGGGCATGGAGCATTGAGATGACAAGTGCACGGAGCATTGTGGTGACAAAGTTCAGAGAGCCTTGTGTGACGAGTGCATGGACCACTGTGATGAGAAAGGTCATGAATCATTGTGATGACTGGTGTAACTGAGCATTGTGATGACAGGGGTCATGGAATTTTGTGATGATAAGGGCATGGAGCAATGTGATGACAGGGTAAGGAAACATTGGTCTGACATGATTCATGGATTATTGTGATGACAGTGGGCATGGCGCATTGTGATGACAAGGACATGGAACATTGTGATGACAAGGTCATGGAGTATTGTGAAGACAGGTGTCAGGGATCATTGTGATTACATATGTCATTGTCCATTGTGATGACAATGGCTTGGAGCATTGTGATACCAAGTGTCATGGAGGATTGTGATGACAAAGGTAATGGAGCATTTTGATGACAAGTGCTTGGAACACTGCGATGAAAAGGGTTATGGAGCATTGTGATGACAAGGGCATGGAGCATTCTGATGAAAATGTGCATGGGGCATTGAGATTACAGGGGTTATGAAGCAATGTGATTACAAGGGCATGGAGAATTAATATGAGAAGGCAATGGAGCATTCTGATGACATGTGTCATGGAGCTTTGTGATGACAAGGACATGGAGCATTGTGATTACAGGGGTCTTGGTGCATTGTGATGAAAAGGGAATGGGTCATTGTGATGAAAAATGCATGGAGCCTTGTCATGACAGGCTTCAAGGAGCATACTGATGACAATTGTCAGGGAGCATTGTGATGATAAGTGTATTGAGCATTGTGATGACAAAGGTCATGGAGCATTGTGATGAGAAGACCATGGATAATTGTGATGACCAGCGTCATGGGGCATTGTGATGACTAGTGTTATGGAATATTGTGATCAGAAGGGTTTGGTGCATTGTGATGACAGAGGTCATTGAGCATTTTGATTTCATTGTGATGACAATAGCATGAAATATTATGGTGATGGGCACGGTGCGATGTGATGACAGGGTTCATGGACCTTTGAGATGAAAAGGGGCATGGAGCATTGTGATTACAGGGGTGTTGGAGCATTGTGATGACAAGGGCATGGAGCATTGTGATGAGAAGGCCATGGAGCATTCTGATGACATTCGTCATGGAGCTTTGTGATGACAAGGGCATGGAGAATTGTGATTACAGAGGTCCTGGAATATTTTGATGACAGGGGTGAGGGAGTATTGTGATGTCTAGTGATGGAACATTGTGATATCATTGGTGAGAAGGCATTTTGAGGAGAAGTGCATGGAGCATTGTGATGACAAGGTTTATGGAGCATTTTGATGACAAGGATGTGGAGCATTGTGATGACAAGTGCATGGTGCATAATGATGACATGGGTTATGGAGCATTGTGCTGACACACACATCGAGCATTGGGATGACAAGGGTCATGGAGCATTGTGCTGACAAAGGCATGCAGCTTTGTGATGACAAAGGTCACAGAGCATTGTGATAAAAATTTCATGGAGCATTGTGGTGACGAAGGTCAGAGACCTTTGTGTGACGAGGTCATGGATCATTGTGATGACAAATGTCATGAAGCATTGTGATGACTGGAGTCATGGAGCATTTTGATAATGGGGGACTTGGAGCATTGTGATGAAAAGGGAATGGATCATTGTGATGAAAATGGCATGGAGCCTTGTCATGACAGTGTTCAAGGAGCATACTGATGACATGTGTCAGCGAGCCTTGTGGTGCCAAGTGTATTGAGCATTGTGGTGAAAAATGTCATGGAGTATTGTGATGAGAAGACCTTGCATAATTGTGATGACGACCTACATGGGGCATGTGATGACAAGTGTTATGGAACACTGTAATCAGAAGGGTTTGGAGCATTGTGATGACAGAGGACATGGAGCATTTTGATTTCATTGTGATGACAATAGCATGATTCATTATGATGATGGGCATGGTGCATTGTGACGACAGTGTTCATGGAGCATTGAGATGAAAAGTGGCATGGAGAATTGTGATTACAGAGGTCTTGGAGCATTGTGATGACAAGGGTCATGGAGCCTTGTGATGACAAGGCCGTGGAACATTGTGATGGCAGGGGTCATGGAGCATTGTTATGACAGGTGTAATGGAGCATTGTGATGACAAGGGCATGGAGCAATGTGATGAGAGATTTCACTGAGCATTGTGATGACAATGGCATGGAGCATTGTGATGCCAAGAGTCATGGAGATTTGTGATGACAAATGTCATGTGGCATTTTGATGACAAGGGCCTGGTGCATTGTTATGAGAAGGGCTTGGAGCATTGTGATGACAAGTGTCAGGGAGAATTGTGATGACAATGGCAGGGAGCATTGTGATGTCAAGGGACATTGATAATTTTTATAACAATGTCATGAAGCATTGTGATGACAAGCATATGGAGCTTGCTATGACAGGTTTCAGGGAACATTGCGATGACAAATGCACGGAGAATTGTGATGACAAGAGCATGTAACATTTTGATGAGAAATGTCATGGAATATTGTGGTGACAAAGAGGTGGAGAATTGTGATGACAAGGGACATGGAGCAATGTGATGGCAAGACCTTGGAGCACTGTGATGAGAAGACCATGGATAATCGTGGTGACAAGCATCATGGAGCATTATGATGACAAGAACCATGGAGCATTCTGACATAATATGTCACTTATGAAGGAAATGTAAACATGGGTACACATGAACTGAATTAGTAAAGAGAACAGAGTTTCACATATAGAAAACATACTTATGCCTGCTTACGGGGAAAGGAGATGTGGCGAGATGCATAAAACCAGAGTTTGATATTAGCACCAGTACCATTCCATAATCCAAATACAGAATAGACAAGACCAACTCCTTCCTCAGTGAACGGGACTCAACACCCCTATTCTCTGCAGAGGAATATATCTGACTAGTAAGAATCTTAAAACCTATCTATTGATATGTATCCGTAAGGGAATCAAGTGTGTCTAGACTGGCATAAACATGGCAGTGAAAATCCGCGGAAACCCACGATAAAAAGGAATTTATAAACAAAACAAAAAAAACAAGGAAATTCTTTACAATTCCTTCACGGGCTCTGATGAAACCTGGAATGACCATATCTACAACGACAGCTGGATGTGGCATAAGGCTGGAACCTTGAGACTTAGACGATTGGTCAGATTGGGTGAGCAAATGCAGACCCTTTAAAGCAATAATGCGTGGCACCCATTCCTTGGGTCCCAACTCTCCAAATAAAAGGGAATATTACTACAGCTATAACATGTACGGGAAACTTAGAGAATGGACCCACTGTGAATACGAAAGGTTTCTAAAACTCAACTAATAGTCCCTCTCCTCGTGCTCTGGTTTCATTTTCCAACTGCTTTACTATCAATCTCCCAACTTGGAGAGACAGCACCTTTAACCTCCTGGTTCTCACAGGTTGCCAAATTGGCAAAGGATGAAAGGGAAGAGGGAGTACCAATGAGAGAGTAGCTGTTAGGCATTTGGACGGGCACATGTCACTCTAATTTCCCAGCACGAAGAAGAATAAACCAAAGTCTCAGCCAACCGCCGGGAACCAGTATAGGTCCTGAACCAACATTTGGGACTTGCGGTCAGCTCACAAAAAACGAGTTGAAAAATGGAGCTCAGGGGCACAGCAATTCACAAACTGGCAGAGTAATAAAGGACAACTATCGTCCAGAAATCTGTTGAGGGAAGGCAATGAGGCGGACTTGAACGCGAGCCAGAATAGCAGGAAACAGATTTCAAGAGGTACATTGGAATCCCCTTTAAAGAACAGGAAGAGGGGCACAACTTCGACAATGATGCACTTGGCCAAAAAGGGCGCATGCATTTTCTCCTGAATATATTCAGGAGAAAACGCATATGCTCTTTTTGGCCAAGCAAGCAAGCGGGCAATGCAAATCTGCACTACAAAGAAGTATCACTTCCTACCGTTCAAAAGGGACATCCACAAAATGTGTAAAAACCAGAATGGCAAGAAAGGCCCTCGAGAACAGGGAGCCTAGTTATGATGATGGGCAGGATGTAAATTGCCAACTGCCTCTCTGGAGGAGTGCATTGTGTTCCCTAAAACAAGTAAACAACAGAGCTACAGAGCCAAGGGCACTTCCAGTCTAGGGAAGATACCTTGGGAAAACTGAATATCAATAAGACTGGCAAACACAAATTTGAGGGCTGCACTGCTTCCAAGAAACTCAACTTGCATACACCTCAAATATCCCAGGAAAGACAAAAATGGTTCAAGAAATTGTGTTACTTACGTACAATGGAATACCCGTCTGCGATGAAATCAATGTCATAAGGCCAGTAGCAGCAAAATGAGTTGATTCAGGTACGATGATTCTAAGTGAAATAAGTCACAGAGAAGAAGAAACTTATCATAAGATATCACTTATGAAGGTCCTGTAAACATGGATACACATGAACTGAGTTACGAAAGAGAACAGAGTCTCACAATTAGAAAACACTCTTATGCCTGCTTAAGTGCGAAGGAGAGGTGGGGTGATGCATAAAACCAGATTGTGATATTAGTACAGGTACCGTTCCAAAAACCAACTATGGAAAAGACAAGACCTACACCTTCCTGAGAGAAAGGGACTCAAAACCCCATATTTCCCACAGAGGAATATATCTGACTAGTAAGAATCTTAAAACCTATGTATTGATATGTCTCCGTAAGGGAATCAAGTTTGTCTACACTGGTATCAACGTGGCATTGAGAATCAGCTCAAACCCAATATAATAAGGAATTTCAAAAACAAAACAAAAAAAAGGGTAATTTTTTACATTCCTTCAGTGTCTCTGATGAAACCAGGAATGACCCTATCTACAACGACACCTGGATGTGGCATAAGGCTGGACACTTGGCTCTGAGAGGACTGGTGAGATTCGGTGAGCAAATGCAGACCATTTAAAGCAATAATGCGTGGCACACATTCCAAGTGTCCCAACTCTCCAGTTGAAGAGAATATTACTACAGCTATAATATATATGGGAAACCTAGAGAATGGACACACTGTGAATACGAAAGGTTTCTAAAACTCAACTAATAGTCCCTCTCCTGGTCCTCCGGTTTGAATTTCCAACTGCTTTACTATCAATGTCCCAACATGGAGAGACAGCCCCTTTAACCTCCTGGTTCGCACAGGTTGCCAATTTGGCAGAGAATGAAAGGGAAGAGGGAGAAGCAATGAGAGAGTAGCTGTTAGGCATTTGAAGGGCACATGTCACTCTAATTTCCCGGCAGGTAGAAGAATTAGCCAAAGTCTCAGCCACCCGCTGGGAACCAGTATAGTTCCTGAACCAAAGATTTGGACCTGCCATCAGCTCAGAAAAAACGAGTTGAAAAATGGAGCTCAGGGGCACAGCAATTCACAAACTGGTAGAGTAATAAAGGACAACTATCGTCCAAAAATCTGTTGAGGGAAGGCAACGAGGCGGAATTGAAAGCAAGCCAGAATAGCAGGAAGCAGATTTCAAGAGGTACATTGGAATCCCATTTAAAGAACAGGAAGAGGGGCACAACTTCGACAATGATGCTCTTGGCCAGAAAGGGCGTATGTGTTTTCTCCTGAATATATTCAGGAGAAACCGCATACGCCCTTTGTGGCCAAGCAAGCAAGCGGGTAATGAAATTCTGCAGTACAAAGAAGTATCACTTCCCAGCGATCAAAAGGGACATCTGCAAAATGTGTAAAAACCAGAAAGGCAAGACAGGCCTTGGAGAACAGGGAGCCTAGTTATGCTGATTGTCAGGATGTAAATTGCCAACCGCCTCTCTGGAGGAGTGAAATGTGTTCCCTAAAAAAATTAAACAACAGAGCTACAGAGCGAAGGGCACTTCCAGTCTAGGGAATATACCTTGGGAAAACTGAAAATCAATAAGAGACAGCCACCCCAAAATTTAGGGCTGCACTCTTTACAAGAACCTCCACTTGGGTACACCTTAAATATTCAAGGAAAGACAAAATTGGTTCAAGAAATTTTGGTACTTACGTACGATGCATTATCCCTCAGCCATGAAATCAATGTCATAAGGCCAGTAGCAGCAAAATGAGTCGATTCATGTACGATGATTCTAAGTGAAATAAGTCACAGAGAAAAAGAAACTTATCATAAGATATCACTTATGAAGGTCCTGTAAACATGGCTACACATGAACAGACTTAAGAAAGAAAAGAGCCTCTCATGTAGAAAACACTCTTATGCCTGCTTAAGGGGAAAGGAGACGAGGGGTGATGCATAAAACCAGAGTTTGATATTAGTACAGGTACCGTTCCAAAAACCAACTACGGAATAGTCAAGACCTACACCTTCCTCAGTGAAAGGGACTCAAAACCCCATATTTCCCGCAGAGGAATATATCTGATTAGTAAGAATCTTAAAACCTATGTATTGATATGTTTACATAAGGGAATCAAGTGTGTCTAGACTGGCATAAACATGGCAGTGAGAATCAGCTCAAACCCACTCTAAAAAGGAGTTTCAAAAACAAAACAAAAAAACAGGGAAATTCTTTACAATTCCTTCAGGGACTCTGATGAAACCTGGAATGACCCTATCTACAATGACAGCTGGATGTGGCATAAGGCTGGACACTTGACACTGAGAGTATTGGTGACATTCGGTGAGCAAATGCAGACCATTTAAAGCAATAATGCGTGGCACACATTCCAAGGGTCCCAACTCTCCAGGTTGAAGGGAATATTACTACATCTATAACATGTATGGGAAATCAAGAGAATGAACACACTCTGAATACAAAATATTTCTAAAACTCAACTAACAGTCCCTCTCCTAGTGCTCCTGTTTGACTTTCCAACTGCTTTTCTCTCAATCTCCCAACTTGGAGAGACATCCCCTTTAACCTCCTGGTTCGCCCAGCTTGCCAATTTGGCAGAGGATGAAAGGGAAGAGGGAGAACCAATGAGAGAGTAGCTGTTAGGCATTTGGAAGGGCAAATGTCTCTCTAATTTCCCGGCAGTAAGAAGAATTAACCAAAGCCTCAGCCACCCGCCGGGAAACAGTATATGTCCTGAACCAAAATTTTGGACTTGGGGTCAACTCACAAAACACGAGTTGATAAATTGAGCTCAGGGGCACAATAGTTCAAAAACTGGCAGAGTAATAAAGGACAACTATCGTCCAAAAATCTGTTGAGGGAAGGAAACGAGGTGGACTTGAAATCGAGACAGAATAGCAGGAAACAGATTTCAAGAGGTACATTGGAATCTCCTTTAAAGCACAGGAAGAGGGGCACAACTTCGACCATGATGCACTTGGCCTAAAAGGGCTTATGAGTTTTCTCCTGAATATATTCAGGAGAAAACGCATACGCCCTTTCTGGCCAAGCAAGCGGGCAATGCAAAACTGCACTACAAAGAAGTATCACTTCTCACTAGTCAAAAGGGACATCCGCAAAATGTGTAAAAACTAGAAAGGCAAGACTGGCCCTGGAGAACAGGGAGCCTAGTTATGCTGATTGGCTGGATGTAAATTGCCAACTTCCTCACTGGAGCAGTGCATTGTGTTCCCTAAAACAAGTAAACAACAGAGCTACAGAGCCAAGGGCACTTCCAGTCTAGGGAATATACCTTGGGAATACTGAATATCAATAAGACAGAGCCACCTCAAAATTTAGGGCTGCACTGCTTACAAGAATCTCAACTTGGGTACACCTTAAATATCCCAGGAAAGACAAAAATGGTTCAAGAAATTGTGTTACTTACGTACGATGGAATATCCCTCAGCCATGAAATCAATGTCATAAGGCCAGTAGCAGCAAAATAAGTGGATTCAGGTATGATGATTCTAAGTGAAATAAGTCACACAGAAAAAGAAACTTATCATAAGGTATCACTTATGAAGGTCCTGGAGACGTGGCTACACATGAACTCAGTTATGAAAGAGAACAGAATAAAGAAAATTATCATAAGCTATCATTCATAGCGTGAATGTACCCATGGCTACACATGAACTGAATTACAAACACAACAGAGTCACACATTTAGAAAACAAACTTCTGCCTGATTAAGGGGAAAGGCGAGGTGGGGTGATACATAAATCTACAGTCCAAAATTAGCACAGATACCTTTCCATAAATCAGGTATGTAATAGACAGCACCTACTCCCAGCACAATGAACTGGACTCAACAACCCCTATTCATTGCAGAGGAATATATCTGACTAGTAACAATTTTAAAACATATGTATTCTCATGTCTCCATAAAGGAATCATGTGTGTGTATAATGGCATGAACACAGCACTGAAATTCAGCTAAACCCCCTTATAAAAATAAATTTCAAAAGCAAAATGCAAAAACAGCGAAACAGATAGAATGTCTTAAAAATTACGTTCAGGGCCTGTAATGCAACCTGGATTGACCACCTTTACACCCACAGCTGGATGAGACATAAGACTGGACACTTGGGTCTGACAAGATTGCTGAGGTTGTGTGAGCAAAAGAACACCACTTAGAGCAATAATGTGTGCTACCTATTCTAGTGGCCAAAACTCTCCATGTTTAAGGGAATCTTCCTACAGTTAAAACATGCATGGGAAACCCAGTGGATGGTACACTGTGTAATCGGGAAAGTTTTCTAAAAGGTACCTCATTTTTCCTTTCCTCGTGCTCGGCTTTGCCATTCCATCTGCATTACTAAAAATCTCCCCACTTGGAGTGTCACTGCCTTTACCCTCCTCTTGTGCACAGTTTGCAAATTGTGCAGAGGATGAACAGGAAGAGGGGAAACAAATGATAGATTAGCTGTAGGTGTTTGGATGGGCACATACCTCTCTAGTTTCCCATCAGGAAAAATAATTAAAAACAGGCTCAGGCTGAAACCGCGGAACCAGACTAGGGCCTAAAGCCATCCTGCGGTATTGCAGCCAGCTCACAAATAAGCGAGTTGAAAAATGGAAATCAGGGGCACAACAATTCACAAACTTGCAGAGTTATAAAGGACAACTATCATCCAGAAATATATTGAGGTAAGGCAGTGACGAGGATTTGAAAGCAAGGCAGAATTGAAGGAAACAGATTTCAAGAGGTAGATTGGAGTCGTCTTTAAAGCACATGAAAAGCGACAGAACTTCGACAATGTTGCCCTTGGCCGAAAAGGGAGTATGTGTATTTTCTTGAATATATTCGGGAAAAAATGCATACGCCCTTTTTGGCCAAGCAAGCCATCAGGCATTGCAAATCCACACTACATAGAAGTGTCACTAACCTCCGGTCAAAAGGGCCATCTGCAAATTGTGTAAAAACAACAAATACAGGACAGGCCATGGAGAAAAGGGAGCCTGGTTATGCCGATGGACAGGATGTAATTTGCCAACAGCCTCTCTGGAGAACTGTATGTTGTTTTCTAAAACAGAGCTACAGAGCATAGCACACTTCCACTCAAGGGCGTGTATTTTGGGAAGACTAAAAATCCACAACACACAGCCAGCCCAAAGTTTAGGGCTGCTCTGTTTACAAGAACCTCGACTTCGGTACACTTTAAATATCCCAGGAAAGGGAAAAAAATGGATAAATATGTTGTGGTACTTATATACAATGGAATGTCACTCAGACATAAAATCAATGTCATAAGGCCAATCGCAGCATAACGAGTGGCTTTAGGTACGATGATGCTAATTGAAATGAGCCACAAAGAAAAAGAAACTTATTGTAATATATCACTTATAGAGGGAATGTAAACATGGCTACACATGAACTGAATTTCAAAAGAGAACAGAGTTACACATTTAGAAAACACACTTATGCCTCCTTAAGGGGAAAGGTGACGTGGGGTGATGTGTAAAAGCAGAGTTTGAAATTAGCACAGATACCATTGCATATACCAAATATGTAATAGACAAGACCTACTCCTTTCTCAATGAACTGGACACAAAACACCCTATTCACTGAAGAGGAATATATCTGACTGGTAATAATCTTGAAACCAATGTATTTATATGTCTCCATAATGGAATCAAGTGTATGCAGATTGGCATAAACACAGATCAATGGAACAGGACAGAAAGTGCAGAAATAAACCTATATACCTATGCCTATCTCACCTATGACAAAGGAGCTAAGGATATACAATGGAGAAAAGACAGTCTCTTCAGTAATTGGTGCTGGGAAAACTAGACCCCTACACATAAAAGAATGAAATTAGAACACTCCATAACACCATACACAAAAATAAACTCTAAATTGATCAGAGATCTAAATATAAGACCTGACACTATAAAACACTTAGAGGAAACCATAGGCAGAACACTCTATGACATAAATCACAGCAAGATCCTTTTTGACCCACCTCCTACAGAAATGGAAATAAAAACAGAAATCAACAAATGGGACCTAATGAAACTTAAAAGCTTTTACACAGTACAGGAAAACATAAACAAGATGCAAAAACAACCCTCAGAATGGGAGAAAATATTTTCAAATGAAGCAATTGACAAAGGATTAATCTCCAAACTTTACAAGCACCTCATGTAGCTCAATATCACAAAAACAAACAACCCAATCCAAAAACGGGCAGAAGACCTAAATAGACATTTCTCCAAAGAAGATATACAGATTGCCAAGAAACACATGAAAGGATGCTGAACATCACTAATCATTAGAGAAATGCAAATCAAAACTATCGTGAGTTATCACCTCACAGCAGTCAGAGTGGCAATCATCAAAAAAATCTACAAAACAATAAATGCTGGAGAGGCCTTTATTGGAGAAAAGGGAACACACTCGCACTGTGGGTGGGAATGTAAATTGATATGGGCACTAGGGAGAACAGTACGGAGGTTCCTTTAAATAACTAACAATAGAAGTACCATACGACACAACAATCCAACTACTGGTCATTTGCCTTGTGAAAACCATAATTCAAAAAGAGTTATGTACAAAAATGTTCATTGCAACTCTATTTACAATAGCCAGGACATGGAAGCAACCTAAGTGTCCATCGACAGATGAATGGATAAAGATGATATGGCACATATATACAATGGAATATCACTCAGCCATAAAAAGAAGCAAAACTGAGTTATTTGCACTGAGGTGGATGGACCTAGAATCTGTCCTACACAGTGAAGTATGTCAGAAAGGGAAAAACAAATAATGTATGTTAACAGAGATATACGGAATCTAATGAGGAAAAAAAAAAAAAGATTTTGAAGACCCTAGTGGCAGGACAGGATTAAGGACACAGACATAGGGAAAGGCCTTGAGGACACCGGAAGGGGGATGGGTAAGATGGGACGAAGTGAGAGAGTGGCATGGACATAAATACATTACCACATGTAATACTGATTGCTACTGGGAAGCAGCCACATAGAACAGGGAGATCAGCTCGGTGCTCTGTGACCACCTAAAGGGGTGGGATATGGAGTGTGGGAGGGAGATGCAAGAGGGAGGGGATCTGCTGATATTTGTATATGTATAGCTGATTCACTTTGTTATACAGCAGAAACTAACACTCCATTGTAAAGCAATTATACTCCAATAAAGGTGGAAAAGGAAAAAAAAAAAGAAAGCCCAGGGATAAACCTACAGACCTATGCTCAACTAATCTATGACAAAGGAGGCAAGACTTTACAATGGAGAAAAGAGAGTTTCTTCAGTCAGTGGTGCTGTGAATTATGGACTGCTATATGTAAAAGAATGAAATTAGAACACTCCCCAGCACCATACATAAAAATATATTCAAAATCGATTAGAGACCTTAGTGTAAGACCGGACAGTATAAAACTCTGAGAGGAAAACTTATGATGAATACTCTGACGTAAATCACAGCAAGATCTTTTTTTGATCCACCTCCTATAGTAATGAATTAAAAAAAAAGAAGCTAACCAGATGGGACCTAATGAAACGTAAAAGCTTTTGCAAAGCAAAGGAAACTACAAACAAGATGAAAGACAACCCTCAGAATGGCAGAATATATTTGCAAACGAATCAATGGACAAATGATTAATCTCCAATATATATAAACAGCTCATGCAGCTCAACGTTAATAAGACAAAAAAACCAATACAAAAATGGAAGCAGATCTAAATAGACATTTCTTCCAAGAAGACATAGAGATGGCCAAGACGCACATGAAAATCTGCTCAACATCACTAATTATTAGAGAAATGGAAATCGAAACTACAATGAGGCATCACGTCACACCTGTTAGAATGGGCATCATCAGAAAATCTACAAACAACAAATGCTGGAGAGGGTGTGGAGAAAAGGAACCTTCTTCCACTATTGTTGGGAATGTAAATCGATACAGTCTCTATGGAGAACAGAATGGAGGTTCCTTAAAAAACTAAAAATAGAATTACCATATAATCCAGCAATCCCACTACTGGGCATATACCGAGAGAAAACCATAAATCAAAAAGACACATTCACCACAATGTTCATTGCAGCACTATTTACAATAGCCAGGTAATGAAAGCAACCTAAGTGCCCACACACAGACGAATGGATAAAGATGTGGTACATATATACAAAGGAATATTACTCAGCCATACATAGGAATGAAATTGGGTCATTTGTAGAGACCTTGATGGATCTAGAGACTGTCATACAGAGTGAAGTAAGTCAGAAAGAGAAAAACAAATATTGTATATTAATGCATATATGTGGAACCTAGAAAAATGGTACAGATGAACCGGTTTGCAGGGCAGAGATAGAGACACAGATGCAGAGAACAAACCTATGGACACCAAGGGGGGAACACCATGGGAGGGTGGTGGTGGGATGAATTGGGAGACTGGGATTCACATGTGCACACTTATATGTATAACATAGATATCCAATAAGAACCTGGTGTATAAAAGAAATAAATTTTAAAAAATTAAAAATAAATAAATAACATTTAATAAAATAAAACAGAAAAAAAGTTTTTCCCTTCATATAGACGTCTTTATATAAATGCATTATTTCCATGTTTATATCTCTAAATTAAAAAAAAGAGGAATAAATAAAACCTACCTTGAACCAAAAAGAAAAAAGGAAAAAAAAAAAAAAAAACAGAACCCACCATTTATACAGAGGAAAATCGTATCAGGGCACTTGTTCCAGTGGTAACAAATTCTTAAGTTGGTCAGAAGTGAGAAATCATCTCCCATGCAGTCAGCAGCGCTCCCCCCCACAAGGAACATCCTCATTGCAAAGCTGGGGGACTATGTCGAGGCATCTGTGAGTAAATGTGAGCTGTACCCCAGTCCTGCTGCAGCTGAAATCTTCCCACCCTTTCCAGGTAAAACTCCTGAATATGTACAAGAACTTGCAAGCCTAGAGGAAGGGCTGTGGAGCCACAGCAGCGACAGCATGCAGGCCGACTTGGTGCCAGCAGGCCAGCCAGGATGGTCCTGGCCCCAGATGCTCTTCTGGAAGCTTTCCATTTCCCTGCCTGAGATACCCCTCCTGCCACGGCCCCCACTGTTTTTTACTTCCTCACCTCTGCTTGGCGAGAAATTCCAGTGGCAGTTATGGGTGACAAATCCTCTTCTTTAGCAGGTGGCAGCCTGGCAACTCCTGCAGGAAGTCCAGCAGAGCCCCACTCACACTGGGCCACCCACAAAGCCACGGCCCCTCACTCCCTCCCACCACCCCAGCCCCGGCACTGCTGACGGGGCAGAGAATATGGCGTCAGGCACAGCTACAGGAGCTCTTGCTGACTGGAGAGGTGCTTATATTGATCTCAACACAGGCACACCTGGGGAGGGCTGGCAGGCAGTGTCAGGCTGCCCAAATCAGCCAATCCTCACTCCTCAGGGGCTCACAGTTGCAAAAAATGAGCCTTGCTAAACGGGCCAGGCCCAAGGAACAGGTGTGGGCTCTTTAGAGTCAGGATAGACAAGGGACTGCAGCTGCGGCTTGTTTTCTTATCATTATATCTGGTCCATGAGTGGAAAACAACTTCAAGAAGACCCTATCCTAATGAGAGGATCCCAGGAGTCAGGGAGAGGAGTGATGTTGGGTGGAGATAGAGGCCTGGTGCCCTGGCTGCAGGGGAAGTGTCTGGAAGACCAGGCAGAGAGAGGCCGCACAGAGTGATACCTGGGGTCACAGACCTGTCAGAGCTGCTGTTTGTTAGTTCAAGTCTTGCTCTGAGGTATTCTGTGTCAGCTGTGAGTGTCAGGTGAGCTGGGGGTTCTCTGAAAGGTGGGCTATGTGCACGGTTCCTGTGTTTCCAGCCCTTCTGGGGTACCTGCCCAAAGGGAGCTCCATATCCTGGGAAGGGCCTGACTATGAGAGCCCCATGGGCTGCTAGGTAGCTGCACAGTAGAGCTCCATACCCTGGGAGGGACTTGACCACGAGAGCCCCGTGGGCTGTGGGGGTGGAGGTGCAGCCCAGGTGAGCTCCATATCCTGGGATTGGCCTGACCACGAGAGCCCCATGTGCTGCTGCAGACCTGGTAAAGTATATCAAGACAGTCAGTGAAGCCACCGAGGATATACATCAATTAGCTCCTATTTCCTACACCCTGCTGGTCAGTCTACCATCCACCAGGCCATGGCATTCTGTATTAGACTTCAATGATGCCTTCTTCTGTATTCCACTCATCTCAGAGTCACAAGAATTTTTGGCTTGTGAGTGGCAGGACACAACATGCAACAAAAGCAATAATGCTGGGCCGTCCTGCCCCAATGGTTCAAAAATCCCCACACCATCATTGGGGAAATGTCCTCTAAAGGCCTAAATGTTCTACCTCTGTAAAAGGGAACCCTCCTTCAATATGCAGATGACATTCTGATAGCCAGGCCTACAAAAGACGCCTCTGAACTACCTAGCCAAGAAAGGATAGAAGGTGTCCAAGAAAAAGGCTCAAATATCCCAGGCTAAGGTGACATGCCTGGGCTTCATTCTCACAGATATTCAGAGAAACGCATCCCAGGATAGGGAAGAAGCCATTTGCAGCCTTACCTCTTCTAAAACTAGAAGACAGCTTAGGGGTTCCTGGGGAGGCCAAGGTTTTCTGCATCTGGATCCCTAACTACAGTCTAATAGCTGGGCCTCTACATGAAACACTGACACGAAAAGATGATGATCCTTTTTAATAGAATCCAGAAGCAGCCTTTCAAGAATGGAAAGAGCAGTCAATTCAGGCCCTTGCCCAGGAACTCCCTAATTTAGCTAAACCCTTTGACCTTTACATACCTTGTCAAAGATTAATCGCCCTTGGAGCCTTAGTGCAAAAACTTGGACCACTTGAAATTGAGCAACACAAGAATGCCCTTCACGTATGTTAAACTATGGTCACCAAGGGCTTTGCCCACCGCCCCATCAGGCCAGGATACTGGGGTATCTAAAAAGGTGGAAATCAGCAGCCCGCAAGGCCAGCTCCCTCCTAAGGGAAAAGGACCCCACGTGGTGATCCTAACAACCCATCATGCCCTGAAGTTGCAGCGGTCGCTCTGTGGACACACTGACCTCGAGTGAGGAGGCCCTCCAACTCCAACCTCCAGAGAGACAAACGGGCACAATGGGCCCCCAAGGTGACTCATGTGACCATCACTTGACCTGGAGTTTCTCTCAGAAAACAAGTCTGTACCACGAAAGAGCAGACTACTGCTTGCAGGACTTACTGCACCCAGACGGGAGCTAATAAGTTTGGCGGGGGAAACGTATATCACGCTTTCACCATAGAAAACCCTACAGAAACCACGGTGATGGTGGCCAATATGACCGGCTGGACTGCTGGCTACTTCAAAAGGCCGTTGACTCAGTGGACGTCATGGTCCTGGATCACCACCGACCCTGGACTGTCTGAGAGTTATGCGGGCAGGGCTCTGACACATGGTGCTGTTTATACATTAATTCAGGGACCTAATTAAAGAAAGCACAGACTACTGATCAGAGCATCTAGGCTGGCAAAAACCGTCAGCCTAAGGTCACTGAACAAATGTGGGGTTGGGTGAAACCTGCCACCGCAGCATCTCTGTGCATGTCTTTCCTGGACCCTTAAAGGTCATTAGAATCTATAACACTTCCAATGCTGGTGCTCAGGTGGACGAGCAGTGAGGCAGGAAGCCTTGGGACAATCAACCTCACCTGGAGGCTGCTGGGGATAAGTTTTGCCCCTCCCCCCATGTATGTGGTCTCCCACCTCAGCATGAAGCAGTTACAAAAGAGAGGTCTGCACCCTCAGCACCCCAAGAATGAGGAACGGGACAAAAAGCAGAGGAGGTGTTCATCCCGGCAACGTTCATTAAAAATTCCTGGGAGATAAAAAGAGAATCTGGGCAATAAAATAAAGTCTAACCTGTTTTTCCTTTTTGCTTTGTCTAATTTCACGTGCTCCTAGGGTTCCGCATGCAGAGGTCTCACACCCGTCACTTCAGACCCGATTTCCTAGTGCAGAATGGCTGGGCTGACACCTCAGCTAGTGGGGTCCCATGCAGACTCCGCGACATAGAGCCTGAGCTGCAGCCAACCCAGCCCTCGATAGCTCCATCCCCTCCCTCCTGCTGACGCTGCTGGGATCCCTACACAGCAGCCCAGCCCACAGCCCACGGGGTAGTGCACGCTCTCACCTCTCCATTCTGTTTTCAAAATATAAAGTTTCCTTTGCTTCTGAACCAAACTCAGTCTTGATCTGTTGGCTCCAATGACACTGGGCACAGGGACTCATGTTGGGGTCCACTCTGGAGGATCAGTAACAAAAATTGAGGACATTGTAACTTCAATGAACAGATGTGTGAGCCAAACTGTAGTTAACATAGAGCAGTGTATAAGGCTCGGGTAAAATAAGATGTTTCTAAGTCTTACATCTGATATTTCCATCACTTTATTATAAGCAAGTTCAGTGAAGACGTCTGTCTTATTTGTCAAGTCAACATTTGAGAAATGAAGTGATTTATTCACAAGGATGTACATCGAATACTCTTGGCTGAAGCTTCAATGTTGTTTTGAATGCTTTTCCATTGAAAATGATATCTCGCTTTCAGATTCCCCATTTCTGAGAAGTATAAAATCTTATAATGTTTTATTAACAAAGGGGAAAGGTAGGAGAAGGGATAAATTAACAGTTTGGGATTAACACATACACACTGCTATGTATAAAACAGATCATCAACAAGGAACTACTGTATAGCACAGGGAACTACACTGAATATTTTGCAATAACCTATAAGGGGAAATAATCTGAAAAAGAATAGATATTTTTATTGATATCATCTATCAATGACAGATAAAATGTAAACTAAGCAAGGCCGATGGTGAGCACTTCTGATCCCGAAGATTTCAATCATCTAATGTTTGGACTCTGCCTATTTCCCAAGGCCCTTAATGGACATATGTGTAGCCGTAGCTTAAAAATTCACCAGTTTGGTGTTCGGGGAGGCACTGATTTGGAAAAATTCCTGGTGTTCTCCGTACATGCACGGGACCATTCCTATGGCTAAAACATGCCTGTCACACCTAGAGGATGGTACACCGTTTGATCGGAAACAGTTTGGAAAAGGCACCTCATCTCCTCATCGCCTGGTGCTCGGGTTCAACCCTCCAGCATCTTTCCTAACAATCTCCTCACTTGGGGATATCAGCACCGTCAACATCCTGTTGCACACAGTTTGGAATTTGTCCGCAGGATGAAGCGGAAGGATGAGAAAAATTTAGAGACAAGTCCTAGGTGTTCAGACAGGCACATGCCACTCTAATTTCCAATCCGGAAGACAAATTCATCAAAGGCTAGAATTGCCAACGGAAACAGAATAGGACTAGAGGAAATCCGGCTGTTTTGTGTCCAGTTTCCAAAAACACAAGTTGAAAAATGGAACTCAGGGGCACTAAAATTCAAGAAACTGCAGAGTTGAAAATATCTATCATCAAAAAATGTCTTGAGGTAAGTCACAGAAAAGGACTTGTAAGCAAGGGAGATTGTCAGGAAACAGATTTGAAGAGGTGGAAAGGACTCCCCATTAAAGCAAACGTAAAGGGGCTGAACATCGCCAATGATGCAGTTGGCCAAAAAGGGCGTATGCATTTTTTTCTGAATATATTCAAGTAAAGGCCATACACACATTTTATCCAACAAAACAGGGGGGCACTGGAAATCTATACTACAAAATGTATCACTTCACATCAGTCAGAAGGGCCATCCACATAAAGTGTAAACACCAGAAATGTAGGACAGGGTGAGGAGAAAAGGGAGCCCTGTGAGGCTGATAGTGGAAATGTAATTTGCCAACGGCCACTCCTGAGAAGTGTATTGTGTTTTCTAAAACATCTAAAAAATGAGCTACAGAGCATAGGGCACTTGCACTCATGGGCGTATACCTTGGGAAAAACAAAAATAGACAGAAAACAGGCACCCCAACGTTTACCACCTCTCTGTTAAAAAGGGCCTCAACTTGGATATAACTTAAAAGTCCCTGGAAGGATAATATGGATAAAAGAGTTGTGGTACTTATGTAGTGTGGAATATTACTCATCCAGAAATCAATGAAATAAGGCCAGTTGTAACAACTCTGGAGGAGTTAGATACGATCATTCTAAGTGACATATGACAGAAAGAAAAAGACACATATCATAAGATGTCACTTAAAGGTGGAATCAAAAATGGCTACACATGAAATAAATTACAAAATAGAAACATAGTCAAATATGTAGAAAATAAACATAAAGCTGCTAAATGGAAAAGGTGGGGAAGGGTGAGGTATTATCCAGGAGGTTGAAATTAGCAAAGACACCATTCCAAGTACCAAATTGAATAACTGACAAGGCCTACACGGTACCTCAAAGAACTGCACTCAGCGCACTCAAGTCACTGGAAAATAATATAAATGACTGGTAAGCATCTGAAAAAGAATTTATTGTTGTCTCACAGTACATGTATCAAGTGGATGTACAGCAGCAAAAAAACAGAGCTTTGAAAATCAGCTGTAACCAATATAAAAATAAATTTAAAAATATTTATAAAAACAGTGAGACAGACAAAACTACTTACAACTTTTGTTGAAGGGCTACGATGTAACATGGATTGAACACATGTAGACCCACAGCACGATGATATATAAGGCAGGAAGCTATGCACGCTAAGAGATGTTAGAGAGGCTAGGTGAGTAAAGGCAGACCTTGTAAAGTAATACTGCCTGATTCCCATTCCTTAGGGCCCAAATCTGCAGGTTCAAGGGAATCTTCCGACAGCGAAAACATGCCTGGGCAACCGAGACGAATGTACACTGTCTGACCAGGAAAGGTGTCTAAAATACACCTCATTTTCGATCTCCTGGTGCTGGGGTTCGCCATTCCAGCCAAATTACTAACAATCTCCCCACTTGGAGAATTAGCACCTTTAACCTCCTGTTTCACAGTTTGCAATTTGTGCAGAGGATAAACGGGAAGAGGTGGAACCAATGAGAGACTAGCTGTAGGAGTTTTGACAGGCACATGCCACTCTAATTTCCCATTAGGAAGAAGAATTAACCAAAGGCTCAGCCTGCCTCCCCAGAACCAGAATAGGGCCGGAAGCAATACAATGGTTTGGCGACCAGCTCACAAAAAATGCGAGTTGCAAAATGGGGCTCAGGAGCAAACAATTCAAAGACCTTCAAAGATAAAAATGATAACCAACGTCCAAAAATATATTCAGGTAAGGCAATGAAGAGGATATGAATGAGAGGCAGAATTGCAGGAAACAGATTTCAAAACGTAGATTGGACTCACATTTAAAGCATATGAAAAGCAGCAGAATTTCTAAAATGATGCAGTTGGGCAAAAGGGTGTATGCGTTTTTTTCGTGAATATCTTCAGGAAAAAAACACATACAGAGTTTTTGGCCAACCAAGCAAGCGGGAAATGCAAATCCGCACAACAAAGAAGTCTCAATTTCCACTGCTCAGAAAGGCCATCCAAAAAATGTGTACAAACCAGAAATGCAGGAGAGGCCATGGAGAACAGGGAGCTAGTCACGCTGATGGGTGTGGTATAAATATCCAAGACCCACTCTGAAGAAGTGTATGCTGTTTCCTAAAACATCTAAAATACAAAGCTACCGAGCATAGAGCACTTCCACTCATGGGCATATAATTTGGGAAGACTAAATATCAACAAGACACAGGCACCCCAAAATTTAAGGCTGCTCTGCATACAAGAACCTCAACTTCAGTACAACTTAAGTATTCCAGGAAAGAGAAAATTGCGTAAAGAACTTGTGGTAATTTTGTAGAATGGAATATCACTCAGACATGAAATCAATGTCATAAAGCCAGTAACAGCATAATGAGTGGATTTAGGTACGATGATTCTAAGTGAAATAAGTCACACAGAAAAAGAAACTTATCATAAGATATCACTTATGAAGGTCCTGTAAACATGGCTACACATGAACTGAGTTAGGAAAGAGAACAGAGTCTCACATTGAGAAAACACTCTTATGCCTGATAAGGGGAAAGGAGAGGTGAGGTGATGCATAAAACCAGACTTTGATATTAGCACTGGTACCATTCCATGAAGCAAATACAGAATAGACAAATCCTACACCTTCCTCTGTGAACGGGACTCAACACCCCTATTCCACACAGAGGAATATATCTGACTAGTAAGAATCTTAAAACCTATATATTCATATGTCTCCATAAGGGAATCAAGTGTGTCTAGACAGGCATAAACACGTCGGTGAAAATCAGCTCAACCCCATTATAAAAATGAATTTCAAAAACAAAACAAATAAAAACAGCGAAATTCTTACACAATTCCTTCAGGGGTTCTGATGAAACCTAGAACGACCCTATCTGCAAAGACAGCTAGATGAGACATAAGGCTGGACACTTGGGTCTGAGAAGACTTGTGAGATTGGGTGAGAAAATGCAGATCCTTTAAAGAAGTAATGCATGCCACCCATTCCATGTGTGCCAACTCTCCAGGTAGAAGGGAATATCAATACAGTTATAACATGTAAGGGAATCCTAGAAAATGGACACCCTGTGATGGCAAAAGATTTCTAAAAGGCTCCTAATTTTTGCTCTCCTTGTGCTCCAGTTTGGCATTCCAACTGCTTTACTATCAATCTCCCAACTTGGAGAGTCAGCCCTATAAGCTCCAGTTTCCAACAGTTTGCAAATTGTGCAGTGGATGAAAGGAAAGAGGGAGAACAAATCAGAGAGTAGCTGTAGGCATTTGCACGGACACATGTCACTCTAATTTCCCGTCCGGAAGGAAGAATTAACCAAAGCGTCAGCCTGCACCCCTGGAACCAGTATAGGTCCTGTAGCAAAATTGTAGATTTGCGGTCAGCTCACCAAAACACGAGTTGAAAATTGGAGCTCAGGGGCACAGCAATTCACAAACCTGCAGAGTTATAAAGGACAACTCTCTTCCAAAAATCTGTTGAGGGAAGGCAACGAAGCAGACTTGAAAATGAGGCAGAATTGCACAAAACATATTTCAAGAGTTAAACTGGAATCGCCTTTAAAGCACAGGAAAAGCGTAACAACTTCGACAATGATGCACTTGGCCAAAAAGGGCGTATGCATTTTCTGCTGAATATATTCAGGAGAAAAGGCATACGCCCTTTCTGGCCAATCAAGCAACCCCACAATACAAATCCACACTACAAAGAATTGTCACTTCCCACCAGTCAAAAGGGACATCCGAAAATCTGTAAAAACCAGAAAATAAAGACAGAGATGACAAGAGCATGTTGCAATGTGATCCCAGGGGTCATGGAGGATTGTGATGACAAGGCCATGTAGCATTGTGCTGACAAAGGCATGGAGCATTGTGATGACAAGGGTCACGGAGCACTGTGATGACAATCGTCACGGAGCATTGTGATTACATGGATCATGCAGCATTGGGATGAAAAGGGCATGGATCATTGTGATGACAAGGGTTATGGAGCATTTTGATGTCAAGAGTCCCGGATCACTGTGTTGTCAGGGGTCATGGAGGGTTGTGATGACAGAGATCATGGAGAATTGTGATCACAAGGGTAATGGAGATGTGAGATGAGAAGTTCATGGATCTTTGGGCTAAATATGTTCATGGAGTATTGTGAAGACAGGGGTCATGGAGCACTGTGATGACAAGGTCCTGGAGCACTGTGATGAGAAGACCATGGAGTCTTGTGATGACAAGTCTCATGGAGCATTCTGATGAAAACGGGCAAGGAGCATTGTGATTACAAGGGTCTTGGAGATTTGGGATGACAAGGGCATGGAGCATTTGGATGAGAAGACCATAGAGCGTTCTGATGACATGCATCATGGAGCTTTGTGATGACAAGGGCATGGAGCATTGTGATTACAGGGGTCTTGGAGCATTGTGATGAAAAGGGCATGAATCATTGTGATGGAAAAGGCATGGAGCCTTGTCATGACAGGGTTCAAGGAGCTTACTGACGACAAGTGTCATCGAGCATTGTGATGACAAGTGTATTGAGCATTGTGATGACAAAGGTCATGGAGTATTGTGATGAGAAACCCCTGTAAAATTGTGATGACGAGCGTCATGGGGCGTTGTGATGACAAGTGTTATGGAACATTGTGATAAAAACGGTTTGGAGCATTGTGATGACAGAGGTCATGGAGCATTTTGATTTCATTGTGATGACAATAGCAAGAAGCATTATGATGATGGGCATGGTGCATTGTGATGACAGGTTTCATGGAGCATTGAGATGAAAAGGGGCATGGAGCATTGTGATTAAAGTGGTCTTGGAGCATTGTGATGACAAGGGCATGGAGCATTGTGATGAGAAGGCAATGGAGCATTCTGATGACATGTGTCATGGAGCTTTGTGATGACAAGGACATGGAGCATTGTGATGACAGTGGCATGGAAAATTGGTCTAACACGTTTCATGAATTATTGTGATGACAGTGGGCATGGCGCATTGTGATGACAAGGGCATGGAGCATTGTGATTACAAGGTCATGGATTATTGTGAAGACAGGTGACAGGGAGCGTTGTGATGACATATGTCACGGTCCATTGAGATGACAGTGGCATGGAGCATTGTGATGCCAAGTGTCATGGAGGATTGTGATGACAAAGGTAATGGAGCATTTTGATGACAAGGGCTTGGAGCATTGTAATGAGAAGTGTCATGGAGCATTGCGATGACAGGGGCATGGAGCATTGTGATGACAACGGACATTGGGAATTTTGATGACAAGGTATGAAGCATTTTGATGACAAAGGCATGGAGCTTGCTATGACAGGTGTCATGGGGCATTGCGATGACAGATGTATGGAGAATTGTGATGACAAGAGCATGTAACATTTTGATGAGATGTGTGATGGAGCATTGTGATGAGAGTGGGCCTGGAACATTGTGATGACAAGGGCACGGAACACTGTGATACATGGGTCTTTGAGGATTGTAATGACAAGGGCATGGAGCATTGTGATGAGAAGGGCATCGAGCATTGTAACAAGCATCATGGACCTTTGTTATGACAAGGGCATGGAGCAATGTGATGAGAGGCTTCATGGAGCATTGTGATGAGAAGACCATGGAGCCTTGTGAAGACATGTCTCATGGAGCATTCTGATGAAAAGGGGCATGAAGCATTGTGATTACATGGGTCTTGGAGCATTGTGATTACAAGGGCATGGCGAATTGTAAGAGAAGGCCAAGGAGCATTCTGATGACATGCGTCATGGAGCTTTGTGATGACCAGGGCAAAGAGCATTGTGATTACAGGGGTCTTGGAGCATTATGATGAAAAGGCTCTGGATCATTGTGATGTAAAAGGCATGGAGCCTTGTCATGACAGGGTTCAAGGAGCATACTTATGGAAAGAGTCTGGGAGCATTGTGATGACAAGTGTATTGAGCATTGTGATGACGAAGGTCATGGAGCATTGTGATGAGAAGACCATGGATAATTGTGATGACGAGCGTTATGGGACATTCTGATGACAAGTGTTATGCAACATTGTGATCACTTGGGTTTGGAGCATTGTGATGACAGAGGTCATGTAGCATTTTGATTTCATTGTGATGACAATAGCATGAAGCATTATGTTGATGGGCATGGTGCATAGTGATGAGAGGGTTCAAGGAGCTTTGAGATGAAAAGTTGCATGGAGCATTGTGATTACAGGTGTCTTGTAGCATTGGGATGGCAAGGGCATGGAGTATTGTGATGGCAATGGTCATGGAGCATTTTCCTGACAAGAGTCCTGGATCATTGTGTTGTCAAGGGTCATGGAGCATTGTGATGACAGGGGCATGGAACATTGGTCTGACAAGTTTCATGGATTATTGTGATCACAGTGGGCATGGCGCCTTGTGATAACAAGGGAATGGCGCATGGTGATGACAAGGTCATGGATTATTGTGAAGACAGGTGTCAGGGAGTATTGTGATGACATATGTCAAGGTGCATTGTGATGACAGTGTCATGGAGCATTGTGATGACAAGGTCATGTAGCATTTTGCTGACAAATGCACGGAACATTTTGATGACAAGGGTCATGGAGCACTGTGATGACAAGAGCCACGGAGCATGGTGATTACAGGGGTCATGGAGCATTGGGATGGCAAGGGCATGGATCATTTTGATGACAAGGGTAATGGAGCATTCAGATGACAAGTGTCCCGGATCATTGTGTTCTCACGGGTCATGGAGCGTTGTGATGACAGTGGTCATGGAGCATTTTGATGACAAGGGATTGGTACATTGTGACGATAAGGGCATGTAGCATTATGATGACTGGGGTTATGGAACATTGTGATGACCGGGTTGAGGGAGTATTGTGATGAATAGTGGTGGAACATTGTGAAATCAATGGTGAGAGAGCATTTTGATGAGAAGTGCATTGAGCATTGTGATTACAAGTTTTATGGAGCATTGTGATGACTAGGATGTGGAGCATTGTGATGACAAGTGCATGGTGCATTGTGATGACATGGGTCAAGGAGCATTGTGCTGAAAAGCGCATGGAGCATTGTGATTACATGTGTCATGGATCACTGTGCTGACAAAGGCAAGATGCATTGTGATGACAAGGGTCACAGAGCACTGTGATGAAAAGTTCATAGAGCATTGTGGTGACAAAGGTCACAGAGCCTTGTGTGACAGGGGCATGGACCATTGTGATGAGAAAGGTCATGAATCATTTTGATGACTGGAGTCACAGAGCATTGTGATGACAGGGGTCATGGAGCACTGAGATGAAAAGGGGCATGGATCATTGTGATTACAGGGGTCTTGGACCATTGTGATGACAAGGGCATGGAGTATTCTGATGACATGCGTCATGGATCTTTGTGATGACAAAGGCATGGAACATTGTGATTACAAGGGTCTTGGAGCATTGTGATGACAAGGGTCATGGAGCCTTGGATGAACAGGCCGGGGAACATTGTGATGGCAGGGGTCATGGAGCATTGTTATTACAAGGGTCATGGAGCATTGCGATGACAAGTGCATGGGGAATTTTATTGACAAGAGCATGTAACATTTTGATGAGAAGTGTCATGGAGCACTGTGATGACAAGAACATGTAGAATTGTGATGACCAGGGGATGGTGCATTGTGATGGCAAGACCGTGGAGCATTGTGATGAGAAGACCATGGATAATTGTGATGATGAGCATCATGGAGCACTGTAATGACAAGGGGCATGGAGCACTGTGATGACAGGTGTCATGGATCATTGTGATGACAAGGGTCATGGACCATTCTGATGACAAGCTTGAGGAGTAATGTGATGACAATGGCATGGAGCATTGTGATGAAATGGGCATGGAGCATTGTGATGAAAAAGGCATGGAGCCTTTTCATGACAGTGTTCAAGGAGCATTCTGACGACAAGTGTCAGGGAGCATTGTGATGACAAGTTTATTGAGCATTGTGATGACAATGGTAATGGAGCATTGTGATGAGAAGGACATCGAGCATTGTGATGACAAGTGTTATGGAGCTTTGTGATGACAAGGGCATGGAGCAATGTAATGATAGGTTTCATGGAGCATTGTGATGACAATGGCATGGAGCATTGTGATGCCAAGGGTCATGGAGCACTGAGATGAAAAGCGTCACGGAGCATTCTGGTTACAGGGGTCATGGAGCATTGGGATGACAAGCGCATGGATCACTGTGATTTCAAGTGTCATGGAGCATTTTGATGACAAGAGTCCCGGATCATTGTGTTTTCAGTGGTCATGGAGCGCTGTGACGTCAGTGGTAATGGAGCATTGTGATGACAGTGGTAACGGAGCATTGTAATGTCAAGGTCATGGAGCATTGTGATGAGAAGGCCATGGAGCATTCTGATGACATGCATCATGGAGCTTTGTGATGACAAGGGCTTGGAGCATTGTGATTACTGGGGTCATGGAACATTGTGATGACAGTGTCGATGGAGTATTGTGATGACTAGTGATGGAACATTGTGATATTAGTGGTGAGAAAGCATTTTGATGAGAAGTGCATGGAGCATTGTGATGACAAGTTTTATGGAGCATTGTGAAGACAATGTTGTGGAGCATTGTGATGACAAGCGCATGGCACATTATGATGACATGGTTCATGGAGCATTGTGCTAAGAAGCACATGGAGCATTGTGATGACAAGGGTCATGGAGCACTGTTCTGACAAAGGAATGGAGCATTGCGATGACAAGGGTCATGGAGCATTGTGATGAAAAGTTCATGGAGCATTGTGGTGACAAATGTCACAGAGACTTGTGATGACGAGGGCATGGACCATTGTGATGACAAAGGTCATGAAGCATTGTGATGACTGGAGTCACGGAGCATCGTTATGACAGAGTTCATGGTGCATTGTGATGACAACGGCATGGAGCATTGTGATGACAAGGGCATGGAGCATTGTTATGACATATTCATGGCTTATTGTGAAGACAGGTGTCAGGGAGCATTGTGATGGCATATGTCATGGTCCATTGTGATGACAATGGCATGGAGCATTGTGATGCCACCTGTCATGGAGGATTGTGATGACAAGAGCATGTATCTTGGTGATCAGAAGTGTCATGGAACATTGTGATGACAAGGGACATGGAGCATTGTGATGTCCAGGGCATGGAGCATTGTGATGGCATGTCCGTGGAGCATTGTGATGGCAAGATCATGGAGCATTTTGATGACGAGTGTCATCGAGCACTGTAATGACACGGGGCACGGAGAATAGTGATGACAAGTGTCATGGATCATTGTCATAACAATGGTCATGGAGTATTCTGATGACAAGTTTCTGGAGTATTGTGATGACAATAGCATGGAGCATTGTGATGAAAATGGCATGGTGCATTGTGATGAAAAAGGCATGGAACCTTTTCATGACAGGTTTCAAGGAGCATTCTGACGTCAAGTGTCAGGGAGCATTGTCATGACAAGTGTATTGAGCATTGTGATGACAATGATCATGGAGCATTGTGATGACAATTGTCATGGAGCATTGTGATGACAGGCATCATGGAGCGTTGTGATGACAAGTGTTATGGAACATTGTGATCACAACGGTTTGGAGCATTGTGATGACAGAGGTCATGGATTATTTTCATTTCAAGTAGCATGGAGCATTGTCATGACATGGCATGAAGCAATGTGAACCCAAGGTTCATGGAGGATTTTGATGACAATGGGAATAGAGTATTTTGATGACAAGCGCATGGAGCATTGTGATGACAAGGTCATGTAGCATTTTGCTGACAAATGCATGGAGCATTTTGATGACAAGGGTATTGGAGCACTGTGATGACAAGCGTCACGGAGCATTGTGATTACAGGTGTCATGGAGCATTGGGATGGCAAGGGAATGGATCATTGTGATGACAAGGGTCATGGAGCAGATTGATGAAAAGAGTCCAGGATCATTGTGTTGTCAGTGGCCATGGAGCGTTGTGATGACAGTGGTCATGGAACATTGTGATGAGAAGGTCATAGATCATTGGGCTGAAAATGTTCATGGAGTTTTGTGATGGCAGGGGTCATGGAGCATTGTGTTGACAAGGGAATGGAACATTGTGATGACAAGGTCCTGGAGCATTGTGATGAGAAGGTCCTGGAGCATTGTGATCAGAAGCCCACTGAGACTTGTGATGAGAAGTCTCATGGAGCATTCTGATGAAAAGGTGCATGCAGCATTGTGATCACAGGGGTCTTAGAGAATTGTGAAGGAAAGGACATGGAGCATTGTGATGAACAGGGCATGGAGAATTGTGATGGCAAGACCGTGGAGCATTGTGATGAAAAGACCATGGATAATTATGATGAAGAGCGTCATGGATCACTGTAATGACAAAGGGCATGGAGCATTGTGATGACAGGTGTCATGGATCATTGTGATGAGAGGGGTCATGGAGCATTGTGATGACAAGGGTCAATGAGCATTGTGATGAGAAGGTAATGGAGCATTGGTCTGAAAATGTTCATGGAGTATTTTGATGACAGGGGTCATGGAGTCTTGGATGACAAGGCCGTGGAACATTATGATGGCAGGGGTCATGGAGCATTATTATGACAGGGGTAATGGAGCATTGTGATGACTAGGGCACGGAAAACTGTGATACACGTGTCATAGAGGATTATAATGACAAGGTCATGGAGCATTGTGATGAGAAAAGTATCGAGCATTGTGATGACAAGCGTCATGGAGCATTGTGGTGACAAGGGCATGGAGCAATGAGATGGGATGTTTCATGGAGCATTGTGATGAAATGGCAGGGAGCATTGTGATGACAGGGTCATGGAGCAAATTTATGAAAAGTGTCATGGAACATTTTGATGACAGGGGTTATGGAACATTGTGATGTCAGGGTTAATGGAGCATTTTGATGAAAAGTGTCATGGAGCATTCTGATGAAAAGGTGCATGGAGCATTGTGATTACTGGGGTTTGGAAGAATTGTGATGACAAGGGCATGGAACATTGTGATGAGAAGCAATGGAGCATTCTGATGACATGCGTCATGGAGCTTTGTGATGACAAGGACATGGTGCATTTTGATTACAGTGGTCTTGGAGCATTGTGATGAAAAAGGAAAGGATCATTGTGATGAAAAATGCATGAAGCCTTGTCATGACAGGTTTCAAGGAGCATAATGATGACAACTGTCAGGGAGCATTGAGATGATAAGTTTATAGAGCATTGTGATGACAAAGATCATGGAGCATTGTGATGAGAAGACCATGGATAATTGTGATGACCAGCCTCATGGGGCATTGTGATGACAAGTGTTATGGAACACTGTGATCAGAAGGGTTTGGAGCATTTTGATGACAGAGGTCATTGAGCATTTTGATTTCATTGTGATGACAATAGCATGAAATATTATGGTGATGGGCACGGTGCATTGTGATGACAGGGGTCATGGAGCATTGTTATGACAGGGGTAATGGAGCATTGTGATGACAAGGCCATGGGGCATTGGTCTGAAATGTTTCATGGATTATTATGATGAGAGTGGGCCTGGCGCATTGTGATGACAAGGGCCCAGAACACTGTGGTACAGGGTTCATGGAGGACTGTAATGACAAGGGCATGGAGCATTGTTATGAGAAGGGCATCGAGCATTGTGATGACAAGCGTCATGGAGATTTGTGATGACAAAGGTCATGGAGCATTTTGATGACATGGGTTATGGAGCATGGTGAGGTAAGGGGTCATGGAGCATTGTGACGAAAAAGGTCATGGAGCATTTTGATGACATGGGTTATGGAGAATTGTGATGTCATGGGTCATGGAGCACTGTGATGATAAGGGCATGTAGTATTGTGGTGACAGCGGTCATGCAACATTGTGATGACAAGGATGAGGGAATATTGTGATGACTAGTGATGGAACATTGTGATATCAGTTGTTTTAGAGCATTTTGATGAGAAGTGCATGGAGCATTGTGATGACAAGCTGGTGCAGCATTTTGCTGACAAGCGCATGGAGCATTGTGATGACAAGTGTCATTGAGTGTTGTGCTGAGAAATGCATGGAGCATTGTGATGAAAAGTTCATGGTGCATTGTGGTTAAACAGGTCACAAGCCTTGTGATGACGAGGGCATTGACCATTGTGATGACAAATATCATGAAGCATTGTGATGAATGGAGTCATGGAACATTGTGATGAAAGGGGCATGGAGCATTGGTCTCACAAATTTCTTGGATTATTCTGATGACAGTGGGCATGGTGCATTGTGATGAAAAGAGAATGGAACATTGTGATGACAACGTCATGGACTATAGTGAAGACAGGTGTCAGGGAGCATTGTGATGACATATGTCATGGTCCATTGTGATGCCAATAACATGGAGCATTGTGATGACACGTGTCATGGACGATTGTGATGACATAGGTAAAGGAGCATTGTGATGATCAGGGCATGGAGCAATGTGATGGCAAGACTGTGGAGCATTGTGATGAGAAGAACATGGATAATTGTGATGAAGAGCATCATAGAGCATTATGATGACAAGAGCCATGGAGCATTCTGACATAAGATATCACTTATGAATAAATGTAAACATGGCTACATATGAACTGAATTAGGAAAGAGAACAGTGTATCACATTTAGAGAACATACTTATGCCTGCTTAAGGGGAAAGAGAGGTGGGGAGATGTACAAAACCAGAGTTTGATATTAGCACAGGTACAGTTCCATAATCCAAATACAGAATAGACAAGACCTACTCCTTCCTCAGTGAATGGGACTGAACACTCATATTCCCTGCAGAGGAATATATCAGAGTAGTAAGAATCTTAAAACCTATGTATCGATATGTCTCTGAAAGGGAATCAAGTGTGTCTAGACTGGCATAAACATGGCATTGAGAATAAATTCAAAACCACTATAAAAAGGAATTTCAAAAACAAAAAAAAAAAAACTGGGAAATTCTTTACAATTCCTTCAGGGGCTCTGATGAAACCTGGAATGACCCTATCTACAACGACAGCTGGATGTGGAAGAAGGCTGGACACTTGGGACTGAGAGGATTGGTGAGATTCGGTGAGCAAATGCAGACACTTTAAAGCAATAACGCGTGGCAGACATTCCAAGTTTCCCAAATATCCAGGTTGAAGGGAATATTACTACAGCTATGACATGAACGGGAAACCTAGAGAATGGACACAATGTGAATACGAAAGGTTTCTAAAACTGAACAAATAGTCCCTCTCCTGGTGCTCCGGTTTGACTTTCCAACTGCTTTACTATCAATATCCCAACTTGGAAAGACAGCCCCTTTAACCTCCTGATTCGCACAGGTTGCCAATTTGGCAGAGGATGAAAGGAAAGAGGGAGAACCAATGAGACAGTAGCTGTTAGGCATTTGGACGGGCTTATGTTACTCTAATTTCCCGGCAGGAAGAAGAATTAACCAAAGTCTCAGCCACCCGCAAGGAACCAGTATAGGTCCTGAACCAAAATTTTGGACTTGCGGTCAGCTCAAAAAAAACGAGTTGAAAAATGGAGCTTTGGGGCACAACAAAGCACAAACTGTCAGAGTAATAAAGGACAAAAATCGTCCAAAAATCTATTGAAGTAAGGCAACGAGGCGGACTCCAAAGCGAGCCAGAATGGAAGGAAACAGATTTCACGAGGTACATTGGAATCGACTTTAAAGCACAGGAAGAGGGGCACAACTTCGACAATGATGCACTTGGCCAGAAAGGGCATATGTGTTTTCTCCTGAATATATTCAGGAGTAAACGCATAAGCCCTTTTTGGCCAATCATGCAAGCGGGCAATGCATATCTACACAACAATGAAGTATCACTTCCCTCCGGTCAAAAGGGACATCCGCAAAATGTGTAAAAACCAGGAAGGCAAGTCAGTCCCTGGAGAACTGGGAGCTTAGTTATGCTGGTGGGCAGGATGTAAATTGACAACAGCCTCTCTGGAGGAGCGCATTGTGTTCCCTAAAACAAGGAAACAACAGAGCTACAGAGCCAATGGCAGTTCCAGTCTAGGGAATATACCTTGGGAAAACTGAAAATAAATAAGACAGAGCCACCGAAAATTTAGGGCTGCACTGCTTACAAGAACCTCAACTTGGGTACACCTTAAATATCCCAGGAAAGACAAAAATGGTTCAAGAAATTGTGTTACTTACGTACGATGGAATATCAGTCAGCCATGAAATCAATGTCATAAGGCCAGTAGCAGCAAAATGATTGGATTCAGGTACGATGATTCTATGTGAAATAAGTCACAGAGAAAAAGTAACTTATAATAAGATATCACTTATGAAGGTCCTGTAAACATGGCTACACATGAACTGAGTTAGGAAAGAGAACAGTCTCACATTTAGAAAACACTCTTATGCCTGCTTAAGGGGGAAGGAGAGGTGGGGTGATGCATAAAACCAGAGTTTCATATTAGTACATGTACCATTCCAAAAACCAACTCTGGAATAGAAAAGACCTACACTTTCCTCAGTGAAAGGGACTCAAAACCCCATATTTCCCACAGAGGTATATATCTGACTAGTAAGAAACTTAAAACCTATGTATTGATATGTCTCCATAAGGGAATGAAGTGTGTCTTGACTGATATAAACATGGCAGTGAGAATCATCTCAAACCCAGTATAAAAAGGAATTTCAAATTCAAAACAAAAAACTGGGAAATTCTTTACAATTCCTTCAGGGGCTCTGATGAAACCTGGAATGACCTTATCTACAATGACAGCTGGATGTGGCATAATGCTGGACAGTTGGGACTGAGAGGATTGGTGAGATTCAGTGAGCAAATGCATACCATTTAAAGCAATAACGTGTGGCACACATTCCAAGGGTCCCAACTCTACAGATTGAAGGGAATATTACTCCAGCTATAACATGTGTGGGAAACCTAGAGAATGGACACACTGTGAATACGAAAGGTTTCTAAAATTCAACTAATAATCCCACACCTGGTGCTCTGGTGTGACTTTCCAACTGCTTTACTATCAATCTCCCAACTTGTTTAGACAGCCCCTTTAACCTCCTGGTTCGCACACATTGCAAATTTGGCAGAGGCTGAAAGGGAAGAGGTAGAACCAATGAGAGAGTAGCTGTTAGGCATTTGGACGGGCACATGTCACTCTTATTTCCCAGCAGGAAGAATAATTAACCAAAGTCTCAGCCACGCGCCACTAACAAGTATCGGTCCTGAACCAAAATTTTGGACTTGCGGTCAGCTCACAAGAAACGAGTAGAAAAATGGAGCTCAGCGGCACAGCTATTCAAAAACTGGCAGAGTAATAAAGGACAACTATCATACAAAAATCTGTTGAGGGAAGGCAACGAGGCGGAATTGAAAGCGAGCCTGAATAGCAGGAAACAGATTTCAAGAGGTACATTGGAATCGCCTTTAAAGCACAGGAAGAGGGGCAGAACTTCGACAATGATGCACTTGGCCAGCAAGAGTGTATGTGTTTTCCCCTGAATATATTAAGGAGAAAGCACATACGTCCTTTTTGGCCAAGCAAGCAAGCGGGCAACTAAAATCTGAACTACAATGAAGTATCACTTCCCACCGGTCAAAAGGGATATCCGCAAAATGTTTAAAAACCAGAAAGGCAAGACAGGCCCTGGAGAACAGGGAGCCTAGTTATGATGGTGGGCAGCATGTAAATTGCCAACTGCCTCTCTGGAGGAGTGCATTGTGTTCCCTAAAAGAAGGAAACAACAGAACAACAGAGCCAAGGGCACTTGCAGTCTAGGGAATATACATTGGGAAAACTGAAAATCAATAAGACAGTGCCACCACAATATTTAGGGCTGCACTGATTACAAGAACGTCAACTTGCGTACACCTTAAATATCCCACGAAAGACAAAAATGGTTCAAGAAATTGTGTTACTTACGTACGATGGAATATCAGTCAGCCATGAAATCAATGTCATAAGGCAAGTAGCTTCAAAATGAGTGTATTCAGGTACGATGATTCTAAGTGAAATAAGTCACAGCGAAAAATAAACTTATCATAAGATATCACTTATGAAGGTCCTGTAAACATGGCTACATATGAACTGAGTTAGGAAAGAGAACAGATTCTAACATTTAGAAAAAACTCTTAAGCCTGCTTAAGGGGGAAGGAGAGGTGGGGTGATGCATAAAACCAGAGTTTGATATTAGTACAGGTACCGTTCCAAAAACCAAATATGGAATAGGCAAGAACACACTTTCCTCAGTGAAAGGGACTCAAAACCCCATATTTCCCACAGAGGAATATATCTGACTGATAAGAATCTTAAAACCTATGTATTGATATGTCTCCCTAAGGGAAACAAATTTGTCTTGACAGCCATAAACATAGCAGTGAGAATCAGCTCAAACCCACTATAAAAAGGAATTTCAAAAGCCAAACCAAAAAACAGAGAAATTCTTTACAATTCCTTCAGGGGCTCCGATGAAACCTGGAATGACCCTATCTACAATGACAGCTGGATGTGGCATAAGGCTGGACACTTGGGACTGAGAGGATTGGTGAGATTCGGTGAGCAAATGCAGACCATTTAAAGCAATAATGTGTGGCACACATTCCAAGGGTCCCAACTCTCCATGTTGAAGGGAATATTACTACAGCTATAACATGTACGGGAAACCTAGAGAATGGGCACACTGTGAATATGAAAGGTTTCTAAGACTCAACTAATAGTCTCTCTCCCCGTGCTCCGGTTTGACTTTCCAACTCCTTTACTATCAATCTCCCAACTTGGAAAGACAGCCCCTTTAACCTCCTGGTGTGCACAGGTTGCCAATTTGGCAGAGGATGAAAGGGAAGAGGGAGAACCAATGAGAGAGTAGCTGTTAGGCATTTGGACGGTCACATGTCACTCTAATTTCCCGGAAGGAAGAAGAATTAACCAAAGTCTCAGCCACGCGCCAGGAACAAGTATAGGTCCTGAACCAAAATTTTGGACTTGCGGTCAACTCACAAAAAACGAGTTGAAAAATGGATCATAGGGTCACATCAATGCACAAACTGTCAGAGAAATAAAGGACAACAATCGTCCAAAAATCTGTTGAGGGAAGGCAACGAGGGGGACTTGAAAGCGAGCCAGAATAGCAGGAAACAGATTTCAAGAGATACATTGGAATCACCTTTAAATCACAGGAAGAGGGGAACAACTTCAACAATGATGCACTTGGCCAGAAATGCCGTATGTGTTTTCTCCTGAATATATTGAGGAGAAAACGCATACGTTCTTTTTCGCCAAGCAAGCAAGCGGGCAATGCAAGTCTGAACTACAATGCAGTATCACTTCCCACCGGTCAAAAGGGACATCCGCAAAATGTGTAAAAGCTAGAAAGGCAAGACAGGCAATGGAGAACAGGGAGCCTAGTTATGCTGATGGGCAGGATGGAAATTACCAACTGCCTCTCTGGAGGAGTGCATTGTGTTCCCTAAAACAAGTAAACAACAGAGCTACAGAGGCAAGGGCACTTCCAGTCTAGGGAATATACCTTGGAAAAATTTAAAATCAATAATTTAGAGCCACCCCCAAAATTTTGGGCTGCACTGCTTACAAGAACCTCAACTTGGGTACACCTTAAATATCCCAGGAAAGACAAAAATGGTTCAAAAAATTGTGGTATTTACATACGATGTAATATCCCTCAGCCATGAAATCAATGTCATAAGGCCAGTAGCAGCGAAATGAGTATACTCAGGTACGATGATTCTAAGTGAAATAAGTCACAGAGAAAAATAAATTTATCATAAGATATCACTTATGAAGGTCCTCTAAACATGGCTACACATGAACTGAGTTAGGAAAGAGAACAGAGCCTCACATTTAGAAAACACTCTTGTTCCTGCTTAAGGGGGAAGGAGAGGTGGGGTGATGCATAAAACCAGAGTTTGATATTAGTACAGGTACCGTTCCAAAAACCAAATACGGAATAGAAAAGACCTACACTTTCCTCAGTGAAAGGGACTCATAACGCCATATTTCCCGCAGAGGAATATATCTGACTGGTAAGAATCTTAAAATCTATGTATTGATATGTCTCCGTAAGGGAATCAAGTGTGTCTAGACTGGCATAAACATGGCAGTGAGAATCAGCTAAAACCCATTATAAAAACGAATTTCAAAAAGAAAACAAAAAAACAGGGAAATTCTTTACAATCCTTCAGGGGCTCTGATGAAACCTGGAATGACCCAATCTAAAACGACAGCTGGATGTGGCATAAGGCTGGACACTTGGGACTGAGAGGATTGGTGAGATTCGGTGAGCAAATGCAGACCCTTTAAAGCAATAATGCGTGGCACACATTCCAAGGGTCCCAACTCTACAGGATGAAGGGAATATTACTACAGCTATAACATGTACGGGAAACCTAGAGAATGGACACACTGTGAATACGAAAGGTTTCTAAAACTCAACTAATAATCCCTCTCCTGGTGCTCCGGTTTGACTTTCCAACTGCTTTACTATCAATCTCCCAACTTGGAAAGACAGCCCATTTAACCTCCTGGTTCGCACAGGTGGCCAATTTGGTAGAGAATGAAAGGGAAGAGGTAGAATCAATGAGAGAGTAGCTGCTAGGCATTTGGACGGCACATGTCATTCTAATTTTCCGGCAGGAAGAAGAATTAACCAAAGTCTCAAACACCCGCCGGGAACCAGTATAGGTCCTGAACCAAAATTTTGGACTTGAGGTGAGCTCACAAAAAATGAGTTGAAAAATGGAGCTCAGGGGCACAACAATGCACAAACTGGCAGAGTAATAAAGGACAACAATCGTCCGAAAATCTGTTGAGGGAAGGCAACGAGGTGGACTTGAAAGCGAGCCAGAATAGCAGGAAACAGATTTCAAGAGGTACATTGGAATCGCCTTTAAAGCACAGGAAGTGGGGCACAACTTCGACAATGATGCACTTGGCCAGCAAGAGTGTATGTGTTTTCCCCTGAATATATTAAGGAGAAAACGCGTACGTCCTTTTTGGCCAAGCAAGCAAGCGGGGAACTAAAATCTGAACTAAAATGTAGTATCACTTCCCGCCAGTCAAAAGGGACATCCGCAAAATGTTTAAAAACCAGAAAGGCAAGACAGGCCCTGGAGAACAGGGAGCCTAGTTATGATGATGGGCAGCATGTAAATTGCCAACTGCCTCTCTGGAGGAGTGCATTGTGTTCCCTAAAAGAAGGAAACAACAGAGCAACAGAGCCAAGGGCACTTCCAGTCTAGGGAATATACCTTGGGAAAACTGAAAATCAATAAGAGAGTGCCACCGCAAAATTTAGGGCTGCACTGCTTACAAGAACGTCATCTTGCTTACACCTTAAATATCCCAGGAAAGACAAAAATGGTTCAAGAAATTGTGTTACTTATGTACGATGGAATATCAGTCAGCCATGAAATCAATGTCATAAGGCCAGTAGCTTCAAAATGAGTGTATTCAGGTACGATGATTCTAAGTGAAATAAGTCACAGCGAAAAAGAAACTTATCATAAGATATCACTTATGAAGGTCCTGTAAACATGGCTACATATGAACTGAGTTGGGAAAGAGAACAGAGTCTAACATTTAGAAAAAAACTCTTATGCCTGCTTAAGGGGGAAGGAGAGGTGGGGTGATGCATAAAACCAGAGTTTGATATTAGTACAGGTACCGTTCCAAAAACCAAATATGGAATAGACAAGACCCACACTTTCCTCAGTGAAAGGGACTCAAAACCCCATATTTCCCGCAGAGGAATATATCTGATTGGTAATAATCTTAAAACCTATGCATTGACATATCTCCATAAGGGAATCAAGAGTGTGTAGACTGGCATAAACATGGCAGTAAGAATCAGCTCAAATCCACTATAAAAAGGAATTTCAAAAACAAAACAAAAAACAGGGAAATTCTTTACAATTCCTTCAGGGGCTCTGATGAAACCTGGAATGACCCTATCTACAAAAACAGCTGGATGTGGCATAAGGCTGGACACGTGGGACTGAGAGGATTGGTGAGATTGGGTGAGCAAATGCAGACCATTTAAAGCAATAATGCGTGGCACACATTCCAAGGGTCCCAACTCTCCAGGTTGAAGGGAATATTACTACAGCTATAACATGTACGGGAAACCTAGAGAATGGACACCATGTGAATACGAAATGTTTCTAAAACTCAATTAATAGTCCCTCTCCTGGTGTTCCGTTTTGACTTTCGAACTGCTTTACTATCAATCTCCCAACTTGGAGAGACAGCCCCTTTAACCTCCTGGTTCTCACAGGTTGCCTATTTGGCAGAGGATGAAAGGGAAGAGGGAGAACCAATGAGAGAGTAGCTGTTAGGCATTTGGACGGGCACATGTCTCTCTAATTTCCAGGCAGGAAAATGAATGAACCAAAATCTCAGCCAGCTGCCGGGAAACAGTATAGGTCCCGAACCAAAATTTTGGACTTGCGGTCAGCTCACAAAAAAACGAATTGAAAAATGTAGCTCAGAGGCACAGCAATTCACAAACTGGCAGAGTAATAAAGGACAACTATCGTCCAAAAATCTGTTGAGGGAAGGCAACGATGTGGACTTCAGAGCGAGCAAGAAGAGCCGGAAACTGATATGAAGAGGTACAATGGAATTGCCTTTAAAGCATAGGAAGAGGGGCACAACTTCGACAATGATACATTTGGCGAAAAAGGGTGTATGCGTTTTCTCCTGAATATATTCTGGAGAAAATGCATACGCCCTTTTTGGACAAGCAACAAGCGGGCAATGCAAATCTGCACTACAAAGAATTATCACTTCCCACCAGTCAAAAGGGACATCCCCCAAATGTGTAAAAACCACAAAGGCAAGACAGGCTCTGGAGAAAGGGAGCCTAGTTATGCTGATGGGCAGGATGTAAATTGCCAACTGCCTCTCTGGAGGAGTGCATTGTGTTCCCTAAGACAAGGAAACAACAGAGCTACAGAGCCAAGGGCACTTCCAGTCTAGGGAATATACTTTGGGCATACGGAAAATCAATAAGACAGAGCCACTCCAAAATTTAGGGCTGCACTGCTTACAAGAACCTCAAATTGGGTACACCTTAAATTTTCCACAAAAGACAAAAATGGTTCAAGAAACTGTGTTACCTACGTACGATGGAATAGCCCTCAGCCATGAAATCAATGTCATAAGGCCAGTAGCAGCACAATGAGTGGATTCAGGTACGATGATTCTATGTGAAATAAGTCACACAGAAAAAGAAACTTATAATAAGATATCACTTATGAAGTTCCTGTAAACATGGCTATACATGAAATGAGTTAGGAAAGAGAAAAGAGCCTCACGTTTAGAAAACACTCTTATGCCTTCTTAAGGGGAAAGGAGCGGATGGGTGATGCATAAAACCAGAGTTTGATATTCGTACAGCTACCATTCCAAAACCCAAATATGGAATAGACAAGACCTACACCTTCGTCACTGAAAGGGACTCAAAACCCCATATTTCCCGCAGAGGAATATATCTGACTAGTAAGAATCTTAAAACCTATGTATTGATATGTCTCCGTAAGGGAATGATGTAGGTCTAGACTGGCATAAACATGGCAGTGAGAATCAGCTCAAACCCACTATAAAAAGGAATTTCATAAAAAAAAAACACAAAAAAACAGGGAAATTCTTTACAATTCCTACAGGGGCTCTGATGAAACCTGGAATGAACCTCTCTACAAGTACAGCTGGATGTGGCATAAGCCTGGACACCAGGGACTGAGAGGTTTGGTGAGATTCAGTGAGCAAATGCAGACCATTTAAAGCAATAATGCGTGGCACACATTCCAAGTTTCCCAACTCTCCAGGTTGAAGGGAATATTACCACAGCTATAACATGTACGGGAAACCTAGAGAGTGGACACAATGTGAATATCAAAGGTTTCTAAAACTCAACTAGTAGTCCCTCTCCTGGTGCTCCGGTTTGTATTTCCAACTGCTTTACTATCAATGTCCCAAATTGGAGAGACAGCCCCTTTAACCTCCTGGTTCTCACAGGTTGCCAGTATGGCAGAGGATGAAAGGGAAGATGGAGAACCAATGAGAGAATAGCTGTTAGGCATTTGGACGGGAACATGTCACTCTAATTTCCCGGCAGGAAGAAGAATTAATCAAATTCTCAGCTACCCACTGGGAACCTGTATAGGTCCTGAACCAAAATTTTGGACCTGTGGTCAGCTCACAAAAAATGAGTCGAAAAATGGAGCTCAGGGGCACAGCAATTCACAAACTGGCAGAGTACTAAAGGGCAACTACTGTCCAAAAATCTGTTGAGGGAAGTCAACGAGGCAGACTTGAAAGCGAGTCTGAATAGGAAGAAACAGATTTCAAGAGGTACATTGGAATCACCTTCAAAGCACAGGAAGAGGGGCACAACTTCGACAATGATGCATTTGGCCAAAAAGGGTGTATGCGTTTTCTCTTGATTATATTCAGCAGAAAACCTATACGCCCTTTTTGGTCAAGCAACAAGCGGGCAATGCAAATCTGCACTACAAAGAAGTATCACTTCCCACCGGTAAAAAGGGACATCCGCAAAATGTGTAAAAACCAGAAAAGCAAGACAACCCCTCGAGAACAGGGAGCCTTTTTATGATGATAGGCGGGATGTAAATTGCCAACTCCCTCTCTGAAAGAGTGCATTGTGTTCCCTAAAACAGGTAAACACCAGAGCTACAGAGCCAAGGCACTTCCAGTCTAGGGAATATACCATGGGAAATCTGAAAATCAATAAGACGGAGCCACCCCAAAATTTAGGGCTGCACTGCTTACAAGAACCTCAACTTGGGTACACCATAAATATCCCAGGAACGACAAAAATGGTTAAAGAAATTGTGTTACTAACGTATGATGGAATATCACTAAGCCATGAAATCAATGTCATAGGCCAGTAGCAACAAAATGAGTGGATTCAGGTACGATGATTCTAAGTGAAATAAGTCAAAGAGAAAAAGAAACTTATCATAAGATATCACTTATGAAGGTCCTATAAAAATGGTTACACATGAACTGAGTTAGGAAAGAGAACAGCGTCTCACATTTAGAAAACACTCTTATGCCTGCTTAAGGGGAAAGGAGAGGAGGGGTGATGCATAAAACCAGAGTTTGATATTCGTACATCTACCTTTCCAAAAACCAAATATGGAATAGACAAGACCTACACCTTCCTCAGGGAAAGGTACTCAAAACCCCATATTTCACGCACAGTAATATATCTGACTAGTAAGTATCTTAAAACCTATGTATTGATATGTCTCCATAAGGGAATCAAGTGTGTCTAGACTGGCATAAACATGGCAGTTAGAATCAGCTAAAACCCACTATAAAAAGGAATTTCAAAAACAAAACAAAAAAACAGGGAAATTCTTTACCATTGCTACAGGGTCTCTGATGAAACCTGGAATGGCCCCCTGTACAAGGACAGCTGGATGTGGCATAAGCCTGGACACTTGGGACTGAGAGTTTTGGTGAGATTCAGTGAGCAAATGCAGACCATTTAAAGCAATAAAGTGTGGCACACATTCCAAGGGTCCCAACTCTCCAGGTTGAAGGGAATATTACCACAGCTATAACATGTACGGGAAACCTAGAGAATGGACACACAGTTAATACAAAAGGTTTATAAAACTCAACTAAGAGTCCCTCTCCAGGTGCTCCGCTTTGAATTTCCAACTGCTTTACTATCAATCGCCCAACTTGGAGAGACAGCCCCTTTAAACTCCTCGTTCACAGAAGTTGCCAATTTGGCAGAGGATGAAAGGGAAGAGGGAGAACCAATGAGAGATTAGCTGTTAGGCATTTGGACGGGCACATGTCACTCTAATTTCCCACAGAAAGAAGAATTATCCAAACTTTCAGCCACCCGCCGGGAACCAGTATAGATCCTGAAGCAAAATTTTGGACTTGCGGTCAGCTCACAAAAACGAGTTGAAAAATGGAGCTCAGGGGCACAGCAATTCACAAACTAGCAGAGTAATAAAGGGCAACTATCGTCCAAAAATCTGTTGAGGGAAGGCAACAAGGCGGACTTGAAAGCAAGCCAGAATAGCAGGAAACAGATTTCAAGAGGTACATTGAAGTCGCCTTTAAAGCACAGGAAGAGGGGCACAATTTCAACAATGAAGAACTTGCCCAAAAAGGGTGTATGTGTTTCCTCCGGAATATATTTAGGAGGAAATGCATACGCAATTTTTGACCAAGCAAGCAAGCGGGCAATGCAATTCTGCAGTACAAAACGTATCAGTTCCCAGCAGTCAAAAGGAACATCTGCAAAATGTGTAAAAACCAGAAAGGCAAGATAGGCCCTGGAGAACAGGGAGCCTAGTTATGCTGATGGGCAGGATGTAAATTGCCATCTGCCTCTCTGGAGGAGTGCATTGTGTTCCCTAAAACAATTAAACAACAGATCTACAGAGCCAAGGGCACTTCCAGCCTAGGGAATATACCTTGGGAAAACTGAAAATCAGTAAGACAGTGCCACCCCAAAATTTAGGGCTTCACTGCTTACAAGAACCTCAACTTGGGTACACCTTAAATATCCCAGGAAAGACAAAATTGGTTCAAGAATTTGTGGTACTTATGTACGATGGAATATCCCTCATTAATGAAATCAATGTCATAAGGCCAGAAGCAGCAAAATGAGTGGATTCAGGTACGATGATTCTAAGTGAAATAAGTCAGAGAGAAAAAGAAACTTATCATAAGATATCACTTATGAAGGTCCTGTAAACATGCCTACACATGAACTGATATAGGAAAGAGAACAGAGTCTCACATTTAGAAAACACTCTTATGCCTGATAAACGGGGAAGGAGAGGTGGGGTGATGCATAAAACCAGAGTTTGATATTAGTACAGGTACCGTTCCAAAAACCAAATACGGAATAGACAAGACCTACACTTTCCTCAGTGCAAGGGACTCAAAACCCCATATTTCCCACAGAGGAATATATCTGACTGATAAGAATCTTAAAACCTATGTATTGATATGTCTCCATATTGGAATCAAGTTTGTCTAGACTGGCATAAACATGACAGTGAGAATCAGTTCAAACCCACTATAAAAAGGAATTTCAAAAACAAAACACAAAAACAGGGAAATTCTTTACAATTCCTTCAGGGGCTCTGATGAAACCTAGAATGTCCCTTTCTACAATGACAGCTGGATGTGGCATAAGGCTGGACACTTGGGACTGAGAGGATTGGTGAGATTCAGTGAGCAAATGCAGACCCTTTAAAGCAATAATGTGTGGCACACATTCCAAGGGTCCCAACTCTCCAGGTTGAAGGGAATATTACTACAGTTATAACATGTATGGGAAACCTAGAGAATGGACACAGTGTGAATACAAAAGGTTTCTAAAACTGAACAAATAGTCCCTATCCCGGTGCTCCGGTTTGAATTTCCAACTTCTTTACTATCAATCTCTCAACTTGGAGAGACAGCCCCTTTAACCTTCTCTATCGCAGAAGTTGCCAATTTGGCAGAGGATGAAAGGGAAGACGGAGAACCAATGAGAGAGTAGCTGTTAGGCATTTGGACGGGCATATGTCACTCTAATTTCCCGGCAGGAAGAAGAATTAAGCAAAGTCTCAGCCAACTGCCGGGAACCAGTATATGTCCTGAACTTAAATTTTGGACTTGCGGTCAGCTCACAAAAAACGAGTTGAAAAATGGAGCTCCGGGCCACAGCAATTCACAAACTGGCAGAGTAATAAAGGACAACAATCGTTCAAAATTCTGCTGAGGGAAGGCAAAGAGGCGGACTTGAAAACGAGCCAGAATAGCAGAAAACAGATTTCAAGAGGTATATTGGAATTACTTTAAAGCACAGGAAGAGGGGCACAACTTCGACAATGATGCACTTGGCCAAAAAGAGCGTATGCGTTTTCTCCTGAATATATTCAGGAGAAAATGCATATGCCCTTTTTGGCCAAGCAAGCAGGCGGGCAATGCAAATCTGCACTACAAAGAAGTATCATTTCCCACCGGTCAAAAGGGACATCCGCAAAATGTTTAAAATCCAGTAAGGGAAGACAGGCAATGGAGAAGAGGAAGCCTAGTTATGCTGATGGGCAGGATATAAATTGACAACTGCCTCTCTGGAGGAGTGAATTGTGTTCCCTAAAACAAGTAAACAACAGAGCTACAGAGCCAAGGGCACTTAAAGTCTACGGAATATAACTTGGGAAAACTGAAAATCAATAAGATAGAGCCACCTCAATATTTAGGGCTGCACAGCTTACAAGAACCTCAACATGGGTACACCTTAAATATCCCAGGATAGACAAAAATGGTTCAAAAATTGTGGTATTTACATACGATGTAATATCCCTCAGCCATGAAATCAATGTCATAAGCCCAGTAGCATCAAAATGAGTGGATACAGGTACGATGATTCTAAGTGAAATTAGTCACAGAGAAAAATAAATTTATCATAAGATATCACTTATGAAGGTCCTCTAAACATGGCTACACATGAGCTGAGTTAGGAAAGAGAACAGAGCCTCACATTTAGAAAACACTCTTGTGCCTGCTTAAGGGGGAAGGAGAGGTGGGGTGATGCATAGAACCAGAGTTTGATATTAGTACAGGTACCGTTCCAAAAACCAAATACGGAATAAAAAAGACCTACACTTTCCTCAGTAAAAGGGACTCAAAACGCCATATTTCCCGAAGAGGAATATATCTTACTGGTAAGAATCTTAAAATCTATGTATTGTTATGTCTCCGTAAGGGAATCAAGTTTGTCTAGACTGGCATAAACATGGCAGTGAGTATCAGATCAAACCCACTATAAGAAGGAATTTCAAAAACAAAACAAAAAAACAGGGAAATTCTTTACAATTCCTTCAGGGGCTCTGATGAAACCTCGAATGACCCTATCTAAAACCACAGCTGGATGTGGCATAAGCCTGGACACTTGGGACTGAGACGATTCGTCAGATTCGGTGAGCAAATGCAGACCATTTAAAGCAATAACGAGTGTCCCACATTCCAAGCGTCCCAACTCTCCTGGTTGTAGGGCATATTACTACAATTATAACATGTACGTGAAACCTAGAGAATGGACACAGTGTGAATACAAAAGGTTTCTAAAACTCAACTAATATTCCCTCTCCTGGTGCTCCAGTTTGAATTTCCAACTGCTTTACTATCAATCTCCCAACTTGGAGAGACAGCCCCTCTAACCTCCTGGTTCGCACAGTTTGCCAATTTGGCAGAGGATGAAAGGGAAGAGGGAGAACCAATGAGAGAGTAGCTGTTAGGCATTTGGACGGGCACATGTCACTCTAATTTCCCATCAGGAAGAAGAATTAACCAAAGTCTCAGAAACCCGCCGGGAACCAGTATAGGTCCTGAACCAAAATTTAGGACTTGCGGTCAGCTCACAAAAAACGAGTTGAATAATGGAGCTCAGGGGCACTGCAATGCATAAACTTGCAGAGTAATAAAGGACAACAATCGTCCGAAAATCTGTTGATGGAAGGCAACGAGGCGGACTTGAAAGTGAGCCAGAATAGCAGGAAACAGATTTCCAGAGGTACATTGGAATCGCCTTTAAAGCACAGGAATAGGGGCACAACTTCGACAATGATGCACTTGGCCCAAAAGGGTGTATGCGTTTTCTCCTGAATATATTCAGGAGAAAACGCATACACGCTTTTTGGCCAAGCAAGCAAGCGGCCAATGCAAATCTGCACTACAATGAAGTATCACATACCACCGGTCAAAAGGGACATCCGCAAAATGTGTAAAAACAAGAAAGGCAAGATACGCCCTGGAGAACAGGGACCCTAGTTATGCTGATGGAAAGGATGTAAATTGCAAACTGCCTCTCTGGAGGAGTGCACTGTGTTCCCAAAAACAAGGAAACAAAAGAGCTACAGAGCCTAGGGCAATTCCAGTCTAGGTGATATACCTTGGGAAAACTGAAAATCAATAAGACAGAGCCACCCCAAAATTTAGGGCTGCACTGCTTACAAGAACCTCAACTTGGGTACTCCTTAAATGTCCCAGAAAAGACAAAAATGTTTCAAGAAATTGTGTTACTTACGTACGATGGAATATCAGTCAGCCATGAAATCAATGTCATAAATCCAGTAGCTTCAAAGTGAGTGGATTCAGGTACGATGATTCTAAGTGAGATAAGTCACAGAGAAAAAGAAACTTATCATAAGATATCACTTATGAAGGTCCTGTAAACATGGCTACATATGAACTGAGTTAGGAAAGAGAACAGAGTCTCACATTTAGAAAACACTCTTATGCCTGCTTAAGGGGGAAGGAGAGGTGGGGTGATGCATAAAACCAGAGTTTGATATTAGTACAGGTACAGTTCGAAAAACCAACTACAGAATAGACAAGACCTACACTTTCCTCAGTGAAAGGGACTCAAAACCCCATATTTCCCGCAGAGGAATATATCTGACTGGTAAGAATCTTAAAACCTATGTATTGATATGTCTCCGTAAGGGAATCAAGTTTGTCTAGACTGGCATAAACATGGCAGTGAGAATCAGTTCAAACACACTATAAAAAGGAATTTCAAAAACAAAACAAAAAAACAGGGAAATTCTTTACAATTCCTTCAGTGGCTCTGATGAAACCTGGAATGACCCTATCTACAACCACAACTGGATGTGGCATAATCCTGGACACTTGGGACTGAGACAATTGGTGAGATTCGGTGAGCAAATGCAGACCATTTAAAACAATAATATGTGGCACACATTCCAAGGGTCCCAACGCTCCAGGTTGAAGGGAATATTACTACAGCTATAACATGTACTGGAAACCTAGAAAATGGACACAATGTGAATATGAAAGGTTTCTAAAACTCAACTAATAATCCCTCTCCTGGTGCTCCGGTTTGACTTTCCAACTGCTTTACTATCAATCTCCCAACTTGGAGAGACAGCCCCTTTAACCTCCTTGTTTTCACAGGTGGCCAGTGTTGTAGAGGATGAAAGTGAAGAGGGAGAACCAATGAGAGAGTAGCTGTTAGGCATTTGGACGGGCACATGTCATTCTAATTTCCCGGCAGGAAGATGTATTAACCAAAGTCTCAGACACCCGCCGGGAACCAGTATAGGTCCTGAACCAAAATTTTGGACTTGCGGTCAGCTCACAAAAAACGAGTTGAAAAATGGAGCTCAGGGGCACAGCAATGCACAAACTGGCAGAGTAGTAAAGGACAAAAATCGTCTGAAAATCTGTTGAAGGAAGGCAACGAGGAGGACTTGAAAGCGAGCCAGAATAGCAGGAAACAGATTTCAAGAGGTACATTGGAATCACATTTAAAATACTGGAATAGGGGCACAACTTAGACATTGATGCACTTGGCCAAAAAGGGCATATGCGTTTTCTCCTGAATATATTGAGGAGAAAACACATACGTGCTTTTTGGCCAAGCAAGCAAGCGGGCAATGCAAATCTGCACTACAATGAAGTATCACTTCCCACCGGTCAAAAGGGATATCCACAATATGTGTAAAAACCAGAAAGGCAAGATAGGCCCTGGAGAACAGGGAGCCTAGTTATGCTGATGTACAGGATGTAAATTGCGAACTACCTCTCTGGAGGAGTGCATTGTGTTCCCTAAAATAAGGAAACAACAGAGCTACAGAGCCAAGGGCACTTCCAGTCTAGGGAATATACCTTGGGAAAACTGAAAATCAATAAGATAGAGCCACCCCAAAATTTAGGGCTGCTTATGTAGATGGTTTACTTATGTAGAGTGGAATATTACTCAACCAGAAATCAATGGAATAAGGCCAGTTGTAACAACTCTGGAGGAGTTACATACGATTATTCTAAGTGACGTATGTCAGAAAGAAAAAGACACATATCAAAGATGTCACTTAAAGGTGGAATAAAAAATGGCTACACATGAAATAAATTACAAAACAGAAACATAGTCAAATATGTAGAAAATAGACATAAGGCTGCTAAATGGAAATGTGAGGAAGGGTGAGGTATTATCCAGGAGGTTGAAATTAGCAAAGATACCATTCCAAGTACAAAATTAAATAACTGACAAGGCCTACACGGTACTTCAAAGAACTGCACTCAGCCCACTCAAGTCACTGGAAAATAATACATATGAATGGTAAGCATCTGAAAAAGAATTTATCGTTGTCTCACAGTACATGAATGAAGTGGATGTATAGCAGCAAAAAACAGAGCTTTGAAAATCAGCTGTAACCAATATAAAAATAAATTAAAAATTATTTAGAAAAACAGTGAGACAGACAAAAATTCTTACAACTTTTGTTGAAGGTCTATGATGTAACATGCATTGAACACATGTAGACCCACAGCAGGATGATATATAAGGCTGGAAGCTATGCACGCTAAGAGATGTTAGAGAGGCTGGGTGAGGACATGCAGAACTTTAAAAGAAATACTGCCTGATTCCCATTCCATGGGTCCCAAATCTGCAGGTTCAAGGGAATCTTCTGACAGCGAAAACATGCCTGGGAGACCGAGACGAATGTACACCGTGTGATCAGGAAAGAGGTCTAAAATGCACCTAATTTTTGATCTCCTGGTGCTGGGGTTCGCCATTCCAGCCAAATTACTAACAATCTCCCCACTTGGAGAATCAGCACCTTTAACCTCCTGTTTCACACAGTTTTCAAATTGTGCAGAGGATAAACGGGAAGAGGGGGAACCAATGAGAGACTAGCTGTAGGAGTTTTGACAGGCACATGTCACTCTAATTTCCCATTAGGAAGAAAAATTAACCAAAGGCTCAGCCTGCCTCCCCAGAACCAGAATAGGGCCGGAAGCAATACAATGGTTTGGCGGCCAGCTCACAAAAAAAGCGAGTTGCAAAATGGAGCTCAGGAGCAGACAATTAAAAGACCTGCAAAGATAAAAAGGGTAACCAACGTCCAAAAATATATTCAGGTAAGGCAACGAAGAGGATCTGAATGAGAGGCAGAATTGCAGGAAACAGATTTCAAACGGGAGATTGGACTCACATTTAAAGCATATGAAAAGCAGCAGAATTTCTAAAATGTTGTAGTTGGGCAAAAGGGTGTATGCGTTTTTTTCATGAATAACTTCAGGAAAAAAACACATACAGAGTTTTTGGCCAACCAAGAAAGCGGGAAATGCAAATCTGCACAACATAAAAGTCTCAATTTCCACTGCTCAGAAAGGCCATCCAAAATATATGTACAAACCAGAAATGCAGGAGAGGCCATGGAGAACAGGGAGCTAGTCACGCTGATGGGTGGGGTATAAATATCCAAGAGCCACTCTGAAGAAGTGTATGCTGTTTCCTAAAACATCTAAAATACAAAGCTACCGAGCATAGGGCACTTCCACTCATGGGCATATAACATGGGACGACTAAATATCAACAAGACACAGGCACCCCAAAGTTTAGGGCTGCTCTGCATATAAGAACCTCAACATCAGTACAACATAAATATTCCAGGAAAGAGAAAATTGCGTAAAGAACTTGTGGTAATTTTGTACAATTGAATATCACTCAGACATGAAATCAATGTCTTAAGGCCAGTAGCAGCAAAATGAGTGGATTTAGGTACGATGATTCTAAGTGAAATAAGTCACACAGAAAAAGAAACTTATCATAAGATATCACTTATGAAGTTCCTGTAAACATGGCTACACATGAACTGAGGAAAGAGAACAGAGTCTCACAATGAGACTCTTATGCCTGCTTAAGGGGGAAGGAGAGTTGGGGTGATGCATAAAACCAGAGTTTGATATTAGCACATGTACAATTCCATGAAGCAAATACAGAATAGAAAAAACCTACACCTTCCTCAGTGAACGGGACTCAAAACCCCAATTCCCAGCACAGGAATATATCTGACTAGTAAGAAACTTAAAACCTATATATTGATATGTCTCCATAAGGGAATCAAGTGTGTCTAGAACGGCATAAACATGTTGGTGAAAATCAGCTCAACCCCATTATAAAAATGAATTTCAAAAACAAAACAAACAAAAAAAAACAGCGAAATTCTTACACAATTCCTTCAGGGGATCTGATGAAACCTGGAATGACCCCATCTGCAAAGACAGCTAGATGAGACATAAAGCTGGACACTTGTGGCTGAGAGGACTGGTGAGATTGGGTGAGAAAATGCAGACCCTTTAAAGCAGTAATGCATGCCACCCATTCCATGGGTCCCAACTCTCCAGGTAGAAGGGAATATCACTACAGTTATAACATGTATGGGAAACCTAGAGAATGGACACCCTGTGATGGCAAAAGATTTCTAAAAGGCTCCTAATTTTTCCCCTCCTTGTGCTCCAGTTTGGCATTCCAACTGCTTTACTATCAATCTCCCAACTTGGAGAGTCAGCCCCTATAAGCTCCTGCATCGCACAGTTTGCAAATTGTGCAGTGGATGAAAGGGAAGAGGGAGAACCAATCAGAGAGTAGCTGTAGGCATTTGGACGGACACATGTCACTCTAATTTCCCGTCTGGAAGGAAGAATTATCCAAAGTGTCAGCCTGCACCCCCGGAACCAGTATTGGTCCTATAGCAAAATTGTGGATTTGTGGTCAGCTCACAAAAACACGAGTTGAAAATTGGAGCTCAGGGGCACAGCAATTCACAAACCTGCAGAGTTATAAAGGACAACTCTCTTCCAAAAATCTGTTGAGGGAAGGCAACGAAGCAGACTTGAAAATGAGGCAGAATTGCACAAAACATATTTCAAGAGGTAAATGGGAATCACCTTTAAAGCACAGGAAAAGTGTAACAACTTTGACAATGATGCACTTGGCCAAAAAGGGCGTATGCATTTTCTGCTGAATATATCCAGGAGAAAATGAATACGCCCTTTTTGGCCAATCAAGCAAGCCCGCAATGAAAATCCACACTACAAAGAATTGTCACTTCCCACCGGTCAAAAGGGACATCCGAAAATCTGGAAAAAACAGAAAATAAAGACAGAGATAACAAGAGCATGTTGCAATGTGATCCCAAGGGTCATGGAGGACTGTGATGACAAGGTCATGGAGCATTTTGATGACAAAGGCATGGAGCATTGTGATGACAAGGGTCATGGAGCACTGTGATGACAAGCATCACGGAGCATTGTGATTACATGGGTCATGGAGCATTGGGATGAAAAGGGCATGGATCATTGTCATGACAAGTGTTATGGAGCATTTTGATGACAAGAGTCCCGGATCACTGTGTTGTCAGGGGTCATGGAGGGTTGTGATGACAGTGGTCATGGAGCATTGTGATGACAAGGGTCATGTAGAAGTGAGATGAGAAGGTCATGGAGCTTTGGGCTGAAAATGTTCATGGAGTATTGTGATGACATGGGTCATGGAGCATTGTAATGAGAAGACCATGGAGCCTTGTGATGACAAGTCTCATGGAGCATTCTGATGAAAATGGGCGTGGAGAATTGTGATTACAGGGGTCTTGGAGCATTGTGATGACAAGGGCATGGAGCATTTGGATGAGAAGACCATGGAGCGTTCTGATGACATGCGTCATGGAGCTTTGTGATGAGAAGGGCATGGGGCATTGTGATTACAGGGGTCTTGGAGCATTGTGATGAAAAGGGAATGGATCATTGTGATGGAAAAGGCATGGAGCCTTGTCATGACAAGGTTCAAGGGGCATACTGATGACAAGTGTCAGGGAGCATTGTGATGACAAGTGTATTGAGCATTGTGATGACAAAGGTCATGGAGCATTGTGATGAGAATACCATGGATAATTGTGATGATGAGCGTCATGGGGCGTTGTGATGACAAGTGTTATGGAACATTGTGATCACAAGGGTTTGGAACATTGTGATGACAGAGGTCATGGAGCATTTTGATTTCATTGTGATGACAATAGCATGAAGAATTTTGATGATGGGCATGGTGCATTGTGATGACAGGGTTCATGGAGCATTGAGATGAAAAGGGGCATGGAGCATTGTGATTAAAGTGGTCTTGGAGCACTGTGATGACAAGGGCATGGAGCATTGTGATGAGAAGGCAATTGAGCATTCTGATGACATGCGTCATGGAGCTTTGTGATGACAAGGGCATGGAGCATTGTGATGACAGTGGCATTCAAAATTGGTCTAACAAGTTTCATGGGTTATTGTGATGACGGTGGACATGGTGCATTTTGATGACAAGGGCATGGAGCATTGTGATTTCTAGGTCATGGAATATTGTGAAGACAGGTGACAGGGAGTGTTGTGATGACATAGGTCATGGTCCATTGAGAGGACAATGTCATGGAGCATTGTGATACCAAGTGTCATGGAGGATTGTGATTACAAAGTAATGGAGCATTTTGATGACAAGGGCTTGGAGCATCGTGATGACAAGGGTCATGGAGCAATGTGATGACAAGATCTTGGAGCATTGTGAGGAGAAGGGCCATTGAGAATTTTGATGAGAAGGTCGTGAAACATTGTGATGAAAATTGCACCGAGCTTGCTATATGACAGGGGTCATGGAGCATTGCGATGACAAGTGCATGGAGAATTGTATTGACAAGAGCATGTAACATTGTGATGAGAAGTGTCATGGAGCATTTTGATGATAAGGACATGTAGAATTGTAATGACCAGTGCATGGAGCATTGTGATGGAAAGACCGTGGAGCACTGTGATGAGAAGACGATGGATAATTGTGATGATGAGCGTCATGGAGCACTGTAATGACAAGGGGCATAGAGCATTGTGATGACAGGTGTCATGGATCATTGTGATGACAAGTGTCATGGACCATTCTGATGATAAGCTTGTGTAGTAATGTGATGACAATGGCATGGAGCATTGTGAGGAAAAGGGCATGGAGCATTGTGATGAAAAATGCTTGGATCCTTTTCATGACAGGGTTCAAGGAGCATTCTGACAACAAGTGTCAGGGAACATTGTGATGACAAGTGTATTGAGCATTCTGATGACAAAGGTCATGGAGCATTGTGATGACAGGCATCATGGAGCGTTGTGATGACAAATGTTATGGAACATTGTGATCACAAGGGTTTTGAGCATTGTGATGACAGAAGTCATGTATCATTTTCATTTTCAGGTGCATGGAGCATTGTGATGACAAGGGCATGGAGCTTGCTGTGATAGGGGTCATAGAGCATTGCGATGACAAGTGCATGGAGAATTGTGATGACAAGAGCATGTAACATTGTGATGAGAAGTGTCATGGAGCATTTTGATGATAAGGACATGTAGAATTTTGATGACCAGTGCATGGAGCATTGTGATGGAAAGACCGTGGAGTACTGTGATGAGAAGACCATGGATAATTGTGATGATGAGCGTCATGGAGCACTGTAATGACAAGGGGCATAGAGCATTGTGATGACAGGTGTCTTGGATCATTGTGATGACAAGTGTCATGGACCTTTCTGATGACAAGCTTGTGGAGTAATGTGATGACAATGGCATGGAGCATTGTGAGGAAAAATGTTTGGAGCCTTTTCATGACAGGGTTCAAGGAGCATTCTGACAACAAGTGTCAGGGAGCATTGTGATGACAAGTGTATTGAGCATTGTGATGACAAAGGTTATGGAGCATTGTGATGACAGGCATCATGGAGCGTTGTGATGACAAATGTTATGGAACATTGTGATCACAAGGGTTTTGAGCATTGTGATGACAGAAGTCATGTATCATTTTCATTTCAATGTGCATGGAGCATTGTGATGACAAGAGCATGAAGCATTGTGAACCCAAGATTCATGGAGGGTTTTGATGACAATGGGAATGGAGTATTGTGATGACAAGCACATGGAGCATTGTGATGACAAGGTCATGTAGCATTTTGCTGACAAATGCATGGAGCATTTTGATGACAAGTGTCATGGAACACTGTGATGAAAAGCGTCATGGAGCATTGTGATTACAGCGGTCACGGAGCATTGGGATGGCAAGGGCATTGATCATTGTGATGAGAAGGGTCATGGAGCATTTTGATGACAAGAGTCCTGGATCATTGTGTTGTCCGGTGGCATGGAGCACTGTGATGACAGTGGTCACGGAGCATTGTGATGACAAGGTCCTGGAGCATTGTGAAGAGAAGTGTCATGGAGCATTGTGATGGCAAGACCGTGGAGCACTGTGATGAGAAGACCATGGATAATTGTGATGTCGAGCGTAATGCAGCACTGTAATGACAAGGGGCATGGAGCATTGTGATGACAGGGGTCATGGAGCACTGTGATGAGAAGTTCATGGAGCATTGAGCTGACAATATTCATTGAGTATTGTGATGGCAGTGGTCATGGAGCATTGCGATGACAATGGAATGGAGCATTGTGATGACAAGGTCCTGGAGCATTTTGAGGAGAAGACCATGGAGCCTTGTGATGACAAGTGTCATGGAGCATTCTGATGAAAAGGGGTGTGGAGCATTGTGATTACATGGGTCTTGAGGCATTGTGATGAAAATGGCATGGGTGATTGTGATGCAAATGGCATGGAGCCTTGTCATGAAAGGGTTCAAGGAGCATTCTGACAACAAGTGTCAGGGAGCATTGTAATGACAAGTGTATTGAGCATTGTGATGACAAAGGTCATGGAGCATTGTGATGAGAAGACCATGGATAATTGGGAAGATGAGCATCATGGGGCGATGTGATGACAAGTGTTATGGAACATTGTGATCACAAGGGTTTGGAGCATTGTGTTGACAGAGGTTATGGAGCATTGTGATTTCATTGTGATGACAATAGCATGAAGCGTTATGATGATGGGCATGGTTCATTGTGATTACAGAGTTCATGGAGGATTGAGATGAAAAGTGGCATGGAGCATTTTGATTACAGTTGTCTTGGAGCATTGTGATGACAACGGCATGGAGCATTGTGATGAGAAGGCCATGGAGCAGATTGATGACATGCGTCATGGATTTTTGTGATGACAATAGCATGGAGCATTGTGATTACAGGGGTCTTGGAGCATTGTGATGACAAGGATCATGGAGCCTTGTGATGACAAGGCCGTGGAACATTGTCATGACAGGGGTGAGGGCGTATTTTGATGACTAGTGATGGAACATTTTGATATCAGTGGTGAGAGAGCATTTTGATGAGAAATACATGGAGCATTGTGATGACAAGTTTTATGGAGCATTCTGATGACAAGTTTGTGGAAAATTTTGATAACAAGCGCATGGAGCATTGTGATAACAAGGGTCATGGAGAACTCTGCTGACAAAGGCATGGAGCATTGTGATGGCAAGGATCACAGAGCATTGTGAATGAAAAGTTCATGGAGCATTATGGTGACAAATTTCACAGAGCCCTGTGATGACGAGGGCATGGACCATTTTGATGCCAAAGGTCATGAAGCATTGTGATGACTGGAATCACGGAGCATTGTGATGACAAGGGCATGGAGCATTGTGATGACGGGGGCATGGAGCATTGGTCTGACAAGTGCATGGAGAATTGTGATGACAAGATCATGTAACATTGTGATGAGAAGTGTCATGGAGCATTGTGATGGCAAGACCGTGGAACACTGTGATGAGAAGACCATGGATAATTGTGATGTCGAGCGTCATGCAGCACTGTAATGACAAGGGGCATGGAGCATTGTGATGACAGGGATCATGGAGCATTGTGATGACAGGGAAAATGGAGCATTGTGATGACAAGGGTCGAGGAGCATTCTGATGACAAGCTTGTGGAGTAATATGATGACAATGTCATGGAGCATTGTGATGAAAAGGGCATGGAGCATTGTGATGAAAATTGCATGGAGCCTTGTCATGACAGGGTTCAAGGAGCATACTGATGAGAAGAGTCAGGGAGCATTGTGATGATAAGAGTATTGAGCATTGTGATGACAAAGATCAAGGAGCATTGTGATAAGAAGACCACTGATAATTGTGATGACCAGCCTCATGGGGCATTGTGATGACAAGAGTTATGGAACATTGTGATCAGAAGGGTTTGGAGCATTGTGATGACAGAGGTCATTGAGCATTTTGATTTCATTGTGATGACAATAGCATGAAATATTATGGTGATGGCCATGGTGCATTGAGATGACAGGGTTCACGGAGCATTGAGATGAAAAGGGGCATGGAGCATTGTGATTACAGGGGTCTTGGAGCATTGCGATGACCAGGTCATGGAGCATTGTGATGAGAAGTCGAAGGCGCATTCTGATGACATGCGTCATGGAGCTTTGTGATGACAAATGCATGGATCATTGTGATTACAGGTGTCTTGGAGCATTGTGATGACAAGGTTCATGGAGGCTTGTGATGACAAGGCCGTGGAACTTTGTGATGGCAGGGGTCATGGAGCATTGTTAATACAAGGGCACGGAACACGGTGATAAATAGATCATGCAGGATTGTAATGACAAGGACATGTAGCATTGTGATGAGAAGGGCATCGAGCGTTGTGATGACAAGCCTCATGGAGATTTGTGATGACAAGTGCATGGAGCAATGTGATGAGAGTGTTCATGGAGCATTGTGATGACAATGGAATGGAGCACTGTGATGCCAAGTGTCATGGAACTTTGTGATGACAAAGTCATGGAGCATTTTGATAACAAGTGAGTGGTGCATTGTGATGAGAAGTGCAGGGAGCATTGTGATGACATGGGTTATGGAGCATTGTGCTTACACGCGCATCGAGCATTTTGCTGACAACGGTCATGGAGCATTGTGCTGACAATGGCATGGAGGTTTGTGATGGCAAGGGTCACAGAGCACTGTGATGAATAGTTCATGGAGTATTGTGGTGACAAAGGTCACAAAGCCTTGTGTGATGAGGTCATGGAACATTGTGATGACAAATGTCATGAAGCACTGTGATGACTGTAGTCACGGAGCATTGTGATGACAGTGTACTTGGAGCATTGTGATGCCAAGGGCATGGAGCATTGTGATGAGAATGCCATGGAGCATTCAGATGACATGTGTCATGGAGCTTTGTGATGACAAGGGCAGGGAGCATTGTGATTACAGGGGTCTTGGAGCATTGTGATGAAAAGGGAAATGATCATTGTGATGAAAAAGGCATGGAGCCTTTTCATGACAGTGTTCATGGAGCATACTTATGACAAGTGTCAGGGAGGATTGTGGTGATAAGTGTATTGAGGATTGTGGTGACAAAAGTCATGGAGCATTGTGATGATTAAACCATTCATAATTGTGATGACGAGCATCATGGGGCATTGTGATGACAAGTTCTATGGAACATTGTGATCACAAGGGTATTTAGCATTGTGATGACAGATGTCATGGAGCGTTTTGATTTCATTGTGATGACAATAACATGAAGCATTATGATGATGTGCATGGTGCATTGTGATGACAGGGTTCATGGAGCATTGAGATAAAAAGGGGCATGGAGCACTGTGATTACAGTGGTCCTGGAGCATTGTGATGACAAGGGCATGGAGCATTGTTTTGAGAAGGCCATGGAGGATAATGATGACATGCGTCATGGATCTTTGTGATGACAAGGGCATGGAGCATTGTGATTACAGGTGTCTTGGAGCATTGTTATGACAAGGGTCATGGAGCCTTGGATTACAAGGCCGTGGAACATTGTGATGGCAGGGATCATGGAGCATTGTTATGTCAGGGGTTATGGAGCATTGTGATGACAAAGGCATGGAGCATTGTGATGACAGGGGCATGGAACTTTGGTCTGACAAGTTTCATGGATTACTGTGATGAGAGTGGGCATGACACATTGTGATGATTAGGGCATGGAGCATTGTGATGACAAGGTCAGGGAGTATTGTGAAGACAGGTGTCAGGGAGCATTTTGATGAAATATGTCATGGTCCATTGCGATGACAATTGCATGGAGCATTGTGATGCCAAATGTCATGGAGGATTGTGATGACAAACGTAATGGAGCATTTTGAAGACAAGGGTTTAGAGCATCGTGATGACAAGGGTCTTGGAGCATTGTGATGACAAGGGCATGGAGCACTGTGATGACAGGGGCATGGAACATTGTTTTGACAAGATTCATGGATTATTGTGATGATAGTGGGCATGGCACATTGTGATGACAAGAGCATGGAGCATTGTGGTGACAAAGGTCACAGAGCCTTGTGTGACGTGGGCATGGAACATTGTGATTACAAATGTCATAAAGCATTGTGATGACTGGAGTCACGGAGCATTGTGATGACAGGTTTCATGGAGCATTGTGATGAGAAGGGCATAGAGCACTGTGATGACAGGGCCATGGAACATTGGTCTGACAAGTTTCATGGATTATTGTGATGACAGTGGGCATGGCTCATTGTGATGACAAGGGCATGGAGCATTGTGATGACAAGGTCATGGAGTATTGTGAAGACAGGTGTCAGGGAGCATAGTGATGACATATGTCATGGTCCATTGTGATGACAATGGCATTGAGCATTGTGATGCCAAGTGTCATGGAGGATTGTGATGACAAAGGTAATGGAGCATTTTGATGACAAGGGTTTGGAGCACCGTGATGACAAGGGTCATGGAGCATTGTGATGACAAGGGCATGGAGCATTGTAATGAAAAGGGAAAGGAACACTGTGATACATAGATCATGCAGGATTGTAATGACAAGGTCATGGAGCATTGTGATGAGAAGTGCATCGAGCGTTGTGATGACAAGCCTCATGGAGATTTGTGATGACAAGCGCATGGCGCATTGTGATGACATGGATCATGGAGCACTGTGCTGACAAAGGCATGGTGCATTTTGATGACAAGAGTCACAGAGTATTGTGATGAAAAGTTCATGGAGCATTGTGGTGACAAAGGTCACAGAGCCTTGTGTGTCAATGGCATGGACCATTGAGATGACAAAGGTCATGAAGCATTGTGATGACTGGAGTCACGGTTCATTGTGATGAGAGGGTTTATGGAGCATTGTGATGACAGGGTTCATGGGGCATTGAGAGGAGAAGGTCATGTAGCATTGGGCTGAAAATGTTCATGGAGTATTGTGGTGACAGGGGTCATGGGGTATTTTGATTACATGGGAATGGAGCATTGTGATGAAAAGGGCATGGAGCATGGTGATGAGAAGGCCATGGAGCATTCTGAAGACATGTGTCATGAAGCTTTGTGATGACAATGGCATGGAGCATTGTGATTCCAGGGGTCTTGGAGCATTGTGAGGAAAAGGGCATGGATCATTGTGTTGAAAAATGCATGGAGCCTTGTCATGACAGGGTTCAAGGAGCATACTGACGACAAGTGTCTGGGAGCATTGTGATGACAAGTGTATTGAGCATTGTGATAACAAAGGTAATGGAGTACTGTGAATAGAAGCCCAAGGATAACTGTGATGATGAGCATCATTGGGCGTTGTGATGACAAGTGTTATGGATCATTGTGATCACAAGTGTTTTGAGCATTGCGATGACAGAGGTCATGGAGCATATTGATTTCATTTTGATGAAAATAGCATGAAGCATTATGATGATGGGCATGGTGCATTGTGATGACACGGTTCATGGAGCATTGAGATGAAAAGGGGCATGGAGCATTGTGATTACAGGTGTCTTGGACCATTGTGATGAAAAGGGCATGGAGCATCTTGAATGAGAAGGCCATGGAGCATTCTGATGACATGCCTCATGGAGCTTTGTGATGACAAATGTATGCAGAATTCTTATTACAGAGTTTGGAGCATTGTGATGACAAGTGTCATGGAGTTTTGTGATGACAAGGCCGTGGAAACTTGTGAAGGCCGGTGTCATGGAGCATTGTTATGACAGGGGTAATGGAGCATTGTGATGAAAAGGGCATGGAGAATTGGTCTGAAATGTTTCATCGATTATTGTGATGATAGTGGGCATAGAGCATTGTGATGACAAGGGCACAGAACACTATGATACATGGGTCATGGAGGATTGTAATGACAGGGCTTGGGGCATTGTGATGAGAAGGGCATCGAGCATTGTGATGACAAGCGTCATGGAGCATTGTGGTGACAAGGGCATGGAGCAATGTGATGAGAGGCTTCATGGACTATTGTGATGACAATGGCATGGGGCATTGTGATGCCAAGTGTCATGGAGTTTTGTGATGACAAAGGTCATGGAGCATTTTGATGACAATGTCGTGGTGCGTTGTGATGAAAATGGCAGGGAGCATTGTGCTAACAGCGTAATGGAGAAATTCGGTGAAAATGTCATGGAATATTTTGATGAGAGTAGATATGGAAAATTGTGATGTCAGGGGTCATGGAGCATTGTGCTGAAAATGGTAATGGAGCATTTTGATGACAGGGATTATGGAGCATTGTGATGTCATTGGTCATGGAGCATTTTGATGATACATGCATGTAGCATAGTGATGATAGGGGTCATGGAACATTGTGACGACAGGGGTGAGGGAGTATTGTGAAGACTAGCGATGGAACATTGTGATATCAGTGGTAAAAGAGCATTTTGATGAGAAGTGCATGGAGCATTGTGATGACAAGGTTTATGGAGCATTGTGATGACAAGGATGTGGAGCATTGTGATGACAAGCGCATGGTGCATTGTGGTGACATGGGTCAAGGAGCATTGTGCTGAAAAGCAAATGGAGAATTGTGATGACAAGTGTCATGGATCATTGTGCTGACAAAGGCATGGTGCATTGCTATGACAAGGGTCACAGAGCATTGTGATGAAAAGGACATGGATCATTGTGATGCAAAATTCATGGAGCCTTGTCATGACAGGGTTCAAGGAGTATACTGATGACAAGTGTCAGCGAGCATTGTGATGACAAGTGTATTGAGCATTGTGATGACAAATGTCATGGAGTATTGTGAATAGAAGGCCATGGATAATTGTGATGATGAGCATCATGGGGCGTTGCTATGTCAAGTGTTATGGAACATTGTGATCACAAGGGTTTGGAGCATTGTGATGACAGAGGTCATGGAGCATTTTGATTTCATTTTGATGACAATAGCATGAAGCATTATGATGATGGGCATGGTGCATTGTGATGACACGGTTCATGGAGCATTGAGATGAAAAGGGGCATTGAGCATTTTTATTACAGATGTCTAGGAGAATTGTGATGGCAAGGGCATGGAGCATCGTGAATGAGAAGGCCATGGAGCATTCTGATGACATGCGTCATGGAGCTATTTGATGGCAAGGACATGGAGCATTGATATGACAAGGGTTATGGAGCTATGTTATGACAAGGCCGTGGAACATTGTAATGGCAGGTGTCATGGAGCATTGTTATAACAGGGGTAATGGAGCATTTTGATGACAAGTGCATGGAGCATTGGTCTGAATAGCTTCATGGATTATTGTGATGAGAGGGGGCATGGAGCATTGTGATGACAAGGGCACAGATCACTGTGATACATGGGTCATGGCAGATTGTAATGACGAGGGCATGGAGCATTGTGTTAAGAAGAGCATCGAGCATTGTGATGAAAAGCATCATGGAGCCTGTGATGACAAGGGCATGGAACAATGTGATGAGAGTGTTCATGGAGCATTTTGATGACAAGGATATGGAGCATTGTGATGCCAAGTGTCATGTAGATTTGTGATGACAAAGGTCATGGAGCATTTTGATGACAAGCGCGTGGTGAACTGTGTATGAGAAGGGCAGGGATCATTGTGATGAATGGGTCATGGAGCAATTTAATGAAAATTGTCATGGGATATTTTTATGACAGGGGTTATGGAACATTGTGATGTCAGGGGTCATGGAGGATTATGATGAAAAGGGTCATGGAGCATTTTGATGACAGGGGTCCTGGAACATTGTGATGACAGGGGTGAGGGAGTATTGTGATGACTAGTGATGGAACTTTATGATATCAGTGGTGGGAGAGCATTTTGATGTGAAGTGCATGGAGCATTGTGATGACAAGGTTTATGGAGCACTGTGATGACACGGTTGTGGAGCATTGTGATGACAAGCGCATGGCGCATTGTGATGACACAGGTCATGGGGCAATGTGCAGACAAGCGCATGGAGCATTGTGATGAATATTGTCATGGAGAATTGTGCTGACAAAGGCATGGAGTATTGTGATGACAAGGGACACAGAGCATTGTGATGAAAATTTCATGGAGCATTGTGGTGACAAAGATCACAGAGCCTTGTGTGACGGGGGCATGGACCATTGTGATGAGAAAGGTCATGAATCATTGTGATGACTGGAGTCACGGAGCATTGTGATGACAGGGGTCATAGAGCACTGTGATGACAAGGGCATGGAGCAATGTGATGACAGGGGCATGGAACATTGGTCTGACAAGTATCATGGATTATTGTGATGAGAGTGGGCATGGAGCATTGAGATGACAAGGGCATGGAGCATTGAGGTGACAAAGGTCACAGAGCCTTGTGTGACGAGGGCTTGGACCATTGTGAGGCCAAAGTCATGAAGCATTGTGATGACTGGAGTCACGGAGCATTGTGATGAAAATTTCATGGAGCAATGTGGTGACATAATTCACAGAGCCTTTTGATGACGTGGGCATGGACCATTGTGATGACAAGGTCCTGGAGCATTGTAATGAGAGGACCATGGAGCCTTGTGATGACAATTCTCATGGAGCATTCTGATGTAAAGGTGAATGGAGCATTGAGATTACAGGGGTTTTGAAGCAATGTGATCACAAGGGCATGGAGCATTGTGATGAGAAGGCAATGGAGCATTCTGATGACATGCGTCATGGAGCCTTGTGATGACAAGGACATGGAACATTGTGATTACAGGGGTCTTGGAGCATTGTGATGAAAAGGGAATGGATCATTGTGATGAAAAATGCATGGAGCCTTGTCATGACAAGGTTCAAGGAGCATACTGATGACAACTGTCAGGGAGCATTGTGATGATAAGTGTATTGAGCATTGTGATGACAAAGATCATGGAGCAATGTTATGAGAAGACAATGGATAATAGTGATGACCAGCGTCATGGGGCATTGTGATAACAAGTGTTATGGAACACTGTGATAAGAAGGGTTTGGTGCATTGTGATGACAGAGGTCATGGAGCAAATTGAATAATAGGGTCATGGAATATTTTGATGACAGGGGTTATGGAACATTGTGATGTCAGGGGTCATGAAGCACGGTGATGAAATGGGTCATGGAGCATTTTGTGACAGGGGTTATGGAACATGGTGATGTCAGGTGTCATGGAGCATTGTGATGAAAAGGGCATGGCACATTGTGATGACATGTGTCATGGAGCATTGTGCTGACAAGCGCATGGAGCATTTTGATGACAAGTGTCATGGAGCATTGTGCTGACAAAGGCATGGAGCATTGTGATGACAAGGGAAACAGAGCATTGTGATGAAAATTTCATGGAGCATTGTGGTGACACAGATCACAGAGCATTGTGTGACGAAGGCATGGACCATAGTGATGAGAAAGGTCATGAATCATTGTGATGACTGGAGTCACGGAGCACTGTGATGACAGGGGTCATGGAGCATTGTGATGACAAGGGCATGGAGCATTCTGATGAAAAGGTCGTGGTGCGTTGTGATGAGAAGGGCATGGAGCATTGTGATGACAGGGTCATGGAGCAAATTGATGGAAAGTGTCATGGAACATTTTGATGACAGGGGTTTGGAACATTGTGATGTCAGAGGTAATGGAGCATTTTAATGAAAAGGGTCATGGAGCATTTGATGAAAAGGTGCATGGAGCATTGAGATTACAGGGGTTTTGAAGCAATGTGATTACAAGGACATGGAACAATTTGATGAGAAGGCAATGGAGCATTCTGATGACATGTGTCATGGAGATGTGTGATGACAAGGACATGGAGCATTGTGATTACAGGGATCTTGGAGCACTGTGATGAAAAGTGAATGGATCATTGTGATGAAAAATGCATGGAGCCTTGTCATGACAGGGTTCAAGGAGCATACTGATAACAACTGTCAGGGAGCATTGTGATGATGAGTGTATGGAGCATTGTGATGACAAAGATCATGGAGCATTGTGATGAGTAGACCATCGATAATTGTGATGACCAGCGTCATGGGGCATTGTGATGACAAGTGTTATGGAACATTGTGATCAGAAGGGTCTGGTGCATTGTGATGACAGAGGTCATTGAGCATTTTGATTTCATTGTGATGACAATAGCATGAAATATTATGGTGATGGGCACGGTGCATTGTGATGACAGGGTTCATAGAGCATTGAGATGAAAAGGGGCACGGAGCATTGTGATTACAGGGGTGTTGGAGCATTGTGATGACAAGGGCATGAAGCATTGTGATGAGAAGGCCATGGAGCATTCTGATGACATGCGTCATGGAGCTTTGTGATGACAAGGGCATGGAGAATTGTGATTACAGGGGTCATGGAATATTGTGATGACAGGGGTGAGGGTGTATTGTGATGACTAGTGATGGAACATTGTGATATCAGTGGTGAGAAAGCATTTTGAGGAGAAGTGCAAGGAGCATTGTGATGACAAGGTTTATGGAGCATTTTGATGAAAAGGAGGTGGAGAATTGTGATGACAAGTGCATGGTGCATTGTGATGACATGGGTTATGGAGCATTGAGATGAAAAGGGGCATGGAGAATTGTGATTACAGAGGTCTTGGTGCATTGTGATGACAAGGGCCATGGAGCCTTGTGATGACAAGGCCGTGGAACATTGTGATGGCAGGTGTCATGGAGCATTGTTATGACAGGTGTAAAGGAGCATTGTGATGACAAGGGCACGGAGCAATGTGATGAGAGATTTCATTGAGCATTGTGATGACAATGGCATGGAGCATTGTGATGCCAAGTGTCATGGAGCATTGTGATGACAAATGTCATGGGGCATTTTGATGACAAGGGCATGGTGCATTGATATGAGAAGGACAGGGAGCATTGTGAAGACAGGGTCATGGAGCATTTTGATGAAAAGGGTCATGGAATATTTTAATGACAGGGGTTATGGAACATTGTGATGTCAGGGTTCATGCAGCATTGTGAAGAAATGGGTCATCGAGCATTTTGTGACAGGGGTTATGGAACATTGTGATTTCAGGGGTCATGGAGCATTGTGATGATAAGGGCAGGTAGCAATGTGATGACAGGGTTCATGGAGCATTGTGATGATAAGGGCATATAGCACTGTGATGACAGTTGTCATGGGACACTGTGATGACAGGGCTGAGGGACTAATGTGATGACTAGTGATGTAACATTGTGATATATGTGGTCAGAGAGCATTTTGTTGAGAAGTGCATGGAGCATTGTGATGACCAGGGTTATGGATCATAGCAATGATAAGGATGTGGAGTATTGTGATGACAAGCGCATGGCACATTTTCATGACATGGGTCATGGAGCCTTGTGCTGACAAGCGCATGGAGTATTTTGATGACATGTGTCATGGAGCATTGTGCTGACAAAGGCATGGAGCATTTTGATGACAAGGGACACAGAGCATTGTGATGAAATATTCATGGAGCATTGTGGTGAAAATGATCACAGATCCTTGTGTGACGAGGGCATGGACCATTGTGATGAGATAGGTCATGAAGCATTGTGATGACTGGAGTCATGGAGCATTGTGATGAAAGGGGTCATGGAGCATTGTGATGACAAAGGCATGGAGCAATGTCATGACAGGGGCATGGAACATTGGTCTGACAAGTTTAATGGATTATTTGGATGACAATGAGCATGGAGCATTGTGATGACAAGGGCATGGAGCATTGTGGTGAAAAAGGCATGGATCATTTTGATGACAAGGGACACAGAGCATTGTGATGAAATATTCATGGAGCATTGTGGTGAAAAAGATCACAGAGCCTTGTGTTAAGAGGGGATGGACCACTGTGATGATAAAGGTCATGAAGCATTGTGATGACTGGTGTCACAGAGCATTGTGATGACAGGGGTCATGGAGCATTGCTCTGAGAAGATTTATGGATTATTGTGATGAGAGTGGGCATGGCGCATTGTGATGACAAGGTTTGGAACATTGTGATGACAATGTCATGGAGTATTGTGAAGACAGGTGTCAGGGAGCATTGTGATGATATATGTCATTGTCCATTGTGATGACAATGGCATGGAGCATTGTGATAACAAGTGTCATGGAGGATTGTGATGACAAAGGTAATGGAGCATTTTGATGACAAGGGCTTGGAACATTGTTATCACAAGAGTCATGGAGCATTGTGATTTCAAGGGCATTGAGCATTGTGATGACAAGGGCCACTGGGAATTTTGATGACAACGTCGTGAAGCATTGTGATGACAAGCTCATGGAGCTTGCTATGACAGGGGTCATAGAGCATTGCGATGACAAGTGCATGGATAATTGTGATGACAATATCACGTAACATTGTGATGAGAAGTGTCACGAAGCATTGTGATGACAAGGACATGGAGAATTGTAATGACATGGGACATGGAGCGTTGTGATGAACAGGGAATGAGGAATTGTGATACCAAGACAGTGGAGCATTATGATGAAAAGACCATGGATAATTATGATGAAGAGCGTCATGGATCTCTGTAATGACAAGGAGCATGGAGCATTGTGATGACAGGTGTCATGGAGCATTGTGATAAGAGGGGTCATGGAGCATTGTGATGACAAGGGAATGGAGTATTGTGATGACAAGGTCCTGGAGCAGTGTGATGAGAAAACCATGGAGCCTTGTGATGACAATTCTCATGTAGCATTGTGATGACAGGTGTCATGGAGCATTGTGATAAGAGGGGTCTTGGAGCATTGTGATTACAAGGGCATAGAGCATTGTGATGAGAAGGCCATGGAGCATTCTGATGACATGTGTCATGGAACTTTGTGATGACAAGGGCATGGAGCATTGTGATTACAGGGGTCTTGGAGCATTGTGATGACAAGGGTCATGGAGCCTTGGATGCCAAGGCGGTGGAACATTGTGATGGCAGGGGTCATGGAGCATTATTATGACAGGGGTAAAGGAGCATTGTGATGACAAGGGCATGGAACATTGGTATGAAAATTTCATGGATTATTGTGATGAGATTCGGCATGGAACATTGTGATGACTAGGGCACGGAACACTGTGATACATGTGTCATGGAGGATTGTAATGACAAGGGCATGGAACATTGTGATGAGAAGAGTAATGAGGACTGTGATGACAAGCATCATGAAGCACTGTGGTGACAAGGGAATGGAGCAATGTGATGAGAGGTTTCATGTAGCATTGTGATGAAATGGCATGGAGCATTGTGATGCCAAAGGTCATGGATTTTGTGATGACAAATGTCATGGAGCCTTTTGATGACAAGGTCGTGGTGCATTGTGATGAGAAGGGCAGGGAGCATTGTAATGACAGGGAGACGGAGCAAATTGATGAAAAGTGTCATGGAACATTTTGATAACGGGGGTTATGGAACATTGTGATGACAGGGTTAATGGAGCATTTTGATGACAAGTGTCATGGAGCATTGTGCTGACAAAGGCATGGAGCTTTCTGATGACAAGGGTCACAGAGCATTGTGATAAAAATTTCATGGAGCATTGTGGTGACAAAGGTCACAGAGCTTTGTGTGACGTGGTCATGGACCATTGTGATGACAAGTGTCATGAAGCATTGTGATGACTGGAGTCATGGAGCATTGTGATAACAGGGGTCTTGGAGCATTGTGAGGAAAAGGGAATGGATCATTGTGATGAAAAAGGCATGGAGTCTTGTCATGACAGTGTTCAAGGAGCATACTGATGACAAGTGTCAGCGAGCATTGTGATGCCAAGTGTATTGAGCATTGTGGTGACAAATATCATGGAGCATTGTGATTAGAAGACCTTGCATAATTGTGATGATGAGCGTCATGGGGCATGTGATGACAAGTGTTATGGAACATAGTGTTCAGAAGGGTTTGGAGCATTGTGATGACAGAGGACATGGAGCATTTTGATTTCATTGTGATGACAATACCATGAATCATTATGATGATGGGCACGGTGCATTGTGATGACAGGGTTCATGGAGCATTGAGATGAAAAGTGGCATGGAGAATTGTGATTACAGAGGTCTTGGAGCACTGTGATGACAAGGGTCATGGAGCCTTGTGATAACAAGGCCGTGGATCATTGTGATGGCAGGGTTCATGGAGCATTGTAATGACAGGTGTAATGGAGCATTGTGATGACAAGGGCATGGAGCAATGTGATGAGAGATTTCATTGAGCATTGTGATGACAATGGCATGGAGCATTGTGATGCCAAGGGTCATGGAGCTTTGTGATTACAAATGTCATGGGGCATTTTGATGACAAGGGCGTGGTGCATTGTGATGAGAAGGGCAGGGAGCATTGTGATGACAGGGTCATGGAGCAATCTGAATAAAAGTGTCATGGAATATTTTGATGACAGGGGTTATGGAACATTGTGATGTAAGGGGTCATGGAGCATTGTGATGATAAGGGCATGTAGCACTGCGATGACAGTGGTCATGGAACATTGTGATGACAGGGGTGAGGGAATATTGTGATGACTAGTGATAGAACATTGTGATATATGTGTTGAGAGAGCATTTTGATGAGAAGTGCATGGAGCATTGTGATGACAAATTTTATGGAGCATATCGATGAAAAGGATGTGGAGCATTGTGAAGAAAAGAGCATGGCACATTGTGATGACATGTGTCATGGAGCATTGTGCTGACAAGTGCATGTAGCATTTTGATGAAAAGTGTCATGGAGCATTGTGCTGACAAAGGCATGGAGCACTTTGATGACAAGGGACACAGAGCATTGTGATGAAAATTTCATGGAGCATTGTGGTGACAAAGATCACAGAGCCTTGTGTGACGAGGGCATAGACCATTGTGATGAGAAATGTCATGAATCGTTGTGGTGATGGAGTCATGGAGCACTGTGATGACAGGGGTCATGGAGCATTGTGATGACAAGGGCATGGAGCAATATGATGACAGGGGCATGGGACATTGGTCTGACAAATTTAATGGATTATTGTGATGACAGTGGGTATGGAGAATTGAGATGACATGAGCATGGAGCATTGTGGTGACAAAGGTCACAGAGCCTTGTGTGACGAGGGCTTGGACAATTGTGAGGACAAAGGTCATGAAGCATTGTGATAACTGGAGTCATGGAGCATTGTGATGACAGGGGTCATGGAGCATTGTGATGACAAGGGCATGGATCATTGTGATGACAGGGGCATGGAACATTGGTCTGACATGTTTCATGGATTATTGTGATGACAGTGGGCATGGCGCATTGTGATGACAAGGGCATGGCACATTGTGATGACAAGGTCATGGATTATTGTGAAGACAGGTGTCAGTGAGCATTGTGATGACATATGTCATTGTCCACTGTGATGACAATGGCATGGAGCATTGTGATACCAAGTGTCATGGAAGATTGTGATGACAAAGGTAATGGAGCATTTTGATGACAATGGCTTGGAACATTGCTATGACAAGGGTCATGGAGCATTGTGATGACAAGGGCATGGAGCATTCTGATGAAAAGGTGCATGGAGCATTTAGATTACAGGGGTTTTGAAGCAATGTGATGACAAGGGCATGGAGCATTGTGATGAGGAGGCAATGGAGCATTCTGATGACATGTGTCATTGAGCTTTGTGATGACAAGGGCTTGGAGCATTCTGATGACAAGGGCCATTGATAATTTTGATGACAGCGTCGTGAACCATTGTGATCACAAGCACATGGAACTTGCTATGACAGGGGTCATAGAGCATTGTGATGACAAGTGCATGGAGAATTGTGATGAAAAGATCATGTAACATTGTGATGAGAAGTGTCACGAAGCATTGTGATGACAAGGACGTGGAGAATTGTAATGACATGGGACATGGAGCATTGTGATGAACAGGGCATGGGGAATTGTGATAGCAAGACCGTGGAGCAATGTGATGAAAAGACCATGGATAATTATGATGAAGAGCGTCATGGATCACTGTAATGACAAGGGGCATGGAGCATTGTGATGACAAGGGTCATGGAGCACTGTGATGAGAAGGTCATGGAGCATTGGCCTGAAAATGTTCATGGAGTATTGTGATGACAGTGGTCAAGGAGCATTGTGATGACAAGGGAATGGGGCATTGTGATGACAAGGTCCTGGAGCAGTGTGATGAGAAGACCATGGAGCCTTGTAATGACAAGTCTCATGGAGCATTCTGATGAATAGGGGCATAGCGTTGTGATTACAGGGGTCTTGGAGCATTCTGTTGACAAGGGCATGGAGCATTGTGATGAGAAGGCCTCGGAGGATTCTGATGACATTTGTCATGGATCTTTGTGGTGACAAGGGCATGGAGCATTGTGATCACAGGGGTCTTGGAGCATTGTGATGACAAGGGTCATGGAGCCTTGAATGCCAAGGCGGTGGAACATTGTGATGACAGGGGTCATGGAGCATTGTTATTACAGGGGTAATGGAGCATTGTGATGACAAGGGCATGGAACATTGGTCTGAAAATTTCATGGATTATTGTGATGAGATTCGGCATGGAACATTATGATGACTAGGGCACGGAACACTGTGATACATGTGTCATGGAGGATTGTAATGACAAGGGATGGAGCATTGTGATGAAAAGAGTATCGAGCATAGTGATGACAAGCGTCATGGAGCATTGTGGAGACAAGGTCATGGAGCAATGTGATGAGAGGTTTCATGTAGCATTGTGGTGAAATGGCATGGAGCATTGTGATGCCAATGGTCATGGAGCTTTGTGATGCCAAAGTCATGGAGCATTTTGATGACAGGGTCGTGGTGCATTGTGATGAGAAGGGCAGGGAGCATTGTGATGACAGGGTCATGGAGCAAATTGATGGAAAGTGTCATGGAACATTTTGATGACAGGGGTTATGGAACATTGTGATGTCAGGGGTATTGGAGCATTTTGATGAAAAGGGTCATGGAGCATTTGATGAAAAGGTGCATGGAGCATTGAGATTACAGGGGTTTTGAAACAATGTGATTACAAGGGCATGGAGCAATTTGATGAGAAGGCAATGGAGCATTCTGATGACATGCGTCATGGAGCTGTGTGATGACAAGGACATGGAGCCTTGTGATTGCAGGGGTCTTGGAGCATTGTGATGAAAAGGGAGTGGATCTTTGTGATGAAAAATGCATGGAGCCTTGTCATGACAGGGTTCAAGGAGCATACTGATGACAACTGTCAGGGAGCATTGTGATGATGAGTATATTGAGCATTGTGATGACAAAGATCATGAAGCATTCTGATGAGAAAGCCATGGATAATTGTGATGCCCAGCGTCATGGGGCATTGTGATGACAAGTGTTATGGAACATTGTGATCAGAAGGGTTTGGTGCATTGTGATGACAGAGGTCATTGAGCATTTTGATTTCATTGTGATGACAATAGCATGAAATATTATGGTGATGTGCACGGTGCATTGTGATGACAGGGTTCATGGAGCATTGAGATGAAAAGGGGCATGGAGCATTGTGATTACAGGGGTGTTGGAGCATTGTGATGACAAGGGCATGGAGCATTGTGATGAGAAGGCCAGGGAGCATTCTGATGACATGCGTCATGGAGCTTTGTGATGACAAGGGCATGGATAATTGTGATTACAGGGGTCATGGAATATTGTGATGACAGGGGTGAGGGAGTATTGTGATGACTAGTGATGGAACATTGTGATATCAGTGGTGGGAAAGCATTTTGAGGAGAAGTGCATGGAGCATTGTGATGACAAGGTTTATGGAGCATTTTGATGACAAGGATGTGGAGAATTGTGATGACAAGTGCATGGTGCATTGTGATGACATGGGCTATGGAGCATTGAGATGAAAAGGGGCATGGAGAATTGTGATTACAGAGGTCTTGGTGCATTGTGATGACAAGGGTCATGGAGCCTTGTGATGACAAGGCCGTGGAACATTGTGATGGCATGGGTCATGGAGCATTGTTCTGACAAGTTTTATGGATTATTGTGATGAGAGTGGGCATGGCACATTGTGATGACAACGTCGTGGAACATTGTGATGACAAGGTCATGGAATATTGTGAAGACAGGTGTCAGGGAGCATTGTGATGACATATGTCATTGTCCATTGTGATGACAATGGCATGGAGCATTGTGATACCAAGTGTCATGGAAGATTGTGATGACAAAGGTAATGGAGCATTTTGATGACAAGGGCTTGGAACATTGTTATGACAAGGGTAATGGAGCATTGTGATGAAAAGGGCATGGAGCATTGTGATGACAAGGGCCATTGGGAATTTTGATGAAAACGTCGTGAAGCATTGTGATGACAAGCTCATGGAGCTTGCTATGACAGTGGTCATAGAGCATTGCTATGACAAGTGCAAGGAGATTTGTGATGACAAGATCATGTAACATTGTGATGAGAAGTGTCACGGAGCATTGTGATGACAAGGACGTGGAGAATTGTAATGACATGGGACATGGAGCATTGTGATGAACAGGGAATGGAGAATTGTGATACCAAAGAGTGGAGCATTATGATGAAAAAACCATGGATAATTATGATGAAGAGCGTCATGGATCTCTGTAACGACAAGGGGCATGGAGCATTGTGATGCCAAGTGTCATGGAGGAATGTGATGACAACGTTAATAGAGCATTGTGATGACAGGGGTTTGGAGCACTGTGATGAAAAGGGTCATGGAGCATTTTGATGACAAGGGCATGGAGGATTGTGATGACAAGGGCCATTGAGAATTTTGATGACAAGTTCCTGAAGCATTGTGATTAAAAGCACATGGAGCTTGCTAGGACAGGGGTCATGGAGCATTGCGATGACAAGTTCATGGAGAACTGTGATGACAAGACCATGTAACATTGTGATGAGTAGTGTTATGGAGCATTGTGATGTCAAGACCGTGGAGCATTGTGATGAGAAGACCATGGATAATTTTGATGACGAGCGTCATGGAGCACTGTAATGACAAGGGGCATGGAGCATTGTGAAGACAGGTGTCATGGAGCATTTTGATGACATGGGTCATGGAGCATTGTGATGACAAGAGTCATGGAGCATTCTGATGACAAGCTTGTGGAGTATTGTGATGACAATGGCATGGAGCATTGTGATGAAAAGGGCATGGAGCATTGTGATGAAAAAGTCATGAAGCCTTTTCATGACAGGATTCAAGGAGCATTCTGACGAAAAGTGTCAGGGAGCATTGTGATGACAAGTGTATTGAGCATTGTGATGACAAAGTTCATGGAGCATTGTGATGACAAGGGCATGGAGTATTGTGATGACAGGCATCATGGAGCGTTGTGATGACAACTGTTATGGAACATTGTGATCACAAGAGTTTGGAGCATTGTGATGACACAGGTCATGGAACATTTTGATTTCAAGAATCACGAAGCATTGTGATGACAAGGGCATGAAACAATGTGATCCCAAGGTTCACGGAGGATTGTGAAGACACTGGTAATGGAGAATTGTGATGACAATTCCATGGAGCATTGTGATGACAAGGTCATGTAGCATTTTGCTGACAAAGGCATGGAGAATTGTGATGACAAGTGTCATGGAGCTCTGAGACGACAAGCGTCAAGGAGCATTGTGATTACAGGGGTCATGGAGCATTGGGAAGAGAAGCACATGGTACATTCTGATGAGAAGTGGCATGGATCATTTTGATGACTGTGGTCATGTAGCATTGTGATGAGAAGGGAATGGAGCAATGTGATGAGAATGTCCTGGAGCATTGTGATGAGAGGGCCATGGAGCCTTGTGATGACAAGGGTCATGGAGCATACTGATGAAAAGGTGCAAGGAGCATTGAGATTACAGGGGTTTTGAAGCATTGTGATGACAAGCATCATGGAGCATTGTGTTGACAAGGACATGGAGCAATGTGATGAGAGGTTTCATGTAGCATTGTGATAAAATGGCATGGAGTATTGTGATGCAAAGGGTCATAAAGCAATGTGATGAGAGGTTTCATGTAGCATTGTGATAAAATGGCATGGAGTATTGTGCTGCCAAGGTTCATGGAGCTTTGTGATTTCAAAGGTCATGGAGCATTTTGATGACAAGGTCGTGGTGCATTGTGATGAGAAGGGCAGGGAGCATTGTGATGACAGGGTCATGGAGCAAACTGATGAAAAGTGTCATGGAACATTTTGATGAGAGGGGTTATGGAACATTGTGATGTCAGGGGTCATGGAGCATTTTGATGAAAAGGGTCATGGAGTATTCTGATGAAAAGGTGCATGGAGCATTGTGATTACAGGGGTTTTGAAGCATTGTGATGACAAGGACATGGAGCATTGTGATTGCAGGGGTCTTGGAGCATTGTGATGAAAAGGGAATGGATCATTGTGATGAAAAATGCATGGAGCCTTGTCATGACAGGGTTCAAGTTGCATACTGATGACAACTGTCAGGGAGCATTGTGATGATAAGTGTAATGAGCATTGTGATGACAAAGATCATGGAGCATTGTGATGAGAAGTCCTTGGATAATTGTGATGACCAGCCTCATGGGGCATTGTGATGACAAGTGTTATGGAACATTGTGATCAGAAGGTTTTGGTGCATTGTGATGACAGAGATCATTGAGCAGTTTGATTTCATTGTGATGACAATAGCATGACATATTATGGTGATGGACACGGTGCATTGTGATGAAAGGGTTCATGGAGCATTGAGATAAAAAAGACATGGAGCATTGTGATTACAGGGCTGTTGGAGCATTGTGATGTCAAGGGCATGGAACATTGTGATGATAAGGCCATGGAGCATTTAGATGACATGCGTCATGGAACTTTGTGATGACAAGGGCATGGAGCATTGTGATTACACGTGTCTTGGAGCACTGTGATGACAAGGGTCATGGAGGCTTGTGATGACAAGGGCATGTAGCAATGTGATGAGAGATTTCATGTAGCATTGTGATGAAATGGCATGGAGCATTGTGATGCCAAGGGTCATGGAGCTTTGTGATGACAAAGGTCATGGAGCATTTCGATGACAAGGTCGTGGTGCATTGTGATGAGAAGGGTAGGGAGCATTGTGATGACAGGGTCATGGAGCAAATTGTTGAAAAGTGTCATGGAACATTTTGATGACAGGGGTTATGGAAAATTGTGATGTCAGGGGTCATGGAGCATTGTGATGAAAAGGGTCATGGAGCATTCTGATGAAAAGGTGCATGGAGCATTGTGATTACAGGGGTTTTGACGCATTGTGGTGACAAGGGCATGGATCATTGTGATGAGAAGACAATGGAGCATTTTGATGATATGCGTCATGGAGCTTTGTGATGACAAGCACATGGAGCATTGTGATGAAAAGGGCATGCATCATGTGATGACCAGCCTCATGGGGCATTGTGATGAGAAGTGTTATGGAACATTTTGATCAGAAGGGTTTGGTGCATTGTGATGACAGTGGTCATTGAGAATTTTGATTTCATTTTGATGACAATAGCATGAAATATTATGGTGATGGGAATGGTTCATTGTGATGACAGGGTTCATGGAGCATTAAGCTGAAATGGAGCATGGAGCATTGTAATTACAGTGGTGTTGGAACATTGTGATTACAACGGCAAGGACCATTGTGATGAGAAGGCCATGGAACATTCTGATGACATGCGTCATGGAGCTTTGTGATGACAAGGGCATGGAGCATTGTGATTACAGGGGTCTCGGAGCATTTTGATACCAAGGGTCATCGAGGCTTGTGATGACAAGGCCGTGGAACCTTGTGATGGCAGGGGTCATGGAGCATAGTTATGACAGTTGTAATTGAGCTTTGTGATGACAAGGGTACGGAACACTGTGATACATCGATCATGCAGGATTTTAATGACAAGGACATGGAGTATTGTGATGAGAAGGGCATCGAGCATTGTGATTACACGCGTCATTGAGATTTGGATGACAAGTGCATGGACCAATGTGATGAGAGTGTTCATGGAACATTGTGATGACAATGGAATGGAGCATTGTGATGCCAAGGGTCATGGACCTTTGTGATGACAAAGGTCATGGAGCATTTTGATGACAAGGGCATGGTGCATTGTGATGAGAAGGGCAGGGAGCATGGTGATGACAGGGTCATGGAACAATTTGATGAAAAGGGTCATGGAATATTTTGATGACAGAGTTTATAGAACATTGTGATGTCAGTGGTCATGGAGCTTTGTGATGAAAAGGGTCATGGAGCATTTTGTTTACAGGGGTTATGGAACATTGTGATGTCAGGTGTAATGGAGCATTGTGATGATAAGGGCATGTAGCATTGTGATGCCAGGGGTCATGGAACATTGTGATGACAGGGGTGAGGGAGTATTGTGATGACTAGGGATGGAACATTGTTGTATTAGTGGTGAGAGAGCATTTTGAGGAGAAGAGCATGGGGAATTGTGATGACAAGGTTTATGGAGCATTTTGATGGCAAGGATGTGGAGCATTGTGATGACAAGTGCATGGCGCATTGTGATGACATGGGTTATGGAGCATTGTGCTGACACACGCATCGAGCATTGTGATGACAAGGGTCATGGAGCATTGTGCTGAAAAAGGCATGGAGCTTTGTGATGACAAGGATCACAGAGCATTGTGATTAAAAGTTCATTGAGCCATGTGGTGATAAGGGTCACAGAGCTTTGTGTGACCAGGTCATGGACCATTGTGATGACAAATGTCATGAAGCATTGTGATGACTGAAGTCACAGAGCACTGTGATAACAGTGGTCTTGGAGCATTGTCATGAAATGGGAATGGATCATTGTGATGAAATTGGCATGGATCCTTGTTTTGACAGTGTTCAAAGAGCATACTGATGACAAGTGTCACGGAGCATTGTGATGACAAGTGTATTGAGCATTGTGTTGACAAAGGTCATGGAGCATTGTGAATAGAAGACCTTTCATAATTGTGATGACGAGCGTCATGTGGTATTGTGATGACAAGTGTTATCGGACATTGTGATCAGAAAGGTTGGGAGCATTGTGATGACAGAGGTCATGGAGCATTTTAATTTCATTGTGATGACAATAGCATGAATCATTATGATGATGGCCATGGTGCATTTTGATGACAGGGTTCATGGAGCATTGAGATGAAAAGGGGCATGGAGAATTATGATTAAAGAGGTCTTGGTGCATTTTGATGACAAGGGTCATGGAGCCTTGTGATGACAAGGCCGTGGAACATTGTGATTGCAGGGGTCATGGAGCATTGTTATGACAGGTGTAATGGAGCATTGTGATGAAAAGGGCATGGAGCAATGTGATGAGATATTTGATGGAGCATTGTGCTGGCAATGAGAAGGAGCATTGCGATGCCAAGGGTCATGGAGCTTTGTGATGACAAAGGTCATGGGGCATTTTGAAGACAAGGGTGTGGTGCATTGTGATGAGAAGGGCAGGGAGCATTGTGATGACAGGGTCATGGAGCAATTTGAATAAAAGTGTCATGGAATATTTTGATGACAGGGGTTATGGAACTTTGTGATGTCAGGGGTCATGAAGCATTGTGATGAAATGGGTCATGGAGCATTTTGTGACAGGGGTTATGGAACATTGTGATGTCAGGGCTCATGGAGCATTGTGATGATAAGGTCATGTAGCAGTGTGAAGACAGGGGTCATGGAACACTGTGGTGACAGGGGTGAGGGAGTATTGTGATGACTAGTGATGGAAAAGTGTGATATATATGGTGAGAGAGCATTTTGATGAGAAGGGCATGGGTCATTGTGATGACAAATGTTAAGGAGCATAGCAATGATAAGGATATGGAGTATTGTGATGACAAGTGCTTGGCACATTGTGATGACATGTGTCATACAGCATTGTACTGAAAAGCGCATGGAACATTTTGATGACAAGTGTCATGGAGCATTGTGCTGACAAAGGCATGGAGCATTTTGATGACAAGGTACACAGAGCATTGTGATGAAATATTCATGGAGCATTGTGGTGACAAGATCACAGAGCCTTGTTTGACGCGGGCATGGACCATAGTGATGAGATAGGTCATGAAGCATTGTGATGACTGGAGTCATGGAGCATTGTGATGACAGGGGTCATGGAGCATTGTGCTGAAAAGCGCATGGAGCATTTTGATGACAAGTGTCATGGAGCATTGTGCTGACAAAGGCATGGAGCATTGTGATGACAAGGGACACAGAGCATTGTGATGAAATGTTCATGGAGCATTGTGGTGACAAAGATCACAGAGCCTTGTGTGAAGAGGGCATGGAACATTGGTCTGACAAGTTTCATGGATTATTGTGATGACAGTGAGGATGGATCATTGTGATGACAAGGGCATGGAGCATTGTGTTGACAAAGGTCACAGAGCCTTGTGTGACGAGGGCATGGACCATTGTGATGACAAAGGTCATGAAGCATTGTGATGACTGGAGTCACGGAACATTGTGATAACAGGGGTGATGGAGCATTGTGATGACAAGGGCATGGAGCATTGTGATGACAGTGGCATGGAATATTTGTCTGACAAGTTTCCTGGATTATTGTGATGACAGTGGGCATGGCTCATTGTGATGACAAGGGCATGGAACATTGTGATTACAAGGTCATGGAATATTGTGAAGACAGGTGTCAGGGAGCATTGTGATGACATATGTCATTGTCCATTTTGATGACAATGGCATGGAGCATTGTGATACCAAGTGTCGTGGGGGATTGTGATGACAAAGGTAATGGAACATTTTGATGACAGGGGTTATGGAACATTGTGATGACAGGGGTGAGCCAGTATTGTGATGACTAGTGATGGAACATTGTGATATATGTGGTGAGAGAGCATATTGATGAGAAGTGCATGGAGCATTGTGATGACAAGTGTTATGGAGCATAGCAATGATAAGGATGTGGAGTATTGTGATGACAAGCGCATGGTGCATTGTGATGACTAGGGCATGGAGCATTGTGGTTACAAAGGCCTGGAGCATTTTAATGACAAGGGACCCAGAGCATTGAGATGAAATATTCATGGAGCATTGTGGTGAAAAAGATCACAGAGCCTTGTTTGAAGAGGGCATGGACCACTGTGATGACAAAGGTCATGAAGCATTGTGATGACTGGAGTCACGGATCATTGTGATGACAGGGGTCATGGAGCATTGTGATGACAAGATTTATGGATTATTGTGATGAGAGTGGGCATGGCGCATTGTGATGACAAGGGCATGGAACATTGTGATGACAAGGTCATGGATTATTGTGAAGACAGGTGTCAGGGAGCATTGAGATGACATATGTCATTGTCCATTGTGATGACAATGGCATGGAGCATTGTGATACCAAGTGTCATGGAGGATTGTGATGACAAAGGTAATGGAGCATTTTGATGACAAGGGCTTGGAACATTGTGATGACAAGGGTCATGGAGCATTGTGATGAGAAGGTCATGGAGCATTGGCCTGAAAATGTTCATGGAGTATTGAGATTATAGTGGTCAAGGAGCATTGTGATGACAAGGGAATGGAGCTTTGTGATGACAAGGTCCTGGAGCAGTGTGATGAGAAGACCAGGGAGCCTTGTGATTACAAGTCTCATGGAGCATTCTGATGAATAGGGGCATGGAACATTGTGATTACAGGGGTCTTGGAGCATTGTGATGACAAGGGCATGGAGTATTGTTATGAGAAGGCCATGGAGCATTCTGATGACATTTGTCATGGATCTTTGTGATGACAGAGGCATGGTGCATTGTGATTACAGGGGTCTTGGAGCATTGTGATGACAAGGGTCATGGAGCCTTGGATGCCAAGGCGGTTGATCATTGTGATGGCAGGGGTCATGGAGCATTGTTATGACAGGGGTAATGGAGCATTGTGATGAAAAGGGAATGGAACATTGGTCTGAAAATTTCATGGATTATTGTGTTGAGATTCGGCATGGAACATTGTGATGACTAGGGCACGGAACACTGTTATACATGTGTCATGGAGGATTGTAATGACAAGGGCATGGAGCATTGTGATGAGAAGTTTATCGAGCAATGTGATGACAAGCGTCATGGAGCATTGTGGTGACAAGGGCATGGAGCAATGTGATGAAAGGTTTCATGTATCATTGTGATGAAATGGCATGGAGTATTTGTGATGCCAAGGGTCATGGAGCTTTGTGATGACAAAGGTCATGGAGCATTGTGATGACAAGGGAATGGAGCTTTGTGATGACAAGGTCCTGGAGCAGTATGATGAGAAGACCATGGAGCCTTGTGATTACAAGTCTCATGGAGCATTCTGATGAATAGGGGCATGGAACATTGTGATTAAAGGGTTCTTGGAGCATGGTGATGACAAGGGTCATGGAGCATTGTGGTGACAAGGGCATGGAGCAATGTGATGAGAGGTTTCATGTAGCATTGTGATGAAATTGCATGGAGCATTGTGATGCCAAGGGTCATGGAGCTTTGTGATGACAAACGTCAGGGAGCATTTTGATGACAAGGTCGTGGTGCATTGTGATGAGAATGGCAGCGAGCATTGTGATGAAAGGGTCATGGAGCAAATTGATGAAAAGTGTCATGGAACAATTTGATGACAGGGGTTATGGAACATTGTGATGTCAGGGGTCATGGAGCATTTTGATGAAAAGGTTCATGGAGCATTCTGATGAAAAGGTGCATGGAGCATTGAGATTACAGGGGTTTTGAAGCAATGTGATTACAAGGGCATGGAACATTGTGATGAGAAGGCAATGGAGCATTCTGATGACACGCGTCATGGAGCTTTGTGATGACAAGGACATGGAGCATTGTCATTACAGGGGTCTTGGAGCATTGTGATGAAAAGGGAATGGATCATTGTGATGAAAAATGCATCGAGCATTGTCATGACAGTGTTCAAGGAGCATACTGATGACAAGTGTCAGCGAGCATTGTGATGCCAAGTGTATTGAGCATTGTGGTGACAAAGGTCATGGAGCATTGTGATGAGAAGACCTTGCATAATTGTGATGACGAGCGTCATGGGGCATGTGATGACAAGTGTTATGGAACATTGTGATCAGAAGGGTTTGGAGCATTGTGATGACAGAGGACATGGAACATTTTGATTTCATTGTGATGACAATAGCATGAATCATTATGATGATGGACATGGTGCATTGTGATGACAGGGTTGATGGAGATTTGAGATGAAAAGGGGCATGGAGAATTGTGATTACAGAGGTCTTGGAGCATTGTGATGACAAGGGTCATGGAGCCTTGTGATGACAAGGCCGTGGAACATTGTGATGGCAGGGGTCATGGAGCAGTGTTATGACAGGTGTAATTGAGCATTGTGATGACAAGGGCATGGATCAATGTGATGAGAGATTTCATTGAGCATTGTGATGACAATGGCATGGAGCATTGTGATGCCAAGTGTCATAGAGCTTTGTGATGACAATTGTCATGGGGCATTTTGATGACAAGCGTGTGGTGCATTGTGATGAGAAGCGCATGGAGCATTGTGGTGACAAAGGTCACAGAGCCTTGTGTGACGAGGGCATTGACCATTGTGAGGACAAAAGTCATGAAGCATTGTGATGACTGGAGTCACGGAGCATTGTGATGACAGGTGTCATGGAGCATTGTGATGACAAGGGCAAGGATCATTGTGATGACAGGGGCATGGAACATTGGTCTGACATGTTTCATGGATTATTGTGATTACAGTTGGCATGGCGCATTGTGATGACAAGGGCATGGAACTTTGTGATGACAAGGTCATGGAATATTGTGAAGACAGTTGCCAGGGAGCATTGTGATGACATATGTCATTGTCCATTGTGATGACAATGGCATGGAGCATTGTGATACCAAGTGTCATGGAGGATTGTGATGACAAAGGTAATGGAGCATTTTGATGACAAGGGCTTGGAACATTGTGATGACAAGTGTCATGGAGCATTGTGATGACAAGTGTCATGGAGCATTGTGATGACAAGGGCCATTGAGAATTTTGATGACAACTTCGTGAAGCATTGTGATGACAAGCGCATGGAGATTGCTATGACACGGGTCATAGCATTGCGATGACAAGTGCATGGAGAATTGTGATGACAAGGTCATGTAACATTGTGATGAGAAGTGTCACGAAGCATTGTGATGACAAGGACGTGGAGAATTGTAATGACATGGGACATGGAGCATTGTGATGAACAGGGCATGGAGAATTGTGATAGCAAGACCGTGGAGCACTGTGATGAAAAGTCCATGGATAATTATGATGAAGTGCGTCATGGATCACTGTAATGACAAGGGGCATGGAGCATTGTGATGCCAGGTGTCATGGAGCATTGTGATGAGAGGGGTCATGGAGCATTGTGATGACAAGGGAATGGAGCATTGTGATGACAAGGTCCTGGAGCAGTGTGATGAGAAGACCATGGAGCCTTGTGATGACAAGTCTCATGGAGCATTCTGATGAATTGGGGCATGGAGCATTGTGCTTACATGGGTCTTGGAGCATTGTGATGACAAGGGCATGTAGCATTGTGATGAGAAGGCCATGGAGCATTCTGATGACATGTGTCATGGATTTTTGTGATGACAAGGGCAAGGAGCATTGTGATTACAGGGGTCTTGGAGCATTGTGATGACAAGGGTCATGGAGCCTTGGATGCCATGGTGGTGGAACATGGTGATGGCAGGGGTCATGGAGCATTGTTATGAAAGGGGTAATGGAGCATTGTGATGACAAGGGCATGGAACATTGGTCTGAAAATTTCATGGATTATTCTGATGAGATTCGGCATGGAGCACTGTGATGACTAGGGCACAGAACACTGTGATACATGTGTCATGGAGGATTGTAATGACAAGGGCCTGGAGCATTGTGATGAGAAGAGTATCGAACATTTGGATGACAAGTGTCAGGGATCATTGAGGTGACAAGGGCATGGAGCAATGTGATGAGAGGTTTCAAGTAGCATTGTGATGAAATTGCATGGAGCATTGTGATGCCAAGGGTCATGGAGCTTTGTGATGAGAAAGGTCATGGAGCATTTTGATGACAAGTTTGTGGTGCATTGTGATGAGTAGGGCAGGGAGCATTTTGATGACTAGTTTTATGGAGCATAGCGATGAAAAGGATGTGGAGCATTGTGCTGACAAGAGCATGGAGCATTGTGAAAAAAGGGGCATGGAACATTGGTCTGACAAGTTTCATGGATTATTGTGATGACAGTGGGCATGGGACATTGTGATGACAAGGGCATGGAGCACTGCGTTGACAAAGGTCACAGGGCCTTGTGTGACAAGAGCATGGACCATTGTTATATAAAATATCATAAAGCATTGTGATGACTAGAGTCACGGAGCATTGTGATGACAGGGGCATGGAACATTGGTCTGACAATTTTCATGGATTATTGTGATGACAGTGGGCATGGCTCATTGTGATGACAAGGGCATGGAGCATTGTGATGACAAGGTCATGGAGTATTGTGAAGACAGATGTCAGGGAGCATTGTGATGACATATGTCATGGTCAGTTGCGATGACAATGGCATGGAACATTGTGATGCCAAGTGTCATGGAGAATTGTGATGACAAGTGTTATGGAACATTGTGATTAGTAGGGTTTGGAGCATTGTGATGACAGAGGTAATTGAGAATTTTCATTTCCTTGTGATGACAATAGCATGAAATATTATGGTGATGGGCACGGTGCATTGTGATGACATGGTTCATGAAGCATTGAGAAGAAAAGCGGCATGGAGCATTGTGATTACAGGGGTCTTGGAGCATTGTGAGGACAAGGGTCATGGAGGCTTGTGATGACAAGGCCGTGGAACATTGTGAAAGCAGGGGTCATGGAGCATTGTTATGACAGGGGTAATGGAGCATTGTGATGACAAGGGTATGGGACATTGGTCTGAAAAATTTCATGGATTATTTTGATGAGAGTGGGCATGGAGCATTGTGATGACAAGGGCACGAAACACTGTGATACATAGATCATGCTGGATTGTAATGACAAGGGCATGTAGCATTGTGTTGAGAAGGACATGGAGCATTGTGATTACAAGGGTCATGGATATTTGGGATGACAAGTGCATGGAGCAATGTGATGAGAGGCTTCATGGAGCATTGTGATGACATTGGAATGGAGCATTGTGATGCCAATGGTCATGGAGCTTTGTGATGACAAATGTCATCGAGCATTTTGATGACATGTGTTATGGAGCATTGTGATGAAAAGGGTCACAGAGCATTTTGATTACATGGGTTATGGAGCATTGTGATATCAGGGGTCATGGAGCACTTTGATGATAAGGGCATGTAGTATTGTGATGACAGAGGCCAGCGAAAATTGTGATGAAAAGGGTGAGGGAGTATTGTTATGACTAGTGATGGAACATTGTGATATCAGTGGTGACGGATCATTTTGATGAGAAGTGCATGCGGCATTGTGATGACAAGCTGGTGGAGCATTTTGCTGACAAGCGCATGGAGCATTGTGATGACAAGGGTCATTGAGTATTGTGCCTAGAAAGGCATGGAGCATTGTGATGACAAGGGTCATGGAGCATTGTGATGAAAAGTTCATGGAGCATTGTGGTGACACAGGTCACAGAGCCTTGTGATGACGAAGGCATTGACCATTGTGATGACAAAGATCATGAAGCATTGTGGTGAATGGAGTCACGGAGCATTGTGATGACAGGGGTCATGGAGCATTGGGATGTCAAGGGCATGGAGCATTGGTCTCACAAATTTCATGGATTATTGTGATGACAGTGGGCATGGTGCATTGTGATGAAAAGAGCATGGAACATTGTGATGACAACGTCATGGATTATTGTGAAGACAGGTGTCAGGGGAAAATGTGATGACATATGTCACGGTCCATTGTGATGCCAATGACATGGAGCATTGTGATGCCAAGTGTCATGGAGGATTGTGGTGACAAAGGTAAAGGAGCATTGTGATGATCAGGACATGGAGCAATGTGATGGCAAGACCGTGGAGCATTGTGATGAGAAGACCATGGATAATTGTGATGACGAGCATCATGGAGCTTTATGATGAAAAGAGCCATGGAGCCTTCTGACATAAGATATCACTTATGAAGGAAATGTAAACATGGCTAAACATGAACTGAATTAGGAAAGAGAAGAGAGTCTCACTTTTAGAAAACACTCTTATGACAGCTTAAGGGGGAAGGAGAGGTGGGGTGATGCATAAAACCAGAGTTTGATATTAGTACAGGTAGAATTCCAAAAACCAAATACGTAATAAAAAGACCTACACTTTCCTCAGTGAAAGGGACTCAAAACCCCATATTTCCTGCAGAGGAATATATCTGAGTAGTAAGAATCTTAAAACCTATATATTGATATGTCTCCATAAGGGAATCAAGTGTGTCTATACTGGCATTAACATGGCAGCGAGAATCAGCTCAAACCCACTATAAAAAAGAATTTCAAAAACAAAACCAAAAAAAAAAACCGGGAAATTCTTTACAATTCCTTCAGGGGCTCTGATGAAACATAGAATGACCCTATCTACAATGACAGCTGGATGTGGCATTAGGCTGGACACTTGGGACTGAGAGTATTGGTGACATTCGGTGAGCAAATGCAGACCATTTAAAGCAATAATGCATGGCACACATTCCTAGGGTCCCAACTCTCCAGGTTGAAGGGAATATTACTACAGCTATAACATGTACGGGAAACCTAGAGAATGGACACACTCTGAATAAGAAAGGTTTCTAGAACTCAACTAATAGTCCCTCTCCTGGTTCTCCAGCTAGAATTTCCAACTGCTTTACTATCAATCTCCCAAATTGGAGGGACAGCCCCTTTAACCTCCTGGTTCGCACAGTTTGCCAATTTGGCAGAGGATGAAACGGAAGATGGAGAACCAATGAGAGATTAGCTGTTAGGCATTTGGACGGGGACATGTCACTCTAATTTCATAGCAGGAAGAAGAATTAACCAAAGTCTCAGCCACCACGCCGGGAACCAGTATAGGTCCTGAACCAAAAGTTTGGAGTTGCGGTCAGCTCACAAAAAACGAGTTGAAAAATGGAGCTCAGGGGCACAGCAATTCACAAACTGGCCGAGTAATAAAGGACAACTATAGTCCAAAAACCTTCTGAGGGAAGGCAACCAGGTGGACTTGAAAGCGAGCCAATATAGCAGGAAACAGATTTCAAGAGGTACATTGGAATCTCCTTTAAAGCACAGGAAGAGGGGCACAACTTCGACAATGATGCACTTGGCCAAAAAGCGCGTATGCATTTTCTCCTGAATATATTTAGGAGAAAACGCATACGCCCTTTTTGGCCAAGCAAGCAAGCAGGCAATGCAAATCTGCACTACAAAATGTATCACTTCCCACCGGTCAAAAGGGATATCTGCAAAATGTGTAAAAATCAGAAAGGCAAGACAGGCCCTGGAGAACAGGAAGCCTAGTTATGCTGATGGGCGGGATGTAAATTACCAACTGCCTTTGTGGAGGAGTTCACTGTGTTCCCTAAAAGAAGTAAACAAGAGAGCTACAGAGCCAAGGGCACTTCCTCTCTAGGGAATATAACTTGGGAAAACTGAAAATCAATAAGACAGAGCCACCCCAAAATTTAGGGCTTCACTGCTTACAAGAACCTCAACTTGCGTACACCTTAAATATCCGAGGAAAGACAAAAATGTTTCAAGAAATAGTGTTACTTACGTATGATGGAATATCCCTCAGCCATGAAATCAATGTCATAAGGCCAGTAGCAGCAAAATGAGTGGATTAAGGTACGAAGATTCTAAGTGAAATAAGTCACAGAGAAAAAGAAACATATCATAAGATATCACTTATGAAGGACCTGTAAACATGGCTTCACATGAACTGATTTAGGAAAGAGAACAGAGTCTCAGATTTAGGAAACACTCTTATGCCTGCTTAAGGGGGAAGGGGAGGTGGGGTGATGCATAAAACCAGAGTTTGATAGTAGTACAGGTACCGTTCCAAAAACCAAATATGGAATAGACAAGATCTAAACATTCCTCAGTGAAGGGACACAAAACCCCATATTTCCTGCAGAGGAATATATCTGACTAGTAAGAACCTTAAAACCTATGTATTGATATGTCTCCGTAAGGGAAGCAAGTGTGTCTATATTGGCATAAACATGGCAGTGAGAATCAGCTCAAACCGACTATAAAAAGGAATTTCAAATACAAAACAAAAAAACAGGGAATTTCTTTACAATTCCTTCAGGGGCTCTGATGAAACCTGGAATGACCCTATCTACAACGACAGCTGGATGTGGCATAAGCCTGGACACCTGGGACTGAGAGGATTGCTGAGATTCGGTGAGCAATTACAGACCATTTAAAGCAATAATGCGTGGCACACATTCCAAGTGTCCTAACTCTCCAGGTTGAAGGGAATATTACTACAGCTATAACATGTACGGGAAACCTAGAGAATGGACACACGGTGAATACGAAAGTTTTCTAAAACTCAACTAATAGTCCCTTTCCTGGTGATCCGATGTGAATTTCCAAATGCTTTACTATCAATCTCCCAACTTGGAGAGACAGCCCCCCCTTAAAATCCTGGTTCGCACATGTTGCCAATTTGGCAGAGGATGAAATGGAAGAGGTTGACCCAATGAGAGAGTAGCTGTTAGGCATTTGGATGGGCACATGTCACTCTAATTTCCCGGCTGGAAGGAGAATTAACCAAAGTCTCAGCCACCCGCCGGGAACCAGTATAGGTCCTGAACCAAAATTGTGGACTTGCGGTCAGCTCACAAAAATCCAGTTGAAAAATGGAGCTCAGGGGCACAATAATTCACAAACAGGCAGAGTAATAAAGGACAACTATCGTCCAAAAATCTGCTGAGGGTAGGCAATGAGGCGGACTTAAAAGCGAGCCAGAATAGAAGGAAACAGATTTCAAGTGGTACATTGGAATCTCCTTTAAAGCTCAGGAAGAGCGGCACAACTTCGACAATGATGCACTTGGCCAAAAAGGGCGTATGCGTTTTCTCCTGAATATATTCAGTAGAAAATGCATACGTCCTTTTTGGCCAAGCAAACAAGCGGGCAATGCAAATCTGCACTACAAAGAAGTATCACTTCCCAACGGTCAAAAGGGACATCCGCAAAATGTGTAAAAACCAGAAAGATAAGACAGGCCCTGGAGAACGGGGAGCATAGTTATGCTGATGGGCAGGATGTAAATTGCCAAATGCCTCTCTGGAGGACAGCATTGTGTTCCCTCAAACAAGTAAACAACTATGCTACAGAGCCAAGGGCACAACCAGTCTAGGGAATATACCTTTGGAAAACAGAAAATCAATAAGGCAGAGGCACCCCAAAATTTAGGGCTGCACTGCTCACAAGAACCTCAACTTGGGGACACCTTAAATATCCCAGGAAATACAAAAATGGTTTAAAAAATTGTGGTACTTACGTATGATGGAATATCCCTCAGCCACAAAATCAATGTCATAAGGCCAGTAGCAGCAAAATGAGTGGATTCAGGTACGATGAATCTAAGTGAAATAAGTCACAGAGAAAAAGAAACTTATCATAAGATATCACTTATGAAGTTCCTGTAAACATGGCTACACATGAACTGAGTTAGGAAAGAGAACAGAGTCTCACATTTAGAAAACACTCTTATGCCTGTTTAAGGGGGAAAGAGAGGTGGGGTGTTGCATAAAACCAGAGTTTGATATTAGTTCAGGTACCGTTCCAGAAAACAACTACGGAATAGACAAGAACTACACCTTCCTCAGTGAAAGGGACTCAAAACCCCATATTTCCCTCAGAGGAATATATCTGACTAATAAGAATCTTAAAACCTATGTATTGATATGCCTCCTTAAGGGAATCAAGTGTGTGTACACTGGCATAAATATGTCAGTGAGAATCAGCTCAAACCGACTATAAAAAGGAATTTCAAAAACAAAACAAAAAAACAGGGAAATTCTTTACAATTCCTTCAGGGGCTCTGATGAAACCTGGAATGATCCTATCTACAACGAAACCTTGATGTGGCATAAAGCTGGAAACTAGGGACTGAGAGGATTGGTGAGATTCGGTGAGCAAATGCAGACCATTTAAAGCAATTATGCGTGGCACACATTCCAAGGGTCCCAACTCTCCAGGTTGAAGGGAATATTACTACAGCTATAACATGTACGGGAACCCTAGAGAATGGACACACTGTGAATACGAAATGTTTCTAAAACTCAACTAATAATCCCTCTCCTGTTGCTCCGGCTTGATTTTCCAATTGCTTTACTATCAATCTCGCACCTTGGAGAGACAGCCCCTTTAACATCCTGGTTCGCACAGGTTGCCAATTTGGTAGAAATTGAAAGGGAAGAGGGAGAACCAATGAGATTGTAGCTGTTATGCATTTGGACGGTCACATGTCACTCTAATTTCCCGGCAGTAAGAAGAATTATCCAAAGTCTCAGGAACCCACTGGGAATCAGTATAGGTCCTGAAACAATATTTTGGACTCGCGGTTAGCTCACAAAAAACAGGTTGAAAAATGGAGCTAAGGGGCACAGCAATTCACAAACTGGCAGAGTAATAAAGAACAACTATTGTCCAAAAGTCTGTTGAGGGAAGACAACGAGGCGGACTTGAAAGTTAGCCTGAATAGCAGGAAAAACATTTCAAGAGGTACATTGGAATCGCCTTTAAAGCACAGGAAGAGGGGCACAACGTCGACAATGATACACTTGCCCAAAAAGGTCGTATGTCTTTTCTCCTGAGTATATTCAGGAGAAAAGGCAAACGCCCTTTTTGGGCAAGCAAGCAAGCGGGCAATGCAAATCTGCACTACAAAAAAGTATCACTTCGCACCTGTCAAAAGGTATATGCGCAAAACGTGTAAAAACCAGAAAGGCAAGAAAGGCCCTGGAGAACAGGGAGCCTAGTTATGCTGCTGGACAGGATGTAAATTGCCAACCGCCTGTCTGGAGGAGTGAAATGTGTTCCCTAAAACAATTAAACAACAGAGCTACAGAGCCAAGGGCACTTCCAGTCTAGGGAATATACCTTGGGAAAACTGAAAATCAATAAGACAGAGCCACCCCAAAATTTAGGGCTGCACTGTTTACAAGAACCTCAACTTGGGTACAACTTAAATAATCCAGGAAAGACAAAATTGGTTCAAGAAATTTTGGTACTTACGTACGATGGATTATCCCTCAGCCATGAAATCAATGTCATAAGGCCAGTAGCAGCAAAATGAGTGGATTCAGGTACGATGATTCTAAGTGAAATAAGTCACAGAGAAAAAGAAACTTATCATAAGATATCACTTATGAAGGTCCTGTTAACATGGCTACACATGAACTGAGTTAGGAAAGAGAATAGAGTCTCACATTTAGAAAACACTCTTATGCCTGTTCAAGGGGGAAAGAGAGGTTGGGTGATGCATAAAACCAGAGTTTGATATTAGTACAGGTACCGTTAAAAAAACCAACTACGGATTAGACAAGACCTACACCTTCCTCAATGAAAGGGACTCAAAACCCCATATTTGCAGCAGAGGAATATATCTGTCTAGTAAGAATCTTAAAACCTATGTATTGATATGTTTCTGTAAGGGAATCAAGTGTGTCTAGACTGGCATAAACATGGCAGTGAGAATCAGTTCAAATCCACTATAAAAAGGAATTTCAAAAACAAAACAAAAAAACACAGAAATTCTTTACAATTCCTTAAGGGGCTCTGATGAAACCTGGAATGATCCTATTTACAATGACAGCTGGATGTGGCATAAGGCTGGACACGTGGGACTGAGAGGATTGGTGAGCTTCGGTGAGCAAATGCAGACCATTTAAAGCAATAATGCGTGGAACACATTCCAAGGGTCCCACCTCTGCAGGTTGAAGGGAATTTTACTACAGATATAACATGTACGGGAAACCTAGAGAATGGACACACTGTGAATACGAAAGGTTTCTAAAACTCAACTAATAATCCCTCTCCTGGTGCTCCGGTTTGATTTTCCAACTGATTTACTATCAATCTCCCAACTTGGAGAGACATCCCCTTTAACCTCCTGGTTCACACAGGTTGCCAATATGGCAGAGGCTGAAAGGGAAGAGGTAGAATCAAAGAGAGAGTACCTGTTACGCATTTGGATGGTCACATGTCACTCTAATTTCCTGGCAGTATGAAGAATTAACCAAAGTCTCAGCAACCCTCCAGGAACCAATATAGGTCCTGAACCAAAATTTCGTACTTGCCGTCAGCTCACAAAAAACAAGTTGAAAATGGAGCTCAGGGGCAAAGCAATTCACAAACTGGCAAAGTAATAAAGGACAACTATCGTCCAAAAATCTTTTGAGGGAAGGCAACGAGGCGGACTTGAAAGCGGGCCAGAATAGCAGGAAACAGATTTCAAGAGGTACATTGGAATCGCCTTTAAAACACCGGAAGAGGGGCACAACTTCGACAATGATGCACTTGGCCAAAAAGGGCGTATGTGTTTACACCTGAATATATTCAGGAGAAAACACATACACACATTTTGGCAAAGCAAGCAACCGGGCAATGCAAATCTGCACTACAAAGAAGTATCACTTCCCACCGGTCAAAAGGGACATCTGCAAAATCTGTAAAAACCAGAAAGACAAGACAGGCCCTGAAGAACAGGGATCCTATTTATGCTGATGGGCAGGATGTAAATTGCCAACTGCCTCTCTGGAGGAGTGGATTTTCTTCCCTAAAACAAGTAAACTACAGAGCTACAGAGCCAAGGGCACTTCCAGTCTAGAGAAGATACCTTGGGAAAACTGAAAATCAATAAGACAGAGCCACCGCAAAATTCAGGGCTGCACTGCTTACAAGAACCTCAACTTGAGTGCACCTTAAATATCCAAGGAAAGACAAAAATGGTTCAAAAAATTGTGGTAATTACGTATGATGGAATATCCCTCAGCCACGAAATCAATGTCATAAGGCCAGTAGCAGCAAAATGAGTGGATTCAGTTACGATGAATCTAAGTGAAATAAGTCACAGAGAAGAAGAAACTTATCATAAGATATCACTTATGAAGGTCCTGTAAACATGGCTACACATGAACTGAGTTAGGAAAGAGAACAGTGTCTTACATTTAGAAAACACTCATATCCCTGCTTAAGGGGGAAGATTAGGTGGGGTGATACATAAAACCAGAGTTTGATATTAGTACAGGTACCGTTCCAGAAACCAACTACGGAATAGACAAGACCTACACTTTCTTCAGGGAATGGGACTCCAAACCACATATTTCCTTCAGAGGAATATATCTGATCAGTAATAATCTTAAAACCTATGTATTGATATGTCTCCATAAGGGAATCAAGAGTGTGTAGACTGGCATAAACATGGCAGTGAGAATCAGCTCAAACCCAGTATAAAAAGGAATTTCAAAAACAAAACAAAGGGCTTCCCTGGTGGTGCAGTGGTTGAGAGTCCGCCTGCTGATGCAGGGGACACAGGTTCGTGCCCCGGTCTGGGAAGATCCCACATGCCGCGGAGCGGCTGGGCCCGTGAGCCATGGCCACTGAGCCTGTGCGTCTGGAGCCTGTGCTCCGCAGCGGGAGAGGCCACAACAGTGAGAGGCCAGCGTACTGCAAAAAAAAAAAAAAAAAAAAGAAAAAAAAAAAAAAAAACATGGAAATTCTTTACAATTCCTTCAGGGGCTCTGATGAAACATGGAATGACCATATCTACAACAACAGCTGGATTTGGCATAAGGCTGGACACTTGGGACTGAGAGGATTGGTGAGATTCAGTGAGCAAATGCAGACCATTTAAAGCAATAATGCGTGTCACACATTCCAAGGGTCCCATCTCTCCAGGTTGAAGGGAATATTACTACAGCTATAACATGTACGGCAAACCTAGAGAATGGACACACTGTGAATATGAACGGTTTCTAAAACTCAACATATAATCCCTCATCTGCTGGTCTGGTTTGACTTTCGAACTGCTTTACTATCAATCTCCCTAGTTGGAGAGACAGCCCCTTTAACCTCCTGGTTCGCACAGGCGGCCAATTTGGCAGAGGCTGAAAGGGCAGATGTAGAACCAATAAAAGAGTAGCTGTTAGGCATTTGGATGGGCACATGTCACTCTAATTTCCCGGCAGGAAGAAGAATTAATAAAATTCTCAGCCACCCACTGGGAAACTGCATAGGCCCTGAACCAAAATTTTGGACTTGTGGTCAGCTCACAAAAAACTAGTTGAAAAATGGAGCTCAGGGGCACAGCAATTCACAAAATGGCAGAGGACTAAAGGACAACTATCGTCCAAAAATCTATTGACGGAAGGCAACGAGGCGGACTTGAAAGCAAGCCGGAATAGCAGGAAACCGATTTCAAGAGGTACATTGGAATCGTCTTCAAAGCACAGGAAGAGGGGCACAACTTCGACCATGATGCACTTGGCCAAAAAGGGCGTATGTGTTTTCTCCTGAATATATTAAGGAGAAAAAGCATACTCCCTTTTTGTCCAAGCAAGCAAGCCAACAATGCAAATCTACACTACAAAGAAGTCTCACTTCCCACCAGTCAAAAGGGACATCTGCAAAATGTGTAAAAACCAGGAAGGCAAGACAGGCGCTGGAGAACAGGGAGCCTTTTTATGCTGATGTGCGGGATGTAAATTGCCAACTCCCTCTCTAGAGGAGTGCATTGTGTTGCCTAAAACAGGTGAACACCAGAGCTACAGAGCCAAGGGCACTTCCAGTCTAGGGAATATACCTTGGGCATACTGAAAATCAATAAGACAGAGCCACCCCAAAATTTAGGGCTGCACTGCTTACACGAACCTCAACTTGGGTACACCTTAAATATCGCAGGAAAGACAAAAATGGTTCAAGAAAATGTGTTACTAACGTACGATGGAATATCCCTAAGCCATGAAATCAATGTCATAGAACAGTAGCAGCAAAATGAGTTGATTCAGGTACGATGATTCTAAATGAAATAAGTCACAGAGAAAAAGAAACTTATCATAAGATATCACTTATGAAGGTCCTGTAAACATGGCTACACATTAACTGAGTTAGGAAACAGAACAGAGTCTCACATTTAGAAAACACTCTTATGTCTGCTTAAGGGGAAGGAGAGGTGGGGTGATGCATAAAACTAGAGTTTGATATTAGTACAGGTAACGTTCCAAAAACCAACTACAGAATAGACAAGACCTACACTTTCGTCAGTGAAAGGGACTCAAAACCCAATATTCCTGCAGAGGAATATATCTGACTAGTAAGAATATTAAAACATTTGTATTGATATGTCTCTGTAAGGGAATCAAGTGTGTCTAGACTGGCATAAACATGGCAGTGAGAATCAGCTCAAACCAACTATAAAGAGGAATTTCAAAAACAAAACACATAAACAGGGAAATTCTTTACAATTCCTTCAGGGGCTCTGATGAAACCAAGAATGACCCTATCTACAACGACAGCTGGATGTGGCATAAGGCTGGACACCTGGGACTGAGAGGATTTGCGAGATTCAGTGAGCAAATGCAGACCATTTAAAGCAATAATGTGTGGAACACATTCCAAGGGTCCAAACTCTCCAGGTTGAAGGGAATATTACTACAGATATAACATGTACGGGAAACCTAGAGAATGGACACAGTGTGAATATGAAAGGTTTCTAAAACTCATCAAAAAGTCCCTCTCCTGGTGCTCCGGTTTGACTTTCCAACTGCTTTACTATCAATCTCCCAACTTGGAGAGACAGCCCCTTTAACCTCCTGGTTCTCACAGGTTGCCAATTTGGCAGAGGATGAAAGGGAAGATGGAGAACCAATGAGAGAATAGCTGTTAGGCATTTGGACGGGCACATGTCACTCCAATTTCCCGGGAGGAAGAAGAATTAATCAAAGTCTCAGCCAACCGTCGGGAACCAGTATTGGTCCTGAAACAAAATTTTGGACTTGCGGTCAGCTCACAAAAAACGAGTTGAAAAATGGAGATCAGGGGCACAGCAATTCAAAAACTGGCAGAGTAATAAAGGACAACTTTCGACCAAAAATCTGTTGAGGGAAGGCATCGAGGCAGACTTGAATGCGAGCCAGAATAGCAGGAAACAGATTTCAAGAGGTACATTGGAATTGCCTTCAATGCACAGGAAGAGGGGCACAATTTCGACAATGATGCACTTGGCCAAAAAGGTCGTATGCGTTTTCTCCTGAATATATTCAGGAGAAAATGCATACGCCCTTTTTGGCCAAGCAAGCAAGCAGGCAATGCAAATCAGCACTACAAAGTAGTATCACTTCCCACGGGTCAAAAGGGACATCCGCAAAATGTGTAAAAACCAGAAAGGCAAGGCAGGCCCTGGAGAACAGGGAGCCTAGTTATGCTGATGGGCGGGATGTAAATTACCAACTGCCTCTATGGGGGAGTGCATTGTGTTCCCTAAAACAAGTAAACAACACAGCTACAATGCCAAGGGCACTTCCAGTCTAGGGAATATACCTTGGGAAAACTGAAAATCAATAAGACAGAGCCACCCCAAAATTTAGGTCTGCCCTGCTTACAAGAACCTCAACTTGGGTACACCTTAAATATCCCAGGAAAGACAAAATTGGTTCAAGAAATTGTACTTACGTACGATGGAATATCCCTCAGCCATGAAATCAATGTCATAAGGCCAGTAGCAGCAAAATGATTGGATTCAGGTACGATGATTCTAAGTGAAATAAGTCACAGAGAAAAAGAAACTTATAATAAGATATCACTTATGAAGTTCCTGTAAACATGGCTACACATGAACTGAGTTAGGAAAGAGAACAGAGTCTCACGTTTAGAAAACACTCTTATAGCTGCTTAAGGGGAAAGGAGCGGAGGGGTGATTCATAAAACCAGAGTTTGATATTCGTACAGCTACCGTTCCGACACCCAAATATGGAATAGACAAGACCTACACCTTCCTCAGTGAAAGGGACTCAAAACCCTATATTTCCCTCAGAGGAATATATCTGACGAGTAAGAATCTTAAAACCTATGTATTGATATGTGTCCATAAGGGAATGAAGTGGGTCAAGACTGGCATTAACATGGCAGTGAGAATCAGCTCAAACCCACTATAAAAAGGAATTTCAAAAACAAAACACAAAAACAGGGAAATTCTTTACAATTCCTACAGGGGCTCTGATGAAACCTGGAATGACCCTCTCTACAAGGACAGCTGGATGTGGCATAAGCCAGGACACCAGGGACTGAGAGGTTTGGTGAGATTCAGTGAGCAAATGCAGACCATTTAAAGCAATAATGCTTCACACACATTCCAAAGGTCCCAACTCTCCAGGTTGTAGGGAATATTACTACAGCTATAACAAGTACGGGAAACCTAGAGAATGGACACACTGTGAATACGAAAGGTTTCTAAAACTCAACTAAGAGTGCCTCTTATGTTGCTCCGGTTTTAATTTCGAACTGCTTTATTATCAATCTCCCTACTTGGAGAGACATCCCCTTTAACCTCCTGGTTCTCACAGGTTGCCTGTTTGGCAGAGGATGAAAGGGAAGAGGGAGAACCAATGAGAGAATAGCTGTTAGGAATATGGACGGGCACATGTCACCCTAATTGCGCGGAAGGAAGAAAACTTAATCAAATTCTCAGCCACCCACTGGGAAACTGTAGAGTTCCTGAACCAAAATTTTGGACTTGTGGTCAGCTCACAAAAAGTGAGTTGATAAATGTAGATCAGGTGCACAGCAATTCACAAACTGGCAGAGTACTAAAGGGCAAATATCGTCGAAAAATCTGTTGGGGAAAGGCAACGAGGTGGTCCTGAATGCGAGCCGGAAGAGCAGGAAACAGATTTCAAGAGGTACATTGGAATCGCCTCCAAAGCACAGGAAGAGGGGCACAACTTCGACCATGATGCACTTGGCCAAAAAGGGCGTATGTGTTTTCTCCTGAATATATTAAGGAGAAAACACATACGCCCATTTTGTCCAAGCAAGCAAGCCAGCAATGCAAATCTGCACTACAAAGAAGTATCACTTCCAACCGGTCAAAAGGGACATCCGCAAAATGTGTAAAAACCAGAAAGGCAAGACAGGCCCAAGAGAACAGGGAGCCTTGTTATGCTGATGGGCGGGATGTAAATAGCCAACGCCCTCTCTGGAGGAGTGCATTGTGTTCCCTAAAACAGGTAAAAACCAGAGCTACAGAGCCAAGGGCACTTCCAGTCTAGGGAATATACCTTGGGAAAACTGAAAATCAATAAGATAGAGCCACCCCAAAATTTAGGGCTGCACTGCTTACAAGAACCTCAACTTGGGTACACCTTAAATATCCCAGCAAAGACAAAAATGGTTCAAGAAATTGTGTTAATATAGTACGATGGAATATCCCTCAGACATGAAATCAATGTCACAAGGACAGTAGCAGCAAAATGAGTGGATTCAGGTAAGATGATTCTAAGTGAAATAAGTCACAGAGAAAAAGAAACTTATCATAAGATATCACTTATGAAGGTCCTGTAAACATGGCTACACATGAACTGAGTTAGGAAGGAGAACAGAGACTCACATTTAGAAAACACTTTTATGCCTGCCTAAGGGGGAAGGAGAGGTGGGGTGATGAATAAAACCAGAGTTTGATATTAGTACAGGTACCGTTCCAAAAACCAACTATGGATTATACAAATCCTACACCTTCATCAGTGAAAGGGACTCAAAACCCCATATTTCCCGCAGAGGAATATATCTGACTAGTAAGAATCTTAAAACCTATGTATTGATATGTCTCCGTAAGGGAATCAAGTGTGTCTAGACTGGCATAAACATGGCAGTGAGAATCAGCTCAAACCCACTATAAAAAGGAATTTCAAAACAAAACAAAAAAATAGGGAAATTCTTTACAATTCCTTCAGGGGCTCTGATGAACCCTGGAATAACCCTATCTACAACGACAGCTGGATGTGGCATAAGGCTGGACACTTGGGACTGAGAGGATTGGTGATATTGGGTCAGCAAAAGCAGACCATTTAAAGCAATAATGCGTGGAACACATTCCAAGGATCCCAACTCTCCAGGTTGAAGGGAATATTACTACAGCTTTAACATGTACGGGAAACCTAGAGAATGGACACAGTGTGAATATGAAAGGTTTCTAAAACTCAACTAAGATTCCCTCTCCTGGTACTCCGGTTTGACTTTCCAACTGCTTTACTATCAATCTCCCAACTTGGAGAGACTGCCCCTTTAACCTCCTGGTTCTCACAGGTTGCCAATTTGGCAGAGGATGAAAGGGAAGATGGAGAACCAAAGAGAGAATAGCTGTTAGGCATTTGCACGGGCACATGTCACTCCAATTTCCCGGCAGGAAGAAGAATTAATCAAAGTCTCAGCCAACCGCCGGGAACCAGTATTGGTCCTGAACCAAAATTTTGGACTTGCGGTCAGCTCACAAAAAACGAGTTGAAAAATGGAGCTCAGGGGCACAGCAATTCACAAACTGACAGAGTAATAATGGACAAGTATCGACCAAAAATCTGTTGAGGAAAGGCAACGAGGCAGACTTGATTGCGAGCCAGAATAGCAGGAAAGAGATTTCAATAGGTACATTGGAATTGCATTCAATGCACAGGAAGAGGGACACAATTTCGACAATGATGCACTTGGCCAAAAAGGTCGTATGCGTTTTCTCCTGAATATATTCAGAAGAAAATGCATACGCCCTTTTTGGCCAAGCAAGCAAGCAGGCAATGCAAATCTGCACTACAAAGAAGTGTCACTTCCCACGGGTCAAAAGGGACATCCGCAAAATGTGTAAAAACCAGAAACACAAGGCAGGCCCTGGAGAACAGGGAGGCTAGTTATGCTGATGGGCGGGATGTAAATTTCCAACTACCTGTATGGGGCAGGGCATTGTGTTCCCTAAAACAAGTAAACAACACAGATACAGTGCCAAGGGCACTTCCAGTCTAGGGAATATACCTTGGGAAAACTGAAAATCAATAAGACAGAGCCACCCCAAAATTTAGGTCTGCACTGCCTACAAGAACCTCAACTTGGGTACACCTTAAATATCCCAGGAAAGGGGCTTCCCTGGTGGCGCAGTGGTTGAGAGTCCGCCTGCCGATGCAGGGGACACGGGTTCGTGCCCCGGTCTGGGAAGATCCCACATGCCGCGGAGCGGCTGGGCCTGTGAGCCATGGCAGCTGAGCCTGCGCGTCCGGAGCCTGTGCTCCGCAACGGGAGAGGCCACAACAGTGAGAGGCCCGCATACAGCAAAAAAAAAAAAAAATATATCCCAGGAAAGACAAAATTGGTTCAAGAAATTGTACTTACGTATGATGGAATATCCCTCAGACATGAAATCAATGTCATAAGGCCAGTAGCCGCAAAATGATTGGATTCAGGTACGAGGATTCTAAGTGAAATAAGTCACAGAGAAAAAGAAACTTATAATAAGATATCACTTATGAAGTTCCTGTAAACATGGCTACACATGAACTGAGTTAGGAAAGAGAACAGAGTCTCACGTTTAGAAAACACTCTTATGCCTGCTTAAGGGGAAAGGAGCGGAGGGGTGATGCATAAAACCAGAGTTTGATATTCGTACAGCTACCGTTCCAAAACCCAAATATGGAATAGACAAGACCTACACCTTCGTCAGTGAAAGGGACACAAAACCCCATATTTTCCGCAGAGGAATATATCTGACTAGTAAGAATCTTAAAACCTATGTATTGATATGTCTCCGTAAGGGAATCAAGTGTGTCTAGACTGGCATAAAAATGGCAGTGAGAATCAGCTCAAACCCACTATAAAAAGGAATTTCAAAAGAAAACAAAAAAATAGGGAAATTCTTTACAATTCCTTCAGGGGCTCTTATAAAACCTGGAATAACACTATCTACAACGACAGCTGGATATGGCATAAGGCTGGACACATGGGACTGAGAGTATTGGTGATATTGGGTGAGCAAAAGCAGACCATTTAAAGCAATAATGCGTGGCACACATTCCAAGGATCCCAACTCTCCAGGTTGAAGGGAATATTACTACAGCTATAACATGTACGGGAAACCTAGAGAATGGAAACAGTGTGAATATGAAAGGTTTCTAAAACTGAACTAAGAGTCCCTCTCCTGGTGCTCCGGTTTGACTTTCCAACTGCTTTACTATCAATCTCCTAACTTGGAGAGACAGCCCCTTTAACCTCCTGGTTCTCACAGGTTGCCAATCTGGCAGAGGATGAAAGGGAAGATGGAGAACCAATGAGAGAATAGCTGTTAGGCATTTGGACGGGCACATGTCACTCTAATTTCCCGGCAGGAAGAAGAATTAATCAAAGTCTCAGCCAACCGACGGGAACCAGTATTGGTCCTGAACCAAAATTTTGGACTTGCGGTCAGCTCACAAAAAACGAGTTGAAAAATGGAGCTCAGGGGCACAGCAATTCACAAACTGGCAGAGTAATAATGGACAAGTATCGACCAAAAATCTGTTGAGGAAAGGCAACGAAGCAGACTTGAATGCGAGCCAGAATAGCAAGAAACAGATTTCAATAGGTACATTGGAATTGCCTTCAATGCAAAGGAAGAGGGACACAATTTCGACAATGATGCACTTGGCCAAAAAGGTCGTATGCGTTTTCTCCTGAATATATTCAGAAGAAAATGCATACGCCCTTTTTGGCCAAGCAAGCAAGCAGGCAATGCAAATCTGCACTACAAAGAAGTGTCACTTCCCACGGGTCAAAAGGGACATCCGCAAAATGTGTAAAAACCAGAAACGCAAGGCAGGCCCTGGAGAACAGGGAGCCTAGTTATGCTGATGGGCGGGATGTAAATTTCCAACTACCTGTATGGGGGAGGGAATTGTGTTCCCTAAAACAAGTAAACAACACAGCTACAGTGCCAAGGGCACTTCCAGTCTAGGGAATATACCTTGGGAAAACTGAAAATCAATAAGACAGAGCCACCCCAAAATTTAGGTCTGCCCTGCCTACAAGAACCTCAACTTGGGTACACCTTAAATATCCCAGGAAAGACAAAATTGGTTCAAGAAATTGTACTTACGTACGATGGAATATCACTCAGCCATGAAATCAATGTCATAAGGCCAGTAGCAGCAAAATGATTGGATTCAGGTACGATGATTCTAAGTGAAATAAGTCACAGAGAAAAAGAAACTTATAATAAGATATCACTTATGAAGTACCTGTAAACATGGCTACACATGAACTGAGTTAGGAAAGAGAACAGAGTCTCACGTTTAGAAAACACTCTTATGGCTGCTTAAGGTGAAAGGAGCGGAGGGGTGATGCATAAAACCAGAGTTTGATATTCGTACAGCTACCGTTCCAAAACCCAAATATGGAATAGACAAGACCTACACCTTCCTCAGTGAAAGGGACACAAAACCCCATATTTTCCGCAGAGGAATATATCTGACTAGTAAGAATCTTAAAACCTATGTATTGATATGTGTCTGTAAGGGAATGAAGTGGGTCTAGACTGGCATAAACATGGCAGTGAGAATCAGCTCAAACCCACTATAAAAAGGAATTTCAAAAACAAAACAAAACAACAGGGAAATTCTTTACAATTCCTACAGGGGCTCTGATGAAACCTGGAATGACCCTCTCTACAAGGACAGCTGGATGTGGCATAAGCCTGGACACCTGGAACTGAGAGGTTTGTTGAGATTCAGTGAGCAAATGCAGACCATTCAAAGGAATAATGCGTGGCACACATTCCAAGGGTCCCAACTCTCCAGGTTGAAGGGAATATTACTACAGCTATAACATGTACGGGAAACCTAGAGAATGGACACACTGTGAATACGAAAGGTTTCTAAAACTCAACTAAGAGTCCCTCTTATGGTGCTCCGCTTTGAATTTCCAACTGCTTTATTATCAATCTCCCAACTTGGAGAGACATCCCCTTTAACCTCCTGGTTCTCACAGGTTGCCTGTTTGGCAGAGGATGAAAGGGAAGAGGTAGAACCAATGAGAGAATAGCTGTTAGGAATTTCGACGGGCACATGTCACTCTAATTGCTCGGCAGGAAGAAGAATTAATCAAATTCTCAGACACCCACTGGGAAACTGTAGAGTTCCTGAACGAAAATTTTGGACTTGTGGTCAGCTCACAAAAAATGAGTTGAAAAATGGAGATCAGGGGCACAGCAATTCACAAACTGGCAGAGTACTAAAGGGCAAATATCGTCGAAAAATCTGTTGGGGGAAGGCAACGAGGTGGACCTGAATGCGAGCCGGAATAGCAGGAAACAGATTTCAAGAGGTACATTGGAATCACCTCCAAAGCAAAGGAAGAGGGGCACAACTTCGACCATGATGCACTTGGCCAAAAAAGGCATATGTGTTTTCTCCTAAAGATATTAAGGAGAAAACGCATACACCCTTTTTGTCCAAGCAAGCAAGCCAGCAATGCAAATCTGCACTACAAAGAAGTATCACTTCCCAGTGGTGAAAAGGGACATCCACAAAATGTGTAAAAACCAGGAAGGCAAGACAGGCGCTGGAGAACTGGGAGCCTTTTTATGCTGATGTGCGGGATGTAAATTGCCAACTCCCTCTCTGGAGGAGTGCATTGTGTTGCCTAAAACAGGTAAACACCAGAGCTACAGAGCCAAGGGCACTTCCAGTCTAGGGAATATACCTTGGGCATACAGAAAATCAATAAGAGAGAGCTACCCCAAAATTTAGGGCTGCACTGCTTACACGAACCTCAACTTGGGTACACCTTAAATATCGCAGGAAAGACAAAAATGGTTCAAGAAAATGTGTTACTAACGTACGATGGAATATCCCTAAGCCATGAAATCAATGTCATAGGCCAGTAGCAGCAAAATGAGTGGATTCAGGTACGATGATTCTAAGTGAAATAAGTGACAGAGAAAAAGAAACTTATCATAAGATATCACTTATGAAGGTCCTGTAAACATGGCTACACATGAACTGAGTTAAGAAACAGAACAGAGTCTCACATTTAGAAAACACTCTTATGTCTGCTTAAGGGGGAAGGAGAGGTGGGTGATGCATAAAACCAGAGTTTGATATTAGTACAGGTAACGTTCCGAAAACCAACTACAGAATAGACAAGACCTACACTTTCGTCAGTGAAAGGGACTCAAAACCCAATATTCCTGCAGAGGAATATATCTGACTAGTAAGAATATTAAAACATTTGTATTGATATGTCTCTGTAAGGGAATCAAGTGTGTCTAGACTGGCATAAACATGGCAGTGAGAATCAGCTCAAACCCACTATAAAGAGAAATTTCAAAAACAAAAAACATAAACAGGGAAATTCTTTACAATTCCTTCAGGGGCTCTGATGAAACCAAGAATGACCCTATCTACAACGACAGCTGGATGTGGCATAAGGCTGGACACTTGGGACTTAGAGGATTTGCGAGATTCAGTGAGCAAATGCAGACCATTTAAAGCAATAATGCGTGGAACACATTCCAAGGGTCCCAACTCTCCAGGTTGAAGGGAATATTACTACAGCTATAACATGTACGGGAAACCTAGAGAATGGACACAGTGTGAATATGAAAGGTTTCTAAAACTCAACTAAGAGTCCCTCTCCTGGTGCTCCGGTTTGACTTTCTAACTGCTTTACTATCAATCTCCCAACTTGGAGAGACAGCGCCTTTAACCTCCTGGTTCTCACAGGTTGCCAATTTGGCAGAGGATGAAAGGGAAGATGGAGAACCAATGAGAGAATAGCTGTTAGGCATTTGGACGGACACATGTCACTCCAATTTCCCGGCAGGAAGAAGAATTAATCAAAGTCTCAGCCAACCGCCGGGAACCAATATTGGTCCTGAACCAAAATTGTGGACTTGCGGTCAGCTCACAAAAAACGAGTTGAAAAATGGAGCTCAGGGGCACAGCAATTCAAAAACTGGCAGAGTAATAAAGGACAACTTTCGACCAATAATCTGTTGAGGGAAGGCAACGAGGCAGACTTGAATGCGAGCCAGAATAGCAGGAAACAGATTTCAAGAGGTACATTGGAATTGCCTTCAATGCACAGGAAGAGGGGCACATTTTCGACAATGATGCTCTTGGCCAAAAAGGGCGTATGCGTTTTCTCCTGAATATATTCAGGAGAAAATGCATACGCCCTTTTTGGCCAAGCAAGCAAGCAGGCAATGCAAATCAGCACTACAAAGAAGTATCACTTCCCACGGATCAAAAAGGACATCCGCAAAATGTGTAAAAACCAGAAAGGCAAGGCAGGCCCTGGAGAACAGGGAGCCTAGTTATGCTGAAGGGCGGGATGTAAATTACCAACTGCCTCTATGGGGGAGTGCACTGTGTTCCCTAAAACAGGTAAACAACACAGCTACAGTGCCAAGGGCACTTCCAGTCTAGGGAATATACCTTGGGAAAACTGAAAATCAATAAGTCAGAGCCACCCCAAAATTTAGGTCTGCACTGCTTACAAGAACCTCAACTTGGGTACACCTTAAATATCCCAGGAAAGACAAAATTGGTTCAAGAAATTGTACTTACGTACGATGGAATATCCCTCAGCCATGAAATCAATGTCATAAGGCCAGTAGCAGCAAAATGATTGGATTCAGGTACGATGATTCTAAGTGAAATAAGTCACAGAGAAAAAGAAACTTATAATAAGATATCACTTATGAAGTTCCTGTAAACATGGCTACACATGAACTGAGTTAGGAAAGAGAACAGAGTCTCACGTTTAGAAAACACTCTTATGGCTGCTTAAGGGGAAAGGAGCGGAGGGGTGATTCATAAAACCAGAGTTTGATATTCGTACAGCTACCATTCAAACACCCAAATATGGAATAGACAAGACCTACACCTTCCTCAGTGAAAGGGACTCAAAACCCTATATTTCCCGCAGAGGAATATATCTGACTAGTAAGAATCTTAAAACCTATGTATTGATATGTGTCCATAAGGGAAAGAAGTGGGTCAAGACTGGCATTAACATGGCAGTGAGAATCAGCTCAAACCCACTATAAAAAGGAATTTCAAAAACAAAACACAAAAACAGGGAAATTCTTTACAATTCCTACAGGGGCTCTGATGAAACCTGGAATGACCCTCTCTACAAGGACAGCTGGATGTGGCATAAGCCTGGAAACCTGGGACTGAGAGGTTTGGTGAGATTCAGTGAGCAAATGCAGACCATTTAAAGCAATAATGCGTGGCACACATTCCAAAGGTCCCAACTCTCCAGGTTGAAGGGAATATTACTACAGCTATAACATGTACGGGAAACCTAGAGAATGGACACACTGTGAATACGAAAGGTTTCTAAAACTCAACTAAGAGTCCCTCTTATGGTGCTCCGGTTTAATTTCGAACTGCTTTATTATCAATCTCCCTACTTGGAGAGACAAACCGTTTAACCTCCTGGTTCTCACAGGTTGCCTGTTTGGCAGAGGATGAAAGGGAAGAGGGAGAACCAATGAGGGAATAGGTGTTAGGAATTTGGACGGGCTCATGTCACCCTAATTGGGCGGAAGGAAGAAAAATTAATCAAATTCTGAGCCACCCACTGGGAAACTGTAGAGTTCCTGAACCAAAATTTTGGACTTGTGGTCAGCTCACAAAAAATGAGTTGATAAATGGAGATCAGGGGCACAGCAATTCACAAACTGGCAGAGTACTAAAGGGCAAATATCGTCGAAAAATCTGTTGGGGGAAGGCAACGAGGTGGACCTGAATATGAGCCGGAATAGCAGGAAACAGATTTCAAGAGGTACATTGGAATCGCCTCCAAAGCAAAGGAAGAGGGGCACAACTTCGACCATGATGCACTTGGCCAAAAAGGGCGTACGTGTTTTCTCCTGAATATATTAAGGAGAAAACGCATACGCCCTTTTTGTCCAAGCAAGCAAGCCAGCAATGCAAATCTGCACTACAAAGAAGTATCACTTCTCACCGGTCAAAAGGGACATCCGCAAAATGTTTAAAAACCAGAAAGGCAAGACAGGCCCAAGAGAACAGGGAGCCTTGTTATGCTGATGGGCGGGATGTAAATAGCCAACGCCCTCTCTGGAGGAGTGCATTGTGTTCCCTAAAACAGGTAAAAACCAGAGCTACAGAGCCAAGGGCCCTTCGAGTCTAGGGAATATTCCTTGGGAAAACTGAAAATCAATAAGATAGAGCCACCCCAAAATTTAGGGCTGCACTGCTTACAAGAACCTCAACTTGGGTACACCTTAAATATCCCAGCAAAGACAAAAACGGTTCAAGAAATTGTGTTAATATAGTACGATGGAATATCCCTCAGACATGAAATCAATGTCATAAGGCCAGTAGCAGCAAAATGAGTGGATTCAGGTAAGATGATTCTAAGTGAAATAAGTCACAGAGAAAAAGAAACTTATCATAAGATATCACTTATGAAGGTCCTGTAAACATGGCTACACATGAACTGAGTTAGGAAGGAGAACAGAGACTCACATTTAGAAAACACTTTTATGCCTGCCTAAGGGGGAAGGAGAGGTGGGGTGATGAATAAAACCAGAGTTTGATATTAGTACAGGTACCGTTCCAAAAACCAACTATGGATTATACAAGTCCTACACCTTCCTCAGTGAAAGGGACTCAAAACCCCATATTTCCCGCAGAGGAATATATCTGACTAGTAAGAATCTTAAAACCTATGTATTGATATGACTCCGTAAGGGAATCAAGTGTGTCTAGACTGGCATAAACATGGCAGTGAGAATCAGCTCAAACCCACTATAAAAAGGAATTTCAAAACAAAACAAAAAAATAGGGAAATTCTTTACAATTCCTTCAGTGGCTCTGATGAAACCTGGAATAACCCTATCTACAACGACAGGTGGATGTGGCATACGGCTGGACACTTGGGACTGAGAGGATTGGTGATATTGGGTCAGCAAAAGCAGACCATTTAAAGCAATAATGCGTGGCACACATTCCAAGGATCCCAACTCTCCGGGTTGAAGGGAATATTACTACAGCTATAACATGTACGGGAAACCTAGAGAATGGAAACAGTGTGAATATGAAAGGTTTCTAAAACTCAACTAAGAGTCCCTCTCCTGGTGCTCCGGTTTGACTTTCCAACTGCTTTACTATCAATCTCCCAACTTGGAGAGACAGCCCCTTTAACCTCCTGGTTCTCACAGGTTGCCAATTTGGCAGAGGATGAAAGGGAAGATGGAGAACCAATGAGAGAATAGCTGTTAGGCATTTGCACGGGCACATGTCACTCCAATTTCCCGGCAGGAAGAAGAATTATTCAAAGTCTCAGCCAACCGCCGGGAACCAGTATTGGTCCTGAACCAAAATTTTGGACTTGCGGTCAGCTCACAAAAAACGAGTTGAAAAATGGAGCTCAGGGGCACAGCAATTCACAAACTGGCAGAGTAATAATGGACAAGTATCGACCAAAAATCTGTTGAGGGAAGGCAACGAGGCAGACTTGAATGCGAGCCAGAATAGCAGAAAACAGATTTCAAGAGGTACATTGGAATTGCCTTCAATGCATAGGAAGAGGGACACAATTTCGACAATGATGCACTTGGCCAAAAAGGTCGTATGTGTTTTCTCCTGAATATATTAAGGGGAAAATGCATACGCCCTTTTGGCCAAGCAAGCAAGCAGGCAATGCAAATCTGCACTACAAAGAAGTGTCACTTCCCACGGGTCAAAAGGGACATCCGCAAAATGTGTAAAAACCAGAAACGCAAGGCAGGCCCTGGAGAACAGGGAGCCTAGTTATGCTGATGGGCGGGATGTAAATTTCCAACTATCTGTATGGGGGAGGGCATTGTGTTCCCTAAAACAAGTAAACAACACAGCTACCGTGCCAAGGGCACTTCCAGTCTAGGGAATATACCTTGGGAAAACTGAAAATCAATAAGACAGAGCCACCCCAAAATTTAGGTCTGCACTGCTTACAAGAACCTCAACTTGGGTACACCTTAAATATCCCAGGAAAGACAAAATTGGTTCAAGAAATTGTACTTACGTACGATGGAATATCCCTCAGCCATGAAATCAATGTCATAAGGCCAGTAGCAGCAAAATGAGTGGATTCAGTTACGATGATTCTAAGTGAAATAAGTCACAGAGAAAAAGAAACTTATAATAAGATATCACTTATGAAGTTCCTGTAAACGTGGCTACACATGAACTGAGTTAGGAAAGAGAACAGAGTCTCACGTTTAGAAAACAATCTTATGGCTGCTTAAGGTGAAAGGAGCGGAGGGGTGATGCATAAAACCAGAGTTTGATATTCGTACAGCTACCGTTCCAAAACCCAAATATGGAATAGACAAGACCTACACCTTCCTCAGTGAAAGGGACACAAAACCCCATATTTTCCGCAGAAGAATATATCTGACTAGTAAGAATCTTAAAACTTATGTATTGATATGTGTCTGTAAGGGAATGAAGTGGGTCTAGACTGGCATAAACATGGCAGTGAGAATCAGCTCAAACCCACTATAAAAAGGAATTTCAAAAACAAAACAAAACAACAGGGAAATTCTTTACAATTCCTACAGGGGCTCTGATGAAACCTGGAATGACCCTCTCTACAAGGACAGCTGGATGTGGCATAAGCCTGGACACCTGGAACTGAGAGGTGTGTTGAGATTCAGTGAGCAAATGCAGACCATTCAAAGGAATAATGCGTGGCACACATTCCAAGGGTCCCAACTCTCCAGGTTGAAGGGAATATTACTACAGCTATAACATGTACGGGAAACCTAGAGAATGGACACACTGTGAATACGAAAGGTTTCTAAAACTCAACTAAGAGTCCCTCTTATGGTGCTCCGCTTTGAATTTCCAGCTGCTTTATTATCAATCTCCCAACTTGGAGAGACATCCCCTTTAACCTCCTGGTTCTCACAGGTTGCCTGTTTGGCAGAGGATGAAAGGGAAGAGGGACAACCAATGAGAGAATAGCTGTTAGGAATTTCGACGGGCACATGTCACTCTAATTGCTCGGCAGGAAGAAGAATTAATCAAATTCTCAGCCACCCACTGGGAAACTGTAGAGTTCTTGAACGAAAATTTTGGACTTGTGGTCAGCTCACAAAAAATGAGTTGAAAAATGTAGATCAGGGGCACAGCAATTCACAAACTGGCAGAGTACTAAAGGGCAAATATCGTCGAAAAATCTGTTGGGGGAAGGCAACGGGGTGGACCTGAATGCGAGCCGGAATAGCAGGAAACAGATTTCAAGAGGTACATTGGAATCGCCTCCAAAGCACAGGAAGAGGGGCACAACTTCGACCATGATGCACTTGGACAAAAAGGGCGTATGTGTTTTCTCCTGAAGATATTAAGGAGAAAACGCATACATCATTTTTGTCCAAGCAAGCAAGCCATTTATGCAAATCTGCACTACAAAGAAGTATCACTTCCGAGTGGTGAAAAGGGACATCCGCAAAATGTGTAAAAACCAGGAAGGCAAGACAGGCGCTGGAGAACAGGGAGCCTTTTTATGCTGATGTGCAGGATGTAAATTGCCAACTCCCTCTCTGGAGGAGTGAATTGTGCTCCCTAAAACAGGTAAACATCAGAGCTACAGAGCCAAGGGCACTTCCAGTCTAGGGAATATACCTTGGGCATACTGAAAATCAATAAGACATAGCCACTCCAAAATTTAGGGCTGCACTGCTTACACGAACCTCAACTTGGGTACACCTTAAATATCGCAGGAAAGACAAAAATGGTTCAAGAAAATGTGTTACTAACGTACGATGGAATATCCCTAAGCCATGAAATCAATGTCATAGGCCAGTAGCAGCAAAATGATTGGATTCAGGTACGATGATTCTAAGTGAAATAAGTCACAGAGAAAAAGAAACTTATCATAAGATATCACTTATGAAGTTCCTGTAAACATGGCTACACATGAACTGAGTTAGGAAAGAGAACAGAGTCTCACGTTTAGAAATAAATCTTATGCCTGCTTAAGGGGAAAGGAGCAGAGGGGTGATGCATAAAACCAGAGTTTGATATTCGTACAGCTACCGTTAAAACACCCAAATATGGAATAGACAAGACCTACACCTTCCTCAGTGAAAGGGACGCAAAACCCCATATTTCCCACAGAGGAATATATCTGACTAGTAACAATCTTAAATCCTATGTATTGATATGTGTCCGTAAGGGAATGAAGTGGGTCTAGACTGGCATAAACATGGCAGTGAGAATCAGCTCAAACCCACTATAAAAAGGAATTTCAAAAACAAAACAAAAATCAGGGAAATTCTTTAAAATTCATTCAGGGACTCTGATGAACCCTGGAATGACCCTTTCTACAACGACAGCTGGATGTGGCATAAGGCTGGACACTTGGGACTGAGAGGATTGGTGAGATTCGGTGAGCAATCCAGAGCATTTCAAGCAATAATGCATGGCACACATTCGAAGGGTCCCAACTCTCCAGGTTGAAGGAAATATTACTAAAGCTATAATATGTACGGGAAACCTAGAGAATATACACACTGTGAATATGAAAGGTTTCTAAAACTCAACTAATAATCCCTCTCCTGGTGCTCCGGTTTGACTTTCCAACTCCTTTACTATCAATCTCCCAAGTTGGAGAGACATCTCCTTTAACATCCTGGTTCTCACAGGTGGCCAATTTTGTAGAGGATGAAAGGGAAGAGGGAGAACCAATGAGAGAGTAGCTGTTAGGCATATGAACGGGCACATGTCATTCTAATTTCCCGGCAGGAAGAAGAATTAACCAAATTCTCAGACACCCGCCTGGAACCAGTATAGGTCCTCAACCAAAATTTTGGACTTGCGGTCAGCTCAGAAAAAACGAGTTGAAAAATGGAGCTCAGGGGCAGCAATGCACAAACTGGCAGAGTAGTAAAGGACAACATTCGTCCGAAAATCTGTTGAGGGAAGGCAACGAGGCGGACTTGAAAGCGAGCCAGAATAGCAGGAAACAGGTTTCAAGAAGTACATTGGAATTGTCTTTAAAGCACAGGAATAGGGGCCCAACTTCGACAATGATTCACTTGACCAATAAGGGCTTATGCGTTTTCTCCTGAATATATTCAGCAGAAAACGCATACGCGCTTTTTGTCCATGCAAGCAGCGGGCAATGCAAATCTGCAATACAAAGAAGTATCACTTCCCACCAGTCAAAAGGAAATCCGCAAAATGTGTAAAATCAAGAAAGACAACATACACCCTGAAGAACAGGGAGCCTAGTTTTGCTGATGGACAGGATGTAAATTGCCAACTGCCTCTCTGAAGGAGTGTACTGTGTTCCCTAAAACAAGGAAACAACAGAGCTACAGAGCCAAGGGCACTACCAGTCTAGGGATTATACCTTGGGAAAACTGAAAATCAATAAGACAGAGCCACCCAAAATTTAGGTCTGCACTGTTTACAAGAACCTCAACTTGGGTACAACTTAAATATCCTAGGTAAGACAAAATTGGTTCAAGAAATTGTTTTACTTACATACGATGGAATATCAGTCAGTCATGAAATCAATGTCATTAGGCCAGTAGCAGCAAAATGAGTGGATTCAGGTACGAGGATTCTAAGTGAAATAAGTCACAGAGAAAAAGAAACTTATCATAAGATATCACTTATGAAGGTCCTGTAAACATGGCTACACATGAACTGAGTTAGGAAACAGAACAGAGTCTCACATATAGAAAACAATCTTATGCCTGCTTAAGGGGGAAGGAGAGGTGGGGTGATGCATAAAACCAGAGTTTATATTAGTACATGTACCGTTCCAAAAACCAACTACGGAATAGAAAAGACCTACACTTTCCTTAGTGAAATGGGCTCAAAAACCCATATTTCCCGCAGAGCTTTATATCTGACTAGTAAGAAACTTAAAACCTATGTATTGATATGTCTCCATAAGGGAATGAAGTGTGTCTTGACTGCCATAAACATGGCAGTGAGAATCAGCTCAATCCCCCTATAAAAAGGAATTTCAAAAACAAAGCAAAAAAACAGGGAAATTCTTTACAATTCCTTCATGGGTTCTGATGAAACCTGGAATGACCCTATCTACAACGACAGCTGGATGTGGCATAGGGCTGGACACTTGGGACTGAGAGGATTGGTGAGATTCAGTGAGCAAATGCAGACCCTTTAAAGCAATATTATATGGCACACATTCCAAGGGTCCCAACTCTCCAGGTTCTAGGGAATATTACTACAGCTATAACATGTACGGGAAACCTAGAGAATGGACACAGTGTGAATACAAAAGGTTTCTAAAACTCAACTAATAGTCCCTCTCCTGGTGCTCCAGTTTGAATTTCCAACTGCTTTACTATCAATCTCCCAACTTGGAGAGACAGCTCCTTTAACCTCCTGGTTTGCACAGGTTGCCAATTTGGCAGAGGATGAAAGGGAAGATGGAGAACCAATGAGAGAGTAGCTGTTAGGCATTTGGATAGGCACATGTCACTCTAATTTCCCGGCAGTAAGAAGAATTAACCAAAGTCTCAGCCACCCCCCGGTAACCACTATAGGTCCTGAACCAAAATTTTGGACTTGCGGTCAGCTCACAAAAAACGAGTTGAAAAATGGAGCTCAGGGCCACAGCAATGCACAAACTGGCAGAGAAATAAAGGACAACAATCGTCCAAATATCTGTTGAGGGAAGGCAACGAGGCGGAATTGAAAGCGAGCCAGAATAGCAGGAAACAGATTTCGAGAGGTACATTGGAATCGCCTTTAAAGCACAGGAAGAGGGGCACAACTTCGACAATGATGCACTTGGCCAAAAAGGGCTTATGCGTTTTCTCGTGAATATATTCAGGAGAAAATGCATACGCCCTTTTTGGCCAAGCAAGCAAGGGGGCAATTCAAATCTGCACTACAAAGAAGTATCATTTCCCACCTGTCAAAAGGGACATCCACAAAATGTGTAAAAGCCAGAAAGGCAAGACAGGCAAAGGAGAACAGGGTGCCTAGTTATGCTGCTGGACAGGATGTAAATTGCCAACTGCCTCTCTGGAGGAGTGCACTGTGTTCCCTAAAACAAGGAAACAACAGAGCTAAAGAGCCAAGGGCACTTCCAGTCTAGGGAATATACCTTGGGAAAACTGAAAAGCAATAAGACAGAGCCATCCAAAATTTAGGGCTGCACTGCTTACAACAACCTCAACGTGGGTACACCTTAAATATACCAGCAAAGACAAAATAGTTCAAGAAATTGTGTTACTTACACACGATAGAGTATCAGTCAACCATGAAATCAATTTCATAAGTCCAGCAAAATGAGTGGATTAAGGTACGATGATTCTAAGTGAAATAAGTCACGGAGAAAAAGAAACTTATCATACGATATCACTTATGAAAGTCCTGTAAACATGGCTACACATGAACTGAGTTAGGAAACAGAACAGAGTCTCACATTTAGAAAACACTCTTATGCCTGTTTAAGGGTAAAGGAGAGGTGGGGTGATGCATAAAACCAGAGTTTGATATTAGTACAGGTACCGTTCCAAAAACCAAATACGGAATAGACAAACCTACACTTTCCTCAGTGAAAGGGATTCAAAACCCCATATTTCCCGCAGAGGAATATATCTGACTGGTAAGAATCTTAAAACCTATGTATTGATAAGTCTCCTTATGGGAATCAAGTTTCTCTAGACTGGAATAAACATGGCAGTGAGAATCAGTTCAAACCGACTATAAAAAGGAATTTCAAAAACAAAACAAAATAACAGGGAAATTCTTTACAATTCCTTCAGGGGCTCTGATGAAACCTGGAATCACCCTATCTACAATGACAGCTGGATGTGGCATAAGGCTGGACACTTGGGACTGAGAGGATTGGTGAGATTCGGTGAGCAAATGCAGACCATTTAAAGCAATACTGCGTGGCACACATTCCACGGGTCCCAACTCTCCAGGTTGAAGGGAATATTAGTACAGCTATAACATGTACTGGAAACCTAGAGAATAGACACACTGTTAATATGAAAGGTTTCTAAAACTCAACTAATAATCCCTCTCCTTGTGCTCCAGGTTGACTTTCCAACTGCTTTACTATCAATCTCCCAACTTGGAGAGACAGGCCCTTTAACCTCCTGGTTGTCACAGGTGGACAATATTGTAGAGGATAAAAGGGAAGAGGGAGAATTAATGAGAGAGTAGCTGTTAGGCATTTGGACGGGCACATGTCATTCTAATTTCCCAGCAGGAAGAAGAATTAACCAAAGTCTCAGACACCTGCTGGCAACCAGTATAGGTCCTGCACCAAAATTTTGGACTTGCGGTCAGCTCACAAATATCGAGTTGAAAAATGGAGTTCAGGGGCACAGCAATGCACAAACTGGCAGAGTAGTAAAGGACAACAATCGCCCGAAAATCTGATGAGGGAAGGCAACGAGGCAGACTTGAAAGCGAGCCAGAATAGCAGGAAACAGATTTCAAGAGGTACATTGGAATCACATTTAAAGCCCAGGAATAGGGGCACAACTTCCACAATGATTCACTTGGCCAAAAAGGGCGTATGCCTTTTCTCCTGAATATATTCAGGAGAAAATGCATACGTGCTTTTTGGCCAAGCAAGCAAGCGGGCAATTCAAATCTGCACTACAATGAAGTATCACTTCAGACCGGTCAAAAGGGCCATCCGCAAAATGTGTAAAAACCAGAAAGGCAAGATAGGCCCTGGAGAACAGGGAGCCTAGTTATGCTGATGGACAGGATGTAAATTGCCAACTGCCTCTCTGGAGGAGTGCACTGTGTTCCCTAAAACAAGTAAACAACAGAGCTACAGAGCTAAGGGCACTTCCAGTCTAGGGAATATACGTTGGGAAAACTGAAAATCAATAAGATAGAGCCACCCCAAAATTTAGGGCTGCTTATGTAAATGGTTTACTTATGTAGAGGGGAATATTACTCATCCAGAAATCAATGAAATAAGGCCAGTTGTAACAACTCTGGAGGATTTACATACGATCATTCTAAGTGACGTATGTCAGAAAGAAAAAGACACATATCATAAGATGTCACTTAAAGGTGGAATCAAAAATGGATACACATGAAATAAATTACAAAACAGAAACATAGTCAAATATGTAGAAAATAGACATAAGGCTGCTAAATGGAAAGGTGAGGAAGGGTGAGGTATTAACCAGGAGGTTGAAATTAGCAAAGATACCATTCCAAGTACCACATTGAATAACTGACAAGGCCTACAACGTACCTCAAAGAACTGCACTCAGCCCACTCAAGTCACTGGAAAATAATACATATGAATGGTAAGCATCTGAAAAAGAATTTATTGTTCTCTCACAGTACATGAATCAAGTGGATGTACAGCAGCAAAAAACAGAGCTTTGAAAATCAGCTGTAACCAATATAAAAATAAATTTAAAAATATTTATAAAAACAGTGAGACAGACAAAAATTCTTACAACTTTTGTTGAAGGGCTATGATGTAACATGGATTGAACACATGTAGACCCACAGCAGGATGATATATAAGGCAGGAAGCTATGCACACTAAGAGATGTTAGAGAGGCTGGGTGAGGAAATGCAGACCTTTAAAAGAAATACTGCCTGATTCCCATTCCATGGGTCCCAGATCTGCAGGTTCAAGGGAATCTTCTGAGAGCGAAAACATGCATGGGAGACCGAGACGAATGTACACCGTGTGATCAGGAAAGGGGTCTAAAATGCACCTCATTTTTGATCTCCTGGTGCTGGGGTTCGCCATTCCAACCAAATTACTAACAATCTCCCCACTTGGAGAATCAGCACCTTTAACCTCCTGTTTCACACTGCTTGCAATTTGTGCAGAGGATAAACGGGAAGAGGGGGAACCAATGAGAGACTAGCTGTAGGATTTTTGACAGGCACATGTCACTCTAATTTCCCATTAGGAAGAAAAATTAACCAAAGGCTCAGCCTGCCTCCCCAGAACCAGAATAGGGCCGGAAGCAATACAATGGTTTGGTGGCCACTCACAAAAAAAGCGAGTTGCAAAATGGAGCTCAGGAGCAGACAATTCAAAAACCTGCAAATATAAAAATGATAACCAACGTCCAAAAATATATTCAGGTAAGGCAACGAAGAGTATCTGAATGAGAGGCAGAATTGCAGGAAACGGATTTCAAAAGGGAGATTGGACTCACATTTAAAGCTTATGAAAAGCAGCAGAATTTCTAAAATGATGTAGTTGGGCAAAAGGGTGTATGCGTTTTTTTCATGAATAACTTCAGGAAAAAAACACATACAGAATTTTTGGCCAACCAAGCAAGCGGGAAATGCAAATCTGCACAACAAAGAAGTCTCAATTTCCACTGCTCAAAAAGGCCATCCAAAAAATATGTACAAACCAGAAATTCAGGAGAGGCCATGGAGAACAGGGAGCTAGTCACGCTGATGGGTGGGGTACAAATATCCAAGAGCCACTTTGAAGAAGTGTATGCAGTTTCCTAAAACATCTAAAATACAAAGCTACCGAGCATAGGGCACTTCCACTCATGGGCATATAACTTGGGAAGACTAAATATCAACAAGACACAGGCACCCTAAAGTTTATGGCTGCTCTGCATACAAGAACCTCAACATCAGTACAACTTAAATATTCCAGGAAAGAGAAAATTGCGTAAAGAACTTCTGGTAATTTTGTACAATTGAATATCACTCAGACATGAAATCAATGTCATAAGGCCAGTAGCAGCATAATGAGTGGATTTAGGTACGATGATTCTAAGTGAAATAAGTCACACAGAAAAAGAAACTTATCATAAGATATCACTTATGAAGGTCCTGTAAACATGGTTATACATGAACTGAGGAAAGATAACAGAGTCTCACATTGAGAAAACACACTTATGACCGCTTAAGGGGGAAGGAGAGTTGGGGTGATGCATAAAACCAGAGTGTGATATTAGCACATGTACCATTCCATGAAGCAAATACAGAATAGACAAAACCTACACCTTCCTCAGTGAACGGGACTCAAAACCCCAATTCCCAGCACAGGAATATATCTGACTAGTTAGAAACTTAAAACCTATATATTGATATGTCTCCATAAGGGAATCAAGTATGTCTAGACCGGCATAAACATGTCGGTTAAAATCAGCTCAACCCCATTATAAAAATGAATTTCAAAAACAAACCAAAAAAAAAAAAAACAGCGGAATTCTTACACAATTCCTTCAGGGGATCTGATGAAACCTGGAATGACCCCATCTGCAAAGACAGCTAGATGAGACATAAGGCTGGACACTTGGGGTTGAGAGGACTGGTGAGATTGGGTGAGAAAATGCAGACCCTTTAAAGCAGTAATGCCTGCCACCCATTCCATGGGTCCCAACTCTCCAGGTAGAAGGGAATATCACTACAGTTATAAAATGTATGGGAAACCTAGAGAATGGACACCATGTGATGGCAAAAGATTTCTAAAAGGCTCCTAATTTTTCCCCTCCTTGTGCTCCTGTTTGGCATTCCAACTGCTTTACTATCAGTCTCCCAACTTGGAGAGTCAGCCCCTATAAGCTCCTGCTTCGCACAGTTTGCAAATTGTGCAGTGGATGAAAGGGAAGAGGGAGAACCAAACAGAGAGTAGCTGTAGGCATTTGGACGTACACATGTCACTCTATTTTCCCGTCTGGAAGGAAAAATTATCCAAAGCGTCAGCCTGCACCCCCGGAACCAGTATAAGTCCTGTAGCAAAATTTTGGATTTGTGGTCAGCTCACAAAAACACGAGTTGAAAATTGGAGCTGAGGGGCACAGCAATTCACGAACCTGCAGAGTTATAAAGGACAACTCTCTTCCAAAAATCTGTTGAGGGAAGGCAACGAAGCAGACTTGAAAATGAGGCAGAATTGCACAAAACATATTTCAAGTGGTAAATTCGAATCGCCTTTAAAGCACAGGGAAAGCGTAACAACTTCGACAATGATGCACTTGGCCAAAAAGGGCGTATGCATTTTCTGCTGAATATATCCAGGAGAAAATGAATACGCACTTTTTGGCCAATCAAGCAAGCCCGCAATGCAAATCCACACTACAAAGAATTGTCACTTCCCACCCGTAAAAAGGGACATCTGAAAATCTATAAAAACCAGAAAATAAAGACAGAGATAAAAAGAGAATGTTGCAATGTGATCCCAAGGCTCATGGAGGACTGTGATGACAAGGTCATGGAGCATTTTGCTGACAAAAGCATGGAGCCTTGTGATGACAAGGGTCACGGAGCACTGTGATAACAAGCGTCACAGAGCATTGTGATTAGAGGTGTCATGGAGCATTGGGATGACAAGGGCATGGATCATTTTGATGACAAGGTTTAAGGAGCATTTTGATGACAAGAGTCCCGGATCACTGTGTTGTCAGGGGTCATGGAGGGTTGTGATGAGAGTGGTCATGGAGCATTGTGATGACAAGGGTCATGTAGAAGTGAGAAGAGAAGGTCATGGAGCTTTGGGATGAAAATGTTCATGGAGTATTGTGATGACTTGGGTCATGGAGCATTGTGATGACAACGTCCTGGAGCATTGTAATGAGAAGACCATGGAGCCTTGTGATGACAAGTCTCATGGAGCATTCTGATGAAAATGTGCATGGAGAATTGTGATTACAGGGGTCTTGGAGCATTGTGATGACAAGCGCATGGTGCATTGTGATGACATGGTTCAAGGAGCATTGTGCTGAAAAGCACATGGAGCATTGTGATGACAAGTGTCATGGATCATTGTGCTGACAAAGGCATGGTGCATTGCGATGACAAGGGTCACAGAGCATTGTAATGAAAAGCACATGGATCACTGTGATGCAAAATTCATGGAGCCTTGTCATGACAGGGTTCAAGGAGCATACTGATGACAAATGTCTGCGAGCATTGTGATGACAAGTGTATTGAGCATTGTGATGACAAAGGTCATGGAGTATTGTGAATAGAAGGCCATGGATAATTGTGATGATGTGCCTCATGGGGCATTGTTATGACAAGTGCTATGGAACATTGTGATCACAAAGTTTTGGATCATTGTGATGACAGAGGTCATGGAGCATTTTGATTTCATTTTGATGACAATAGCATGAAGCATTATCATGATGGGCATGGTGCATTGTGATGAAACGGTTCATGGAGCATTGAGATGAAAAGGGGCATTGAGCATTTTGATTACAGAGGTCTAGGGGAATTGTGATGACAGGGGCATGGAGCATCGTGAATGAGAACACCATGGAGCATTCTGATGACATGCGTCATGGAGCTTTTTGATGGCAAGGACACGGAGCATTGTGATGACAAGGTTTATGGAGCCTTGTGATGACAAGGCCATGGAACACTGTAATGGCAGGTGTCATGGAGCATTGTTATAACAGGGGTAATGGAGCATTTCAATGACAAGGGCATGGAGCATTGGTCTGAAAAGCTTCATGGTTTATTGTGATGAGAGGGGGCATGGAGCATTGTGATGACAAGGGCACGGAACACTGTGATACATGGGTCATGGCAGATTGTAATGACAATGGCATGGAGCATTGTGTTAAGAAGAGCATCGAGCATTGTGATGAAAAGCATCACGGAGCCTGTGATGACAAGGGCAATGAACAATGTGATGAGAGTGTTCATGGAGCATTTTGATGACAAGGACATGGAGCATTGTGATGCCAAGGGTCATGTAGCTTTGTGATGACAAAAGTCATGGAGCATTCTGATGACAAGCGCGTGGTGAACTGTGTATGAGAAGGGCAGGGATCATTGTGATGAAAGGGTCATGGAGCAATTTGATGAAAATTGTCATGGGACATTTTTATGACAGTGGTTATGGAACACTGTGATGTCAGGGGTCATGGAGGATTATGATGAAAAAGGTCATGGAGCATTTTGATGACAGGTGTCCTGGAACATTTTGATGACAGGGGTGAGGGAGTATTGTGATGACTAGTGATGGAACTTCATGATATCAGTGGTGGGAGAGCATTTTGATGTGAAGTGCATGGAGCATTGTGATGACAAGTTTTATGGAGCACTGTGATGACACGGTTGTGGAGCATTGTGATGACAAGCGCATGGCGCATTGTGATGACACAGGTCATGGGGCCTTGTGCGGACAAGCACATGGAGCATTGTGAGGAATACTGTCATGGAGAATTGTGCTGACAAAGGCATGGAGAATTGTGATGACAAGGGACACAGAGCATTGTGATGAAAATTTCATGGATCATTGTGGTGACAAAGATCACAGAGCCTTGTTTGACGAGGGCATGGACCATTGTGAGGACAAAGGTCATGAATCATTGTGATGACTGGAGTCACGGAGCATTGTGATGACAGGGGCCATGGAGCATTGTGATTACAAGGGCATGGAGCAATGTGATGAGAGGGGCATGGAACATTGGTCTGACAAGTTTCATGGATTATTGTGATGACAGTGGGCATGGAGCATTGAGATGACAAGGGCATGGAGCATTGTGGTGACAAAGGTCACAGAGCCTTGTGTGATGAGGGCATGGACTACTGTAAGGACAAAGGTCATAAAGCAATGTGATGACTGGAGTCACGGAGCATTGTGATGAAAATTTCATGGAGCAATGTGGTGAACATATTTCACAGAGCCTTTTGATGACATGGGCATGGACCATTGTGATGACAAGGTCCTGGAGCATTGTGATGAGAGGACCATGGAGCCTTGTGATGACAATTCCCATGGAGCATTCTGATGAAAAGGGGCATGGAGCATTGTGATTACAGGGGTATTGGATCCTTGTGATGAAAAGGCCATAGCACATTGTGATGGCAGGCGTCATGGAGCATGGTTATGACATGGGCAATAGAGCATTGTGATGACAATGGCATCGAGCATTGGAAGTAAAAGTTTAATGGATTATTGTGATGAGAGTGGGGAAGGAGCATTGTGATGACATGGGCACGGAACACTTTGATACATGGGACATGTAGGATTGTAACGACAAGGGCATTGAGTAATGTGATGAGAGGCTTCATGGAGCATTGTGATGACAAGGGTCATGGAGCATTTTGATGACAAGATTCCCAGATCATTGTGTTGTCAGGGGTCAAGGAGCGCTGTGATGACTGTGGTCATGGAGCATTGTGATTTCAGGGTCATGGAACAATGTGATGAGAAGTTTCATGTAGCATTGTGATGAAATGGCATGGAGCATTGTGATGCCAAGGGTCATGGACCTTTGTTATGACAAAGGTCATGGAGCATTTTGATGACAAGGGTGTGGTGCATTGTGATGAGAAGGACAGGGAGCATTGTGATGACAGGGTCATGGAGCAATTAGATGAAAAGTGTCATGGAACATATTGATGACAGGTGTTATAGAACATTGTGATGTCAGGGGTCATGTAGCTTTGTGATGAAAAGGGTCATGGAGCATTTTGATTACAGGGGTTATGGAACATTGTGATGTGAGGAGTCATGGAGCATTGTGATGATAAGGGCATGTAGCATTGTGATGTGGAGGCAATGGAGCATTCTGATGACATGCATCATGGAGCTTTGTGATGAAAAGGACATGGAGCATTGTGATTACAGGGGTCATAGAGCATTGCGATGACAAGTGCATGGATAATTGTGATGAAAATATCATGTAACATTGTGATAAGTAGTATCATGGAGCATTGTGATGACAAGGACTTGGAGAATTGTGATGACATGGGATATGGAGCATTGTGACGGCAAGACCGTGGAGTATTGTGATGAGAAGATCACGGATAATTGTGATGACGGGCGTCATGGAGCACTGTAATGACAAGGGGCATGGAGCATTGTGATTACAGGGGTCTTGGAGCATTGTGATGACAAGGGCATGGAGCATTGTGATGAGAAGGCCTCGGAGCATTCTGATGACATGCGTCATGAATCATTGTGACGACAAGGGCATGGAAAATTGTGCTTACAGGGTTCTTGGAGCACTGGGATGACAAGGGTCATGGAGCCTTGTATGACAAGGCCATGGAACATTGTGATGGCAGGGGTCATTGTTATGACAGGGTTAATGGAGCATTGTGATGACAAGGGCATGGAACATTGGTCTGAAAATTTCATGGAATATTGTGATGGGATTCGGCATGGAGCATTGTGATGACTAGGGCACGGAACACTGTGACACATGTGTCATGGGGGATTGTAATGACAAGGGCATGGAGCATTGTGATGAGAAGAGTATCGAGCATTGTGATGACAAGCGTCATGGAACATTGTGCTGACAAGGGAAAGGAGCAATGTGATGAGAGGTTTCATGTAGCATTGTGATGAAATGGCATGGAGCATTGTGATGCCAAGGGTCATGGAGCTTTGTGATGACAAAGGTCATGGAGCATTTTGATGACAAAGTCGTGGTGCATTGTGATGAGAAGGGCAGGGAGCATTGTGATGACAGGGTCATGGAGCAAACTGATGAAAAGTGTCATGGAACATTTTGATGACAGGGGTTATGGAACATTGTGATGTCAGGGGTCATGGAGCATTTTGATGAAAAGGGTCATGGAGCATTCTGATGAAAAGGTGCATGGAGAATTGTGATTACAGGGGTTTTGAAGCATTGTGATGACAAGGGCAAGAAGCATTGTGATGAGAAGGCAATGGAGCATTCTGATGACATGCGTCATGGAGCTTTGTGATGACAAGGACATGGAGCATTGGGGTGACAAAGGTCAGAGAGCCTTGTGTGACGAGGGAATGGACCATTGTGATGACAAAGGTCATGAAGCATTATGATGACTGGAGTCACGGAGCATTGTGATTACAGGGGTCATTGAGCATTGTGATGACCAAGGTCATGAAGCATTGTGATGACTGGGGCATGGAACATTGGTCTGACAAGTTTCATGGATTATTGTGATGACAAGTGCATGGAGCATTGCGATGACAAGGGCATGGAACATTGTGATGACAAGGTCATGGAGTATTGTGAAGACAGGTGTCAGGGAGCATTGTGATGACATATGTCATTGTCCATTGTGATGAAAATGGCATGGAGCATTGTGATAACAAGTGTCATGGAGGATTGTGATGACAAAGGTAATGGAGCATTTTGATGACAAGGTCGTGGTGCATTGTGATGAGAAAGGCAGGGAGCATTGTGATGACAGGGTCATGGAGAAAATTTATGAAAAGTGTCATGGAACATTTTGATGACAGGGGTTATGGAACATTGTGATGTCAGGGGTCATGAAGCATTATTATGAAAAGGGTCATGGAGCATTCTGATGAAAAGGTGCATGGAGCATTGTGATTACAGGGGTTTTGAAGCATTGTGATGACAAGGGCATGGAGTATTGTGATGAGAAGGCAATGGAGCATTCTGATGACATTCGTCATGGAGTTTTGTGATGACAAGTACATGGAGCATTCTGACTGCAGTGGTCTTGGAGCATTGTGATGAAAAGGGAATGGATCATTGTGATGAAAAATGCATGGAGCCTTGTCATGACAGGTTTCAAGGAGCATACTGATGACAACTGTCAGGGAGCATGGTGATGATAAGTGTATTGAGCATTGTGTTGACAAAGATCATGGAGCATTGTGATGAGAAGTCCATGGATAATTGTGATGACCAGCCTCATGGGGCATTGTGATGACAAGTGTTATGGAACATTGTGATCAGAAGGGTTTGGTGCATTGTGATGACAGAGATCATTGAGCATTTTGATTTCATTGTGATGGCAATAGCATGAAATATTATGGTGATGGACACGGTGCATTGTCATGAAAGGGTTGATGGAGCATTGAGATAAAAAGAGGCATGGAGCATTATGATTATAGGGCTGTTGGAGCATTGTGATGACAAGGGCATGGAGCATTGTGATGATAAGGCCATGGAGATTTCAGATGACATGCGTCATGGAGCTTTGTGATGCCAAGGGCATAGAGCATTGTGATTACAGGGGTCTTGGAGCACTGTGATGACAAGGGTTATGGAGGCTTGTGATGACAAGTCCGTGGAACCTTGTGATGGCAGGGGTCATGGATCATTGTTATGACAGGGGTAATGGAGCTTTGTGATGACAATGTTCATGTGGCATTTTGATGACAAGGGCGTGGTGCATTGTGATGACAGAGGTCATGAAGCATTTTGATGACAAGGTCGTTGTGCATTGTGATGAGAAGGGCAGGGAGCATTGTGATGACATGGTCTTGGAGCAAATTGATGAAAAGTGTCATGGAACATTTTGAAAACAGGGGTTATGGAACATTGTGATGACAAGGGCATTGAGCATTCTGATGAGAAGTCCTCGGAGCATTCTGATGACATGTGTCATGTATCTTTGTGACGACAAGGGCATGGAAAATTGTGATTACAGGGGTTTTGGATCACTCTGATGAAAATGGTCATGGAGCCTTGGATGACAAGGCCGTGGAACATTGTGATGGCACGGTTCATGGAACATTGTTATGACAGGGGTAATGGAGCATTGTGATGACAAGAGCATGGAACATTAGTCGGAAAATTTCATGGATTATTGTGATGAGATTCGGCATGGAGCATTGTGATGACTAGGGCACGGAACACTGTGATACATGTGTCATGGGGGATTGTAATGACAAGGGCATGGAGCATTGTGATGAGAAGAGTATTGAGCATTGTGATGACAAGTGTCATGGAGCATTCTGCTGACAAGGGCATTTAGCAATGTGATGAGGGGTTTCATGTAGCATTGTGATGAAATGGCATGGAGCATTGTGATGCCAAGGGTCATGGAGTTTGTGATGACAAAGGTCATGGAGCATTTTGATGACAAGGTCCTGGTGCATTGTGATGACTGAAGTCACGGAGCATTGTGATGACAGTGGTCATGGAGCATTGTGATGACAAGGTCATGGTGCATTGTGATGACAGGGGCATGGAACATTTGTCTGACAAGTTTCATGGATTATTGTGATGACAGTGGGCATGGCGCATTGTGATGACAAGGGCATGGAACATTGTGATGACAAGGTCATGGAGTATTGTGAAGAAAGGTGTCAGGGAGCATTGTGATGACATATGTCATTGTCCATTGTGATGACAATGGCATGGAGCATTGTGATACCAAGTGACATGGAGGATTGTGATGACAAAGGTAATGGAGCATTTTGATGACAAGGGCTTGGGACACGGTGATGACAAGTGTCATGGAGCATTGTGATGAGAAGTGCATGGAGCATTGTGATAACAAGGGCCATTGAGAATTTTGATGACAACCTCGTGAAGCATTGTGATGACAAGCGCATGGAGCTTGCTATGACAGGGGTCATAGAGCATTGCGATGACAAGTTCAAGTAGAATTGTAATGACAAGATCATGTAACATTGTGATGAGAAGTGTCATGGAGCATTGTGATGACAAGGACCTGGAGAATTCTGATGAAAAGTTGCATGGAGCATTGTGATTACAAGGGTTTTGAAGCATTGGGATGACAAGGGCATGGAGCATTGTGATGAGAAGGCAATGGAGCATTCTGATGACATGCGTAATGGAGCTTTGTGATGACAAGGGTCACAGAGCATTGTGATAAAAATTTCATGGAGCATTGTGGTGACAAAGGTCACAGAGCTTTGTGTGACCAGGTCATGGACCACTGTTATGACAAATGTCATGAAGCATTGTGATGACTGGAGTCACGGTGCATTGTGATAACAGGGGTCTTGGGGCAATGTGATGAAAAGGGAATGGATCATTGTGATGAAAAAGGCATGGAGCCTTGTCCTGACAGTGTTCAAGGAGCATACTGATGACAAGTGTCAGCGAGCATTGTGATGCCAAGAGTATTGAGCATTGTGGCGACAAAGGTCATGGAGTATTATGATGAGAAGACCTTGCATAATTGTGATGACGAGCGTTATGGGGCATGTGATGACAAGTGTTATGGAACATTGTGATCAAAAGGGTTTGGAGGATTGTGATGACAGAGGCCATGGAGCATTTTGATTTCATTGTGATGACAATAGCATGAATCATTATGATGATGGGCATGGTGCATTGTGATGACAGTGTTCATGGAGCATTGAGATGAAAATTGGCATGGAGAATTGTGCTTACAGAGTTCTTGGTGCATTGTGATGACAAGGATCATGGAGCCTTGTGATGATAAGGCCGTGGAACATTGTGATGGCAGGGCTCATGGAGCATTGTTATGACAGGTGTAATGGAACATTGTGATGACGAGGGCATGGAGCAATGTGATGAGAGATTTTATTGCGCATTGTGATGACAATGGCATGGAGCATTGTGAGGCCAAGGGTCATGGAGCTTTGTGATGACAATTGTCATGGGGCATTTTGATGACAAGGGCGTGGTGCATTGTGATGAGAAGGGCAGGGAGCATTGTGATGACAGGGTCATGGAGCAATTTGAATAAAAGTGTCATGGATTATTTTGATGACAGGTGTTATGGAGCACTGTGATGTCAGGGGTCATGAAGCATTGTGATGAAAGGGGTCATGGAGCATTTTGTGACAGGGGTTATGGAACATTGTGATGTCAGGGGTCATGGAGCATTGTGATGATAAGGGCATGTAGCACTGTGATGACAGTGGTCATGGAACATTGTGATGACAGAGGTGAGCGAGTATTGTGATGACTAGTGATGGAACACTGTGATATATGTGGTGAGAGAGCATTTTGATGAGAAGTGCATGGAGCACTGTGATGACAAGTTTTATGGAGCATAGCGATGAAAAGGATGTGGAGCATTGTGATGAAAAGAGCTTGGCACATTGTGATGACATGTGTGATGGAGAAATTTGCTGACAAGCGCATGGAGCATTTTGATGACAAGTGTCATGGAGTATTGTGCTGACAAAGGTATGGAGCATTGTGATGACAAGGGACACAGAGCATTGTGATTAAAATTTCATGGAGCATTGTGGTGACAAAGATCACTGAGCCTTGTGTGATGAGGGCATGGACCCTTGTGATGAGAAAGGTCATGAATCATTGTGATGACTGGAGTCACGGAGCATTGTGATGACATGGGTCATGGAGCATTTTGATGACAAGGGCATGGAGCAATGTGATGACAGGGGCATGGAACATTGGTCTGACAAGTTTCATGGATTATTGTGATGACAGTGGGCATGGAGCATTGAGATGACAAGGGCATGGAGCACTGTGGTGACAAAGGTCACAGAGCCTTGTGTGACGAGGGCATGGACCATTGTGAGGACAAATGTCATGAAGCATTGTGATGACTGGAGTCAAGGAGCATTGTGATGGCAGGGGTCATGGAGCATTGTGATGACAAGGGCATGGAGCATTGTGATGACAGGGGCATGGAACATTGGTGTGACATGTTTCATGGATTATTGTGATGACAGTGGGCATGACGCATTGTGATGACAAGGGCATGGAACATTGTGATGACAAGGTCATGGATTATTGTGAAGACAGCTGTCAGGGAGCATTGTGATGACATATGTCATTGTCCATTGTGATGACAATGGCATGGAGCATTGTGATACCAAGTGACATGGAGGATTGTGATGACAAAGGTAATGGAGCATTTTGATGACAAGGGCTTGGAACATTGTGATGACAATGGTCATAGAGCCTTGTGATGACAAGGGCATTGAGCATTCTGATGAAAAGGTGCATGTAGCATTGAGATTACAGGGGTTTTGAAGCAATGTGATTAAAAGGGCATGGAGCATTGTGATGAGAAGGCAATGGAGCATTCTGATGACATGTGTCATGGAGCTTTGTGATGACAAGGACATGGAGCACTGTGATTACAGGGGTCTTGGAGCATTGTGATGAAAAGGGAATGGATCATTGTGATGAAAAATGCATGGAGCCTTGTCATGACAGGCTTCAAGGAGCATACTGATGACAACAGTCAGGGAGCATTGTGATGATAAGTGTATTGAGCATTGTGATGACAAAGATCATGGAGCATTGTGATGAGAAGACCATGGATAATTGTGATGACTAGCGTCATGGGGCATTGTGATGACAAGTGTTATGGAACATTGTGATCAGAAGGGTTTGGTGCATTGTGATGACAGAGGTCATTGAGCACTTTGATTTCATTGTGATGACAATAGCATGAAATATTATGGTGATCGCACGGTGCATTGTGTTGACAATTTTCATGGAGCATTGAGATGAAAAGGGGCATGGAGCATTGTGATTACAGGGGTGTTGGAGCATTGTGATGACAAGGGCCATTGAGAATTTTGATGACAACGACGTGAAGCATTGTGATGACAAGCGCATGGAGCTTGCTATGACAGTGGTCATAGAGCATTGCGATGACAAGTGCATGGAGAATTGTGATGACAAGATCATGTAACATTGTGATGAGAAGTGTCAAGAACCATTGTGATGACAAGGACGTGGAGAATTGTAATGACTTGGGACATGGAGCATTGTGATGAACAGGGCATGGAGAATTGTGATAGCAAGACCGTGGAGCATTGTGATGAAAAGTCCATGGAAAATTATGATGAAGAGCGTCATGGATCACTGTAATGACAAGGGGCATGGAGCATTGTGATGACAGGTGTCATGGAGCATTGTTATTACAGTGGTCAAGAAGCATTGTGATGACAAGGGAAAGGAACATTTTGATGACAAGGTCCTGGAGCAGTGTGATGAGAAGACCATGGAGCATTGTGATGACAAGGTCATGGAGCATTGTGATGAGAAGACCATGGATAATTTTGATGACCAGCGTCAAGGGGCATTGTGATTACAAGTGTTATGGAACATTGTGATCAGAAGGGTTCGGGACATTTTGAGGACAGAGGTCATTGACCATTTTGAGTTCATTGTGATGACAATAGCATGAAATATTATGGTGATGGGCACGGTGCATTGCGATGACAGGGTTCATGGAGCATTGAGATGAAAAGGGGCAAGGAACACTGTGATTACAGGGGTGTTGGAGCATTGTGATGACAAGGGCATGGGGCATTCTGTTCAAAAGGTAAAAGGAGCATTGTGATTACAGGGGTATTGAAGCAATGTGATTACAAGGGCAAGGAGCATTGTGATGAGAAGACAATGGAGCATTCTGATGACATGCGTCATGGAGCTTTGTGATGACAAGGACATGGAGCATTGTGATTACAGAGTTCTTGGAGCATTTTGATGACAAGGGTCATGGAGCATTGTGATGAGAAGGTCAAGGAGCATTGGCCTGAAAATGTTCATGGATTATTGTGATGACAGTGGTCAAGGAGCATTGGGATGACAAGGTAATGGAGCATTGTGATGACAACGTCCTGGAGCAGTGTGATGAGAAGACCATGGAGACTTGTGATGACAAGTCTCATGGAGCATTCTGATGAATAGGGGCATGGAGCATTGTGATTACAGGGGTCCTGGAGCATTGTGATGACAAGGGCATGGAGCATTGTGATGAGAAGGCCATGGAGCATTCTGATGACATGTGTCATGGATCTTTGTTATGACAAGGTTATGGAGCATTGTGAATACAGGGGTCTAGGTGCATCGTGATGACAAGGGTCATGTAGCCTTGGATGCCAAGGCTGTGGAACATTGTGATGGCAGGGGTCATGGAGCATTGTTATGACAGGGGTAATGGAGCATTGTGATGACAAGGGCATGGAACATTGGTCTGAAATTTTCATGGATTATTGTGATGAGATTCGGCATGGAACATTGTGATGACTAGGGCATGGAACATTGTGATACATGTGTCATGGAGGATTGTAATGTCAAGGCCATGGAGCATTGTGATGAGAAGAGTATCGAGCATTGTGATGACAAGCGTCATGGAGCACTGTGCTGAAAAGGGCATGGAGCAATGTGATGAGAGATTTCATGTAGCACTGTGATGAAATGGCATGGAGTATTGTGATGCCAAGGGTCATGGAGCTTTGTGATGACAAAGGTCATGGAGCATTTTGATGACAAGGTCGTGGTGCATTGTGATGAGAAGGGCAGGGAGCATTGTGATGACAGGGACATGGAGCAAATTGATGAAAAGTGTCATGGAACATTTTGATGACAGGGGTTATGAAACATTGTGATGTCAGGGGTCATGGAGCATTGTGATGATAAGGGCATATAGCACTGTGATGATAGTGGTCATGGAACATTGTGAGGACAGGGGTGAGTGAGTATTGTGATGACAAGTGATGGAAAATTGTGATATATGTGGTGAGAGAGCATTTTGATGAGAAGTGCATGGAGCATTGTGATGACAAATTTTATGGAGCATAGCGATGAAAATGATGTCGAGCATTGTGATGAAAAGAGCTTGGCACATTGTGAGGACATGTGTCATGGAGCATTGTGCTGACAAAGGCATGGAGCACTGTGATGACAAGGGACACAGAGCATTGTGATCAAAATTTCATGGAGCATTGTGGTGACAAAGATCACAGAGCCTTGTGTGACGAGGGCATGGACCATTGTGATGAGAATGGTCATGAATCATTGTAATGACTGGAGTCACGGAGCACTGTGATGTCAGGGGTCATGGAGCATTGTGATGACAAGGGCATGGAGCATTGTGATGACAGGGGCATGGAACATTGGTCTGACATGTTTCATGGATTATTTTGATGACAGTTGGCATGGCGCATTGTGATGACAGGGGCATGGAACATTGGTCTGACATGTTTCATGGATTACTGTGATGACAGTGGGCATGGAGCATTGACATGACAAGGGCATGGAGCATTGTGGTGACAAAGGTCACAGAGCCTTGTGTGACGAGGGCATGGACCATTGTGAGGACAAAGGTCATGAAGCATTGTGATGACTGGAGTCACGGAGCACTGTGATGACAGGGGTCATGGAGCATTGTGATGACAAGGGCATGGAGCATTGTGAATGACAGGGGCATGGAACATTGGTCTGACATGTTTCATGGATTATTGTGATGACAGTTGGCATGGCGCATTGTGATGACAGGGGCAGAGAACATTTGTCTGATATGTTTCATGGATTATTGTGATGACAAGGGCATGGAACACAGTGATGACAAGGTCATGGAGTATTGTGAAGACAGGTGTCAGGGAGCAGTGTGATGACATATGTCATTGTCCATTGTGATGACAATGGCATGGAGCATTGTGATACCAAGTGTCATGTAGGATTGTGATGACAAAGGTAAAGAAGCATTTTGATGACAAGGGCTTGGAACATTGCGATGACAAGGTTCATGGAGCATTTTGATGACAAGGATGTGGAGCATTGTGATGAAAAATGCATGGTGCATTGTGATGACATGGGTTATGGAGCATTGTGCTGACACGCGCATCGAGCATTGTGATGACAAGGGTCATGGAGCATTGTGCTGACAAGCGCATGGAGCATTTTGATGACAAGTGTCATGGACCATTGTGCTGACAAAAGCATGGAGCATTGTGATGACAAGGGACACAGAGCATTTTCATGAAAATTTCATGTAGCATTGTGGTGACAAAGATCACAGAGCCTTGAGTGACGAGGGCATGGACCATTGTGATGAGAAAGGTCATGAATCATTGTAATGACTGGAGTCAAGGAGCACTGTGATGACATGGGTCATGGAGCATTGTGATGACAAGGGCATGGAGCAATATGATGAGAGGGGCATGGAATATTGGTCGGACAAGTTTCATGGATTATTGTGATGACAGTGGGCATGGAGCATTGAGATGACATGGGCATTGAGCATTTTGGTGACAAGGGTCACAGAGCCTTGTGTGACGAGGTCATGGACCATTGTGAGGACAAATGTCATGAAGCATTGTGATGATTGGAGTCACGGAGCATTTTGATGACAGGTGTCATGGAGCATTGTGATGACAAGGGCATGGAGCAATGTGATGAGAGATTTCATTGAGCATTGTGATGACAATGCCATGGAGGATTGTGATGCCAAGTGTCATGGAGCTTTGTGATGACAAATGTCATGGGGCATTTTGATGACAAGGGCGGTGTATATTGTGATGAGAAGGGCAGGGAGCATTGTGATGACAGGGTCATGGTGCATTTTGAATAAAAGTGTCGTGGAATATTTTGATGACAGGGGTTATAGAACATTGTGTTGTCATGGGTCATGAAGCATTGTGATGAAATGGGTCATGGAGCATTTTGTGACACGGTTATGGAACATTGTGACGTCAGGGGTCATGGAGCATTGTGATGTTAAGGGCATGTAGCACTGTGATGACAGTGGTCTTGGAACATTGTGATGACAGGGGTGAGCGAGTATTGTGATGACTAGTGATGGAACATTGTGATATATGTGGTGAGAGAGCATTTTGATGAGGAGTGCATGGAGCATTGTGATGACAAGTGTTATGGAATATTGTGAAGACAGGTGTCTGGGAGCATTGTGATGACATATGTCATTGCCCATTGTGATGACAATGCCATGGAGCATTGTGATACCAAGTGTCATAGAGGATTGTGATGACAAATGTAATGGAGCATTTTGATAACAAGGGCTTGGAACATGAGATGACAAGGGTCATGGAGCATTGTGATGACAAGGGCATGGAGCATTCTGATGAAAATGTCCATGGAGCATTGAGATTACAGGGGTTTTGAAGCAATGTGATTACAAGGGCATGGAGCATTGTGATGAGAAGGCAATGGAGCATTCTGATGACATGCGTCATGGAGCTTTGTGATGACAAGGACATGGAGCATTGTGATTACAGGGGTCTTGGAGCATTGTGATGAAAAGGGAATGGATCATTGTGATGAAAAATGTATGGAGACTTGTCATGACAGGGTTCAAGGAGCATACTGATGACAACTGTCAGGGAGGATTGTGATGACATATGTCATTGTCCATTGTGATGACAATGGCATGGAGCATTGTGATACCAAGTGTCATGGAGGATTGTGATGACAAATGTAATGGAGCATTTTGATAACAAGGGCTTGGAACATTGAGATGAAAAGGGTCATGGAGCATTGTGATGACAAGGGCATGGAGCATTCTGACGAAAATGTGCATGGAGCATTGAGATTACAGGGGTTTTGAAGCAATGTGATTACAAGGGCATGGAGCTTTGTGATGAGAAGGCAATGGAGCATTGTGTTGACATGCGTCATGGAGATTTGTGATGACAAGGACATGGAGCATTGTGATTACAGGGGTCTTGGAGCATTGTGATGAAAAGGGAATGGATCATTGTGATGAAAAATGCATGGAGCCTTGTCATGACAGGGTTCAAGGAGCATACTGATGACAACTGTCAGGGAGCATTGTGATGACATATGTCATTGTCAATTGTGATGACAATGGCATGGAGCATTGTGATACCAAGTGTCATGGAGGATTGTGATGACAAATGTAATGGACCATTTTGATAACAAGGGCTTGGAACATTGAGATGAAAAGGGTCATGGAGCATTGTGATGACAAGGGCATGGAGCATTCTGACGAAAATGTGCATGGAGCATTGAGATTACAGGGGTTTTGAAGCAATGTGATTACAAGGGCATGGAGCTTTGTGATGAGAAGGCAATGGAGCATTGTGTTGACATGCGTCATGCAGATTTGTGATGACAAGGACATGGAGCATTGTGATTACAGGGGCCTTGGAGCATTGTGATGAAAAGGGAATGGATCATTGTGATGAAAAATGCATGGAGCCTTGTCATGACAGGGTTCAAGGAGCATACTGATGACAACTGTCAGGGAGCATTGTGATGACATATGTCATTGTCAATTGTGATGACAATGGCATGGAGCATTGTTATACCAAGTGTCATGGAAGATTTTGATGACAAGTTTTATGGAACATAGCGAAGAAAAGGATGTGGAGCATTGTGATGAAAAGAGCATGGCACATTGTGATGACATGTGTCATGGAGCATTGTGCTGACAAGCGCATGGAGCATTTTGATGACAAGTGTCATGGAGCATTGTGCTGAAAAAGGCATGGAACACTGTGATGACAAGGGACACAGAGCATTGTGATGGAAATTTCATGGAGCATTGTGGTGACAAAGATCACAGAGCCTTGTGTGACGAGGGCATGGACCATTGTGATGAGAAAGGTCATGAATCATTGTGATGACTGGAGTCAAAGAGCATTGTGATGACAGCGGTCATGGAGCATTGTGATGACAAGGGCACGGAGCAATGTGATGACAGGGGCATGGAACATTGGTCTGACAAGTTTCATGGATTATTGTGATGACAGTGGGCTTGGAGCATAGAGATGACAAGGGCATGAAGCATTGTGGTGACCAAGGTCACAGAGCCTTGTGAGACGAGGTCATGGACCATTGTGAGGAGAAAGGTCATGAAGCATTGTGATGACTGGAGTCACGGATCATTGTGATGACAGGGGTCATGGAGCGTTGTGATGACAAGGGCATGGAGCATTGTGATGACAGGGGAATGGAACGTTGGTCTGACATGTTTCATGGATTATTGTGATGACAGTGGGCAGGGCGCTTTGTGATGACAGGGGCATGGAACATTGTTATGACAAGGTGATGGAGTATTGTGAAGACAGGTGTCAGGGAGCACTGTGATGACATATGTCATTGTCCATTGTGATGACAATGGCATGGAGCACTGTGATACCAAGTGTCATGGAGGATTGTGATGACAAAGGTAATGGAGCATTTTGATGACAAGGGCTTGGAACATTGCGATGACAATCGTCATGGAGCATTGTGATGACAAGGGCATGGAGCATTCTGATGAAAAGTTGCATGAAGCATTGAGATTACAGGGGTTTTGAAGCAATGTGATGACAAGGGCATATAGCATTGTGATGACAAGTACATAGAGCATTGTGATTACAGGGGTCTCGGAGCATTCTGATGAAAAGGGAATGGATCATTGTGATGAAAAATGCATGGAGCCTTGTCATTACAGGGTTCATGGAACAAACTGATGACAACTGTCAGGGAGCATTGTGATGATAAGTGTATTGAGCATTGTGATGACAAAGATCATGGAGCATGTTGATGAGAAGACCATGGATAATTGTGATGACCAGCGTTATGGGGCATTGTGATGACAAGTGTTATGTAACATTGTGATCAGAAGGGTTTGGTGCATTGTGATGACAGAGGTCATTGAGCATTTTGATTTCATTGTGATGAAAATAGCATGAAATATTATGGTGATGGGCACGGTGCATTGTGATGACAGGGTTCATGGAGCATTGAGGTGAAAAGGGGCATGGAGCATTGTGATTACAGGGGTGTTAGAGCATTGTGATGACAAGGGCATGGAGCATTGTGATGAGAAGGCCATGGAGCATTCTGATGACATGCGTCATGGAGCTTTGTGATGACAAGGGCATGGAGAATTGTGATTACAAGGGTCATGGAATATAGTGATGACAGGGGTGAGGGAGTATTGTGATGACTAGTGATGGAACATTGTGATATCAGTGGTGAGAAGGCATTTTGAGGAGAAGTGCATGGAGCATTGTGATGACCAGATTTATGGAGCATTTTGATGACAAGGATGTGGAGCATTGTGATGACAAGTGCATGGTGCAATGTGATGACAAGGGTTATGGAGCATTGTGCTGACACGCACATCGAGCATTGTGATGACAAGTGTCATGGAGCATTGTGCTTACAAAGGCATGGAGCTTTGTGATGACAAGGTTCACAGAGCATTGTGATAAATATTTCATGGGGCATTGTGGTGACAAAGGTCACAGAACTTTGTGTGACCAGGTCATGGACCATTGTGATGACAAATGTCATGAAGCATTGTGATGTCTGGAGTCAGGGAGCATTGTGACAACATGGGTCTTTGAGCATTGTGATGAAAAGGGAATGGATCATTGTGATGAAATAGGCATGGAGCTTTGTCATGACAGGGTTCAAGGAGCATACTGATGACAACTTTCAGGGAGCATTGTGATGATAAGTGTATTGAGCATTGTGATGACAACGATCATGGAGCATTGTGATGAGAAGACCATGGATAATTGTGATGACCAGCGTCATGGGGCATTGTGATGACAAGTGTTACGAAACATTGTGTTCAGAACGGTTTGGTGCATTGTGATGACAGAGGTCATTGAGAATTTTGATTTCATTGTGATGACAATAGCATGAAATATTATGGTGATGGGCACGGTGCATTGTGACGACAGGGTTCATGGAGCATTGAGATGAAAAGTGGCATGGAGCATTTTGATTACAGAGGTGTTGGAGCATTGTGATGAAAAGGGCATGGAGCATTGTGATGAGAAGGCCATGGAAAATTCTGATGACATGCGTCATGGAGCTTTGTGATGACAGAGGTGTTAGAGCATTGAGATGACAAGGGCATGGAACTTTGTGTTGACAAAGGTCACAGAGCCTTTTGTGACGAGGGCATGGACCATTGTGAGGACAAAGGTCATGAAGCATTTTGATGACTGGAGTCACGGAGCATTGTGATGACAGGGGTCATGGAGCATTTTGACGACAAGGGCATGGAGCATTTTGATGACAAGGGCATGGAACTTTGGTCTGACATGTTTCATGGATTATTGTGATGACAGTGCACATGGCACATTGTGATGACAAGGGCAGGGAACATTGTGATGACAAGGTCATGGAGTATTGTGAAGACAGGTTTCAGGGAGCATTGTGATTACATATGTCATTGTTCATTGTGATGACAATGGCATGGCACATTGTGATACTAAGTGTCATGGAGGATTGTGATGACAAAGGTAATGGAGCGTTTTGACGACAAGGGCTTGGAACATTGCGATGACAAGGGTCATGGAGCATTGTGATGACAAGGGCATGGAGCATTGTGATGACAAGCGCCATCGAGAATTTTGATGACAAGGTCGTGAAGCATTGTGATGTAAAGCACATGGAGCTTGCTATGACGTGTCATGGAGCATTGCGATGACAAGTGCATGGAGAATTCTGATGACAAGATCATGTAACATTGTTATGAGAAGTGTCATGGAGCATTGTGATGGCAAGACCGTGGAACATTGTGATGAGAAAACCATGGATAATTGTGATAACGAGCGTCATGGAGCACTGTAATGACATGGGCATGGAGCATTTTGATGACAAGTCTCATGGAGCATTGTGATGACAAGGGTCATGGAGGATACTGATGACAAGCTTGTGAAGTGTTGTGATGACAATGGCATGGAGCATTGTGATGAAAAGTGCATGGAGCCTTTTCATGACACGGTTCAATGAGCATTCTGACGAGAAATGACAGGGAGCATTGTGATGATAAGTGTATTGAGCACTGTGATGACAATGTTCATGGAGCATTGTCATGAGAAGTCCATGGATAATTGTGATGACAGGCATCAAAATGTGTTGTGATGACAAGTGTTATGGAACATTGTGATCACAAGTGTTTGGAGCATTGTGATGACAGAGGTCATGGATCATTTTGATTTCAAGGAACATGGAGCATTTTGATGACAAGGGCTTGAAGCAATGTGATCCCAAGGTTCATGGAGGATTTTGATGACAATGGTAATGGAGAATTATGATGACAAGCGCATGGAGCATTGTGATGACAATGTCATGTAGGATTTTGCTGACAAAGCATGGAGCATTGTGATTACAAGTGTCACTGAGCAATGTGATGACAAGCGTCACAGAGCATTGTGATTACAGGGGCCATGGAACACTGGGATGACAAGGGCATGGATCAATGTGATGACAATGGTCATGGAGCATTTTGATGACAGTGTTCATGGAGCATTTTGATGACATGGGTCATGAAGCATTGTGATGAGAAGGTCATGGAACATTGGGCTGAAAATGTTCATGGAGTATTGTGATGACAGGTGTCATAGAACATTGTGATGACAAGGGAATGGAACATTGTGATGACATGGTGCTGGAGCATTGTGATGAGAAGACCATGGACCCTTGTGATGACAGGTCTCATGGAGCATTCTGATGAAAAGGGGCATAGAGCATTGTGATTACTGAGTTCTTGGAGCATTGTGATGAAAAGGGCATGGAGCATTTTGATGACAGGGGCAAGGAGCATTGGTCTGACAATTTTCATGGATTATTGTGATGACAGTGGGCATGGTGCATTATTATGACAAGGGCATGGATCATTGTGATGACAAGGTAATGGATTATTTTGAAGACCGGTGTCAGGGAGCATTGTGATGACATATGTCATGGTCTCTTGTGATGACAATGCCATGGAGCATTGTGATACCAAGTGTCATGGAGGATTGTGATGACAAAGGTAATGGAGCATTGTGATGGCAAGGGCTTGGAGCATTGTGATGACAAGGGCATGGAGCATTGTGATGACAAGGGCCATTGATAATTTTGATGACAAATTATGAAGCATTGGGATGACAACCACATGGAGCTGGCTATGACTGGGGTCATGGAGCATTGTGATGAAAAGTGCATAGAGAATTGTGATGACAAAGCATTTAACACTGTGAGGAGAAGTGTCATGGAGCATAGTGATTCCAAGGACGTGGAGAACTGTGATCACCAAAGACATGGAGCATTGTGATGACCAGGGCATGCAGCATTGTGATGGCAAGACCGTGGAGCATTGTGATGAGAAGACCATGGATAACTGTGATGAAGAGTGTCATGGAGCACTGTAATGACAAGGGGCATGGAGCATTGTGATGGCAGTTGTTATAGAGAATTCTGATGACAGTGGTCATGGAGCATTGTAATGACAATGGTCAAGGAGAATTCTGATGACTAGCTTGTGGAGTATTGTGATGAAAATGGCATGGAGCATTGTGATGAAAATGACATGGAGCATTGTGATGAAATAGGCATGGAGCCTTTTCATGACAGGGTTCAAGAAGCATTCTGCCGACAAGTGTTAGGGAGCATTGTGATGACAAGTGTATTGAGAATTGTGATGACAAAGGTCATGGAGTATTATGATGACAAGGGCATGGAGCATTGTGATGACAGAGGCATGGAACATTGTTCTGACATGTTTCATGGATTATTGTGATGACAGTGGCATGTCACATTGAGATGACAAGGGCATGGAGCATTGTGGTGAAAAAGGTCACAGAGCCTTGTGTGACGAGGGCATGGACCATTGTGAGGACAATTGTCATGAAGCATTGTGATGACTGGAGTCACGGAGCATTGTGATGACAGGGGTCATGGAGCATTTTGACGACAAGGGCATGGAGCATTTTGATGACAGGGTCATGGAACTTTGGTCTGACATATTTCATGGATTATTGTGATGACAGTTGGCATGGCACATTGTGATGACAAGGGCAGGGAACATTGTGATGACAAGGTCATGGAGTATTGTGAAGACAGGTGTCAGGGAGCATTGTGATTACATATGTCATTGTTCATTGTGATGACAATGGCACGGCACATTGTGATACAAAGTGTCATGGAGGATTGTAATGACAAAGGTAATGGAGCGTTTTGATGACAAGGGCTTGGAACATTGCGATGACAAGGGTCATGGAGAATTGTGATGACAAGGGCATGGAGCACTGTGATGACAAGCGCCATTGAGAATTTTGATGACAAGGTCGTGAAGCATTGTGATGAAAAGCACATGGAGCTTGCTATGAAACGGGTCATAGAGCATTGCGATGACAAGTGCATGGAGATTTGTGATGACAAGAACATATATCATTGTGATGAGAAGTGTCAAGAAGCATTGTGATGACAAGGACGTGGAGAATTGTGATGAAAAGGGACATGGAGCATTGAGATGACCAGGGCATGGAGCATTGTGATGGTAAAACCGTGAAGGATTGTGATGAGAAGACGTTGGGTAATTCTGATGACGAGCATCATGGAGCACTGTACTGACAAGGGGCAAGGAGCATTGTGATGACAGGTGTCAGGGAACATTGTGATGACATGGGTCATGGAGCATTGTGATGACAAGGCCGTGGAACATTGTGATGGCAGGGGTCATGGAGCATTGTTATGACAGGTGTAATGGAGCATTGTGATGAAAAGGGCATGGAGCATTGTGATGACAAGTGTCATGGAGCACTGTGATGACAATGGCAGGGAGCATTGTGATTACAAGGGACATTGAGAATTTTTAAAACAATGTCATGAAGCATTGTGTTGACAAACATATGGATCTTGCTATGACAGGGTACAGGGAGAATTGCGATGACAAGTTCATGGAGAATTGTGATGACAAGAGCATGTAACATTGTGATGAGAAGTGTCATGGAACATTGTGAAGACAAAGAGGAGGAGAACTGTGATGACAAGGGACATGAAGCATTGTGATGACCAGGGCATGGAGCAATGTGATGGCAACACCGTCGAGTATTGTGATGAGAAGACCATGGATAATCGTGGTGACAAGCATCATGGAGCATTATGATGACAAGAGCCATGCAGCATTCTGACATAAGATATCACTTATAAAGGAAATGTAAACATGGGTACACATGAACTGAATTAGTAAAGAGAACAGAGTCTCACATGTAGAAAATATACTTATGACTGCTTAAGGGGAAAGGAGAGGTGGGGAGATGCATAAAGCCAGAATTTGATATTAACACAGGTACCATTACATAATCCAAATACAGAATAGACAAGACCTACTCCTTCCTCAGTGAACGGGATTCAAAACCCCTATTCTCCGCAGAGGAATATATCTGACTAGTAAGAATCTTAAAACCTATGTATTGATATGTCTCCGTAAGGGAATCAGGTGTGTCTAGAGTGGCATAAACATGGCAGTGAAAATCAGGTGAAACCCATGATAAAAAGGAATTTAAAAACAAAACAAAAAAACAGGGAAATTCTTTACAATTCCTTCAGGGGCTCTGATGAAACCTAGAATGACCCTATCTACGACAGCTGGATGTGGCATAAGCCTGGACACTTCGGACTGAGAGGATTGGTGAGATTCAGTGAACAATTGAAGACCCTTTAAAGCAATAATGTGTGGCACCCATTCCTTGGGTCCCAACTCTTAAGGAAGAAGGGAATATTACTACAGCTATAACATGTACGGGAAACCTAGAGAAGGGATAATCTGTGAAGTAACGAAAGGTTTCTAAAACTCAACTAATAGTCCCTCTCCTGGTGCTCTGGTTTGAATTTCCAACTGCTTTACTATCAATCTCCCAAATTGGAGAGACAGCCCCTTTAAACTCCTGTTTCACACAGGTTGTCAATTTGGCAGAGGATGAAAGGGAAGAGGGAGAACCAATGACAGAGTAGCTGTTAGGCATTTGGACGGTCACAGGTCACTCTAATTTCCCGGCAGGAAGAAGAATTAACCAAAGTCTCAGCCACCCGCCGGGAACCAGTAGAGGTCCAGAACCAAAATTTTGTACTTGTGGTCAGCTCACCAAAAACGAGTTGAAAAATGGAGCTCAGTGGCACAGCAGTTCATAAACTGGCAGAGTAATAAAGGACAACTAACGTCCAATAGTCTGTTGAGGGAAGGCAACGAGGCGGGCTTGAAAGCGAGCCAGAATAGCAGGAAACAGATTTCAAGAGGTACATTGGAATCGCCTTTAAAGCATAAGAAGAGGGGCACAATTTCGACAATGATGCACTTGGCCAAAAAGGGCGTATGCGTTTTCTCCTGAATATATTCAGGAGAAAAAGCATACGCCCTTTTTGGCCAAGCAAGCAAGCGGCCAATGCAAATCTGCAATACAAAGAAGTGTCAATTCCCACCGATCAAAGGGGACATCCGCAAAATGTATAAAAAACAGAAAGGCAAGACAGGACCTGTAGAACATGGAGCCTAATTATGCTGACTGGTAGGTTGTAATTTGCCAACTGCCTCTCTGGAGGACTGCATTGTGTTCCCTAAAACAGCTAAACAACAGAGCTACAGAGCCAAGGGCACTTCCAGTCTAGCGAATATACCTTGGGAAAAATGCAAATCAATAAGACAGAGCCACCCCAAAATTTAGGGCTGCACTGCTTACAAGAACCTCAACTTGGGTACACCTTAACTACCCCAGGAAAGACAAAAATGGTTCAACAAATTGTGTTAATTACGTACGACAGAATATCCCTCAGCCATGAAATCAATGTCATAAGGCCAGTAGCATCAAAATGAGTGGATTAAGGTACGATGATTCTAAGTGAAATAAGTCACAGAGAAAATGAAACTTATCATAAGATATCACTTATGAAGGTCCTGTAAACATGGCTACACCTGAACTGAGTTACGAAAGAGAACAGTGTCTCATATTTAGAAAACACTTTTATGCCTGCTTAAGGGGGAAGGAGAGGTGGGGTGATGCATAAAACCAGAGTGTGATATTAGTACAGGTACCGTTCCAAAAACCAACTACGGAAAAGACAAGACCTACACCTTCCTCAGTGAAAGGGACTCAAATCACCATATTTCCCGCAGAGGAATATATATGACTAGTAAGAATCTTAAAACCTATGTATTGATATGTCTCCGTAAGGGAATCAAGTGTGTCTAGACTGGCATAAACATGGCAGTGAGAATCAGCTCAAACCCACTATAAAAAGGAATTTGAAAAACAAAACAAAAAAACAGCGAAATTCTCTACAATTCCTTCAGGGACTCTGATGAAACCTGGAATGACCCTATCTACAACGACAGCTGGATGAGGCATAAGGCTGGACACTTGGGACTGAGAGGATTGGTGAGATATGGTGAGCAAATGCAGACCATTTAAAGCAATAATGCATGGCACACATTCCAAGGATCCCAACTCTCCAGGTTGAAGGGAATATTACTACAGCTATAACATGTATGTGAAACCTAGAGAATGGACACATTGTGAATACGAAATGTTTCTAAAACTCAACAAATAGTCCCTCTCCTGGTGCTCCGGTTTGACTTTCCAACTGCTTTACTATCAATGTCCCAACTTGGAGAGACAGCCCCTTTAACCTCCTGGATGGCACAGTTTGCCAATTTAGCAGAGGATGAAAGGGAAGAGGGAGAACCAATGAGAGAGTAGCTGTTAGGCATTTGGACGGGCACATGTCACTCTAATTTCCTGGCAGGTATAAGAATTAACCAAAGTCTCAGCCACCCGCCGGGAACCAGTATAGTTCCTGAACCAAAGTTTTGGACCTGCCGTCATCTCACAAATAACGAGTTGAAAAATGGAGCTCAGGGGCACAGCAACTCACAAACTGCAGAGTAATAAAGGACAACTATCGTCCAAAAATCCGCTGAGGGAAGGCAACGAGGCGGACTTGAAAGTGAGCGAGAATAGCAGGAAACAGATTTCAAGAGGTACATTGGAATCACCTTTAAAGCACATGAAGAGGGGCACAACTTCGAAAACGATGCACTTGTCCAAAAAGGGCGTATGCATTTTCTTCTGAATATATTCAGGAGAAAATGCATACGCCCTTTTTGGCCAAGCAAGCACGTGGGCAATGAAAACCTGCACTATAAAGAAGTATCACTTCCCACCTGTAAAAAGGGATATACGCAAAATGTGTAAAATCCAGAAAGGCAAGAAAGGCCCTGGAGAACAGGGAGCCTTGTTATGCTGATGGGCAGGATGTAAATTGACAACTGCCTCTCTGGAGGAGTGCATTGCGTTCCCTAAAACAGGTAAAAAACAGAGCTACGGAGCCAAGGGCACTTCCAGTCTAGGGAATATACCTTGGTAAAACTGAAAATCAATAAAACAGAGCAAACACAAAATTGAAGGCTGAACTACTTACAAGACCCTGAACTTGGGTACACCTTAAATATCCCAGGAAAAACAAAAATGGTTCAAGAAATTGTGTTACTTACGTACAATTGAATACGCCTCAACCATGAAATCAATGTCATAAGGCCAGTAGCAGCAAAATGAGTGGATTCAGGTACGATGATTCTAAGTGAAATAAGTCACAGAGAAACAGAAACTTATCATAAGATATCACTTATGAAGGCCCTGTAAACATGTCTACACACGAACTGAGCTACGAAAGAGAACAGAATCTCACATTTAGAAAACACTCTTATGCCTGCTTAAGGGGGAAGGGAGGTGGGGTGATGCATAAAACCAGAGTGTGATACTAGTACAAGTACCATTCCAAAAACCAACTACGGAAAAGACAAGACCAACACTTTCCTCAGTGAAAGGGACTCAAAACCCCATAATTCCTGCAGAGGAATATATCTGACTAGTAAGAATCTTAAAACCTCTGTACTTATATGTCTCCGTAAGTGAATCAAGTGTGTCTAGACTGGCATAAACATGGCAGTGAGAATCAGCTCAAACCCTCTATAAAAATGAATTTGAAAAACAAAACAAAAAAACAGGGAAATTCTATACAATTCCTTCAGGGGCACTGAAGAAGCCTGGAATGACCTTATCTACAACGACAGCTGGATGTGGAATAAGGCTGGACACTTGGGACTGAGAGGATTGGTGAGATTTGGTGAGCAAATGCAGACCATTTAAAGCAATAATGCATGGCACACATTCCAAGGGTTACAACTCTCCAGGTTGAAGGGAATATTACTACAGCTAAAACATGTATGTGAAACCTAGACAATGGACACATTGTGAATATGAAAGGTTTCTAAAACTCAACTAATAGTCCCTCTACTGGTGCTCCGCTTTGACTTTCCAACTGCTTTACTCTCAATGTCCCAAATTGTAGAGACAGCCCCTTTAACCTCCTGGTTCGCACAAGTTGCCAATATGGCACAGGATGAAAGGGAAGAGGGAGAACCAATGAGAGAGTAGTTGTTAGGCATTTGGACGGGCACATGTCACTCTAATTTCCCGGCAGGTAGAAAAAGTAGCCAAAGTCTCAGCCATCCGTCGGGAAACAGTATAGTTCCTGAACCAAAGTTTTGGACCTGCCGTCAGCTCACAAAAAATGAGTTGAATAATGGAGCTCAGGGCACAACAATTCACAAACTGGCAGAGTAATAAAGGACAACTATCGTCCAAAAATCCTTTGATGGAAGGCAACGAGGTGGACTTGAATGTGAGCGAGAATAGCAGGAAACAGATTTCAAGAGGTACATTGGAATCACCTTTAAAGGACAGGAAGAGGGACACAACTTCGACAATGATGCACTTGGCCAAAAAGGGCGTATACATTTTCTCCTGAGTATATTCAGGAGAAAACGCATACGCCCTTTTTGGCCAAGCAAGCAAGCGGGCAATTCAAATCTGCACTACAAAGAAGTATCACTTCCCACCGGTAAAAAGGGACATCCGCAAAATGTGTAAAAACCAGAATGGCAAGAAAGGCCCTGGAGAACAGGGAGCCTAGTTATGCTGATGGGCAGGATGTAAATTGACAACTGCCTCTCTGGAGGAGTGCATTGTGTTTCCTAAAACAAGTAATCAACAGAGCTACAGAGCCAAGGGCACTTCCAGTCTAGGGAATATACCTTGCTAGCACTGAAAATCAATAAGACAGAGCCACCCCAAAATTGAGGGCTGCACTGCTTACAAGAACCTCAACATGGATACACCTTAAATATCCCAGGAATCACAAAAATGGTTCAAGAAATTGTGTTACTTACATAAGATGGAATATCCCTCAGCTATCAAATCAATGTCATAAGGCCAGTAGCAGCAAAATGAGTGGATTCAGGTTCGATGATTCTATGTGAAATAAGTCACAGAGAAAAGAAAACTTATCATAAGATATCACTTATGAAGGTCCTGTTAACATGGCTACACATGAACAGAGTTAGGAAAGAGAACAGAGTCTCACATTTAGAAAACATTCTTATGCCTGCTTAAGGGTGCAGGATAGGTGGGGTGATGCATCAAACCAGAGTTTCATATTAGTACAGGTACCGTTCCAAAAACCAACTACGGAATAGACAAGACCTACACCTTCCTCAGTGAAAGGGACACAAAACACAGTATTTCCCGGCGAGGAATATATCTGACTAGTAAGAATCTTAAAACCTATATATTGATATGTCTCTGTAAGGGAATCAAGAGCGTCTAGACTGGCATAAACATGGGAGTGAGAATCAGCTCAAACCCACTATAAAAAGGAATTTCGAAAACAAAACAAAAAAACAGGGAAATTCTTTACAATTCCTTCAGGGGCTCTGATGAAACCTGGAATGACCCTATATACAACAACAGCTGGATGTGGCATAAGGCTGGACACTTGGGACTGAGAGGATGGGTGAGATTTGGTGAGCAAATGCAGACCATTTAAAGCAATAATGTGTGACACACATTCCAAGGATCCCAACTCTCCAGGTTGAAGGGAATATTACTACAGCTATAACATGTACGGGAAACCTAGAGAATGGACACACTGTGAATACGAAAGGTTTCTAAAACCCAACTAATATTCCCTCTCCTGGTGCTCTGGTTTGACTTTACAACTGCTTTACTATCAATCTCCCAACTTGGAGTGACAGCCCCTCAAACCTCCTCTTCGCACACGTTGCCAATTTGGCAGAGGATGAAAGGGAAGAGGGAGAACTAATGAGAGAGTAGCTGTTAGGCATTTGGACGGTCACATGTCACTCTAATTTCCCGGCTGGAAGAAGAATTAACCAAAGTCTCAGCCACCCGCCGGGAACCAGTAGAGGTCCAGAACCAAAATTGTGGACTTGCGGTCAGCTCACAAAAAACGAGTTGAAAAATGGAGCTCATGGGCACAGAAATTCACAAATTGGCAGTGTAATAATGGACAACTATCGTCCAAAAATCTGTTGAGGGAAGGCAACGAGGGAGACTTGAATGTGAGCCAGCATAGCAGGAAACAGATTTCAAGAGGTACATTGGAATCACCTTTAAAGCACAGGAAGAGGGGCACAATTTCGACAGTGATGCACTGGGCTAAAAAAGGGCGTATGCGTTTCCTCCTGAATATATTCAGGAGGAAACGCATACGCCATCTTTGGCCAAGCAAGGAAGCGGGCAATTCAAACCTGCACTACAAAGAAGTATCACTTCCCACCTGTAAAAAGGGATATACGCAAAATGTGTAAAAACCAGAGAGGCAAGAAAGGCCCTTGAGAATAGGGAGCCTAGTTATGCTGATGGGCAGGATGTTAATTGAAAACTGCCTCTCTGGAGGAGTGCATTGCATTCCCTAAAACAGGTAAACAACAGAGCTACAGAGCTAAGGGCACTTCCAGTCTAGGGAATATACCTTGGTAAAACTGAAAATCAATAAAACAGAGCCAACACAAAATTGAGGGCTGAACTGCTTACAAGACCCTCAACTTGGGTACACCTTAAATATCCCAGGAAAGACAAAAATGGTTCAAGAAATTGTGTTACTTATGTACAATTGAATACCCCTCAACCATGAAATCAATGTCATAAGGCCAGTAGCAGCAAAATGAGTGGATTCACGTACGATGATTCTAAGTGAAATAAGTCACAGAGAAGAAGAAACTTATCATAAGATATCACTTAGGAAGGCCCTGTAAACATGGCTACACATGAACTGAGCTACGAAAGAAAACAGAATCTCACATTTAGAAAACACTCTTATGCCTGCTTAAGGGGGAAGGAGAGGTGGGGTGATGCATAAAAGCAGAGTGTGATACTAGTACAAGTACCATTCCAAAAACCAACTACAGAAAAGACAAGACCAACACTTTCCTCAGGGAAAGGGACTCAAAACCCCATAATTCCTGCAGAGGAATATATCTGACTAGTAAGAATCTTAAAACCTCTGTACTTATATGTCTCCGTAAGGGAATCAAGTGTGTCTAGACTGGCATAAACATGGCAGTGAGAATCAGCTCAAACCCACTATAAAAAGGAATTTGAGAAACAAAACAAAAAAACAGGGAAATTCTATACAATTCCTTCAGGGGCTGTGATGAAACCTGGAATGACCCTATCTACAACGACAGTTGGATCGGGCATAAGGCTGGACACTTGGGACTGAGAGGATTGGTTAGATTCGGTGAGCAAATGCAGACCATTTAAAGCAATAATGCATGGCACACATTCCAAGGGTCCCAACTCTCCAGCTTGAAGGGAATATTATTACAGCTATAACATGTATGTGAAAACTAGAGAATGGACACATTGTGAATATGAAAGGTTTCTAAAACTCCACTAATAGTCCCACTCCTGGTGCTCCGGTTTGACTTCCAACTGCTTTACTATCAATGTCCCAACTTGGAGAGACAGCTCCTTTAACCTCCTGGTTCGCACAGGTTGCCAATTTGGCAGAGGATGAAAGGGAAGAGGGAGAAACAATGAGAGAGTAGCTGTTAGGCATTTGGACGGGCACATGTCACTCTGATTTCCCGGCAGGTGGAAGAATTAGCCAAAGTCTCTGCCACCCGCTGGGAACCAGTATAGTTCCTGAACCAAAGTTTCGGACCTGCCGTCAGCTCACAAAAAAACAAGTTGAAAAATGGAGCTCAGGGGCACAGCAATTCACAAACTGGCAGAGTAATAAAGGACAACTATCATCCAAATATCTGTTGAGGGAAGGCAACGAGGCAGACTTGAAAGCGAACCAGAACAGCAGGGAACATATTTCAAGAGGTACATGGGAAACACCTTTAAAGCACAGGAAGAGGGTCACAACTTCGACAATCATGCACTTGGCCAAAAAGGGCGTATGCATTTTCTCCTGAATATATTCAGGAGAAAACGCATACGCCCTTTTTGGCCAAGCAAGCAAGCGGGCAATGCAAATCTGCACTACAAAGAAGTATCACTTCCCACCGGTAATAAGGGATATCCGCAAAATGTGTAAAAACCAGAATGGCAAGAAAGGCCCTGGAGAACTGGGAGCCTAGTTATGCTCATGGGCAGGACGTAAATTGCCAACTGCCTCTCTGGATGTGTGCATTGTGTTCCATAAAACAAATAAACAACAGAGCTAAAGAGCCAAGGGCACTTCCAGTCTAGGGAAGATACCTTGGGAAAATTGAAAATCAATAAGACAGAGCCACCCCAAAATTGAGGGCTGCACTGCTTACAAGAACCTCAACTTGGGTACAACTTAAATATACCAGGAAAGACAAAATTGGTTCAGGAAATTGTGTGACTTACGTACAATGGAATACCCCTCAGCCATGAAATCAATGTCATAAGGCCAGTAGCAGCAAAATGAGTGGATTCAGGTACAATGATTCTAAGTGAAATAAGTCACAGAGAAAAAGAAACTTATCATAAGATATCACTTATGAAGGTCCTCTAAACATGGCTACACATTAACTGAGGTAGGAAAGAGAACAGTGTCTCACATTTAGAAAACACTCTTATGCCTGCTTAAGGGGGAAGGAGAGATGGGGTGATGCATAAAACCAGAGTTTGATATTAGTACAGGTACCGTTCCAAAAGCCAGATACAGAATAGAAAAGACCTACACATTCCTCAGTGAAAGGGACACAAAACACCATATTTCCCACAGAGGAATATATCTGACTAGAAAGAATCTTAAAATCTATGTATTAATATGTCTCCATAAGGGGATTAACTGTGTCTAGACTTGCATAAACATTGCAGTGAGAATCAGATCAAAACCACTATAAAAAGGAATTTCAAAAAGAAAAAAAAGAACACGGAAATTCTTTACAATTCCTTAAGGGGCTCTGATGAAACCTGAAATGACCCTATCTACAACTACAGCTGGAAGAGGCATAAGGCTGAACACTTGGGAATGAGAGGATTCGTGAGATTCGGTGAGCAAATGCAGACCATTTAAAGCAATTATGTGTGCCACACATCCAAGGGTCCCAACTCTCCAGGTAGAAGGGAATATTACTACAGCTATAACATGTACAGGAAACCTAGAGAATGGACACACTGTGAATACAAAAGGTTTCTAAAACTCAACTAATATTCCCTCTCCTGGTGCTCCGGTTTGACTTTCCAACTGCTTTACTATCAATCAACCAAATTAGAGAGACAGCCCCTTTAAAATACTGGTTCGCAAAGGTTGCCAATTTGGCAGAGGATGAAATGGAAGATGGAGAACCAATGAGAGAGTAGCTGTTAGCCATTTGGACGGGCACATGTTACTCTGATTTCCCGGCAGGTAGAAGAATTAACCAAAGTCTCAGCCACCCACCAGGAACCAGTATACGTCCTGAATCAAAATTTTGGACTTGCGGTCAGCTCACAAAATACGAGTTGAGAAATGGAGCTCAGGGGCACAGCAATTCACAAACTGGCAGAGTAATAAAGGACAACTATCGTCCAAAAATCTGTTGAGGGAAGGCAAAGAAGCGGACTTGAAAGCGAGCCAGAATAGCAGGAAACAGATTTCAAGAGGTACATTGGAATCGCCTTTAAAGCACAGGAAGATGGGCACAACTTCGACAATGATGCACTTGGCAAAAAAGGGCGTATGCATTTTCTCCTGAATATATTCAGGAGAAAACGCTTATGCCATAATTGGCCAAGCAACTAGGCAGGCAATACAAATCTGCACTACAAAGAAGTATCACTTCCCACAGGTCAAGAAGGAAATCGCAAAATGTGTAAAAACGAGAAAGTGAAGACCGGTGCTGGAGAACAGGGAGCCTAGTTTTGCTGAAGGGCAGGATGTAAATTGCCAACTGCCTCTCTGGAGGAGTGTGTTGTGTTCCCTAAAACAAGTAAACAACAGAGCTACAGATCCAAGGGCACTTCCAGTCTAGGGAAGATACCTTGGGCAAACTGAAAATCAATAAGACAGAGCCACCCCAAAATTTAGGGCTGCACTGATTACAAGAACCACAACTTGGGTACAAGTTAAATATCCCAGAAAAGACAAAAATGCTTCAAGAAATTGTGGTACTTACGTACGATGGAATATCCCTCAGCCATGAAATCAATGTCATAAGGGCAGTAGCAGCAAATGAGTGGATTCAGGTACAATGATTCTAAGTGAAATAAGTCACAGAGAAAAAGAAACTTATCAGAAGATATCACTTATGAAGGTCCTGTAAACATGGCTACACATGAACTGAGTTAGGAAAGACAACAGAACAATGAAACTTATCATAAGATATCAGTTATAGCGGGAATGTACACATGGCTACACATGAACTGAATTACAAACACAACAGAGTCACACATTTAGAAAACAAACTTCTGCCTGATTAAGGGGAAAGGAGAGGTGGGGTTATGCATAAATCCACAGTCCTTAATTAGCACAGATATCGTTCCATAAACCAAGTATGTAATAGACAGCACCTACTCCCGCAAAATGAACTGGACTCAACAACCCCTATTCATTGAAGAGGAATATATCTGACTAGTAAGTATTTTAAAACTTATGTATTCTCATGTCTCCATAAAGGAATCATGTGTGTGTATAATGACATGAACACAGCACTGAAATTCAGCTAAACCCCCTTATAAAAATAAATTTCAAAAGCAAAATGCAAAAACAGCGAAACAGGGAGAAAGTCTTAAAAATTACGTTCAGGGCCTGTGATGCAACCTGGATTGACCACCTTTACATCCACAGCTGGATGAGACATCAGACTGGACACTTGGGTCTGACAAGATTGCTGAGGTTGTGTGAGCAAAAGAACACCACTTAGAGCAATACTGTGTGCTACCCATTCTAGTGGCCCCATCTCTCCATGTTTAAGGGAATCTTCCTACAGTTAACACATGCATGGGAAACCCAGTGGATGGTACACTGTGTAATCGGGAAAGTTTTCTAAAAGGTACCTCATTTTTCCTTTCCTCATGCTCAGCTTCGCCATTCCATCAGCATTACTAAAAATCTCCCCACTTGGAGTGTCAGCGCCTTTACCCTCCTGTTACGCACAGTTTGCAAATTGTGCAGAGGATGAACAGGAAGAGGGGAAACAAATGAGAGATTAGCTGTAGGTGTTTGGATGGGCACATGTCACTCTAGTTTCCCATCAGGAAGAAGAATTAAACACAGGCTCAGCCTGCAACCCCGGGACCAGACTAGGGCCTAAAGCCATCCTGCGGTATTGCAGCCAGCTCAAAATAATCAAGTTGAAAAATGGAAATCAGGGGCACAGCAATTCACAAACTTGCAGAGTTATAAAGGACAACTATCATCCAGAAATATATTGAGGTAAGGCAGTGAAGAGGATTTGAATGCAAGGCAGAATTGAAGGAAACAGATTTCAAGAGGTAGATTGGAGTCGTCTTTAAAGCACATGAAAAGCGACAGAACTTCGACAATGTTGCCCTTGGCCGAAAAGGGAGTATGTGTATTTTCTTGAATATATTCGGGAAAAAAATGCATACGCCCTTTTTGGCCAAGCAAGCCATCAGGCATTGCAAATCCACCCTACATAGAAGTGTCACTTACCTCCGGTCAAAAGGGCTATCCAAAAATAGTGTAAAAACTACAAATACAGGACAGGCCATGGAGAAAAGGGAGCCTGGTTACGCCGATGGACAGGATGTAAATGGGCAACATCCTCTCTGGAGAACTGTATGTTGTTTTCTAAAACAGAGCTACAGAGCATAGCACACTTCCACTCATGGGCGTGTATTTTGGGAAAATTAAAAATCCACAACACATAGCCACCCCAAAGTTTAGGGCTGCTCTGTTTACAAGAACCTCGACTTTGGTACACTTTAAATATCCCAGGAAAGGGAAAATAATGGATAAAGATGTCGTGGTACTTTTATACAATGGAATGTCACTCAGACATAAAATCAATGTCATAAGGCCAAGAGCAGCATAATGAGTGGCTTTAGGTATGATGATGCTAAGGGAAATGAGCCACAAAGAAAAAGAAACTTATTGTAACATATCACTTATAGAGAGAATGTAAACATGGATACACATGAACTGAATTTCAAAAGAGAACAGAGTTACACATTTAGAAAACACACTTATGCCTCCTTAAGGGGAAAGGTGACGTGGGGTGATGTGTAAAAGCAGAGTTTGATATTAGCACAGATACCATTCCATATACCAAATATGTAATAGACAAGACCTACTCCTTTCTCAATGAACTGGACACAAAACACCCTATTCACTGAAGAGGAATATATCTGACTGCTAATAATCTTGAAACCTATGTATTTATATGTCTCAATAATGGAATCAAGTGTATGTAGATTGGCATAAACACAGATCAATGGAACAGGACAGAAAGCTAAGAGATAAACCAACATACCTATGGCTATCTCATCTATGACAAAGGAGCTAAGGATATACAATGGAGAAAAGACAGACTCTTCAGTAATTGGTGCTGGGAAAACTGGACCCCTACACATAAAAGAATGAAATTAGAACACTCCACAACACCATACACAAAAATAAACTCTAAATTGATTAGAGATCTAAATATAAGGCCAGACACTATAAAACACTTAGAGGAAACCATAGGCAGAACACTCTATGACATAAATCACAGCAAGATCCTTTTTGACCCACCTCCTAGAGAAATGGAAATAAAAACAGAAATCAACAAATGGGACCTAATGAAACTTAAAAGCTTTTACACAGTACAAAAAAACATAAACAAGATGCAAAAACAACCCTCAGAACGGGAGAAAATATTTTCAAATGAAGCAATTGATAAAGGACTAATCTCCAAAGTTTACAAGCACCTCATGTAGCTCAATATCACAAAAACAAACAACCCAATCCAAAAACGGGCAGAAAACCTAAATAGACATTTCTCCAAAGAAGATATACAGATTACCAAGAAACACATGAAAGGATGCTGAACATCACTAATCATTAGAGAAATGCAAATCAAAACTACCGTGAGGTATCACCTCACAGCAGTCAGAGTGGCAATCATCAAAAAAATCTACAAAACAATAAATGATGGAGAGGCCTTTATTGGAGAAAAGGGAACACACTTGCACTGTGGGTGGGAATGTAAATTGATATGGGCTCTAGGGAGAACAGTACGGAGGTTCCTTTAAATAACTAACAATAGAAGTACCATATGACACAACAATCCAACTACTGGGCATTTACCTTGCGAAAACGATAATTCAAAAAGAGTTATGTACAAAAATATTCATTGAAGCTCTATTTACAATAGCCAGGACATGGAAGCAACCTAAGTGTCCATCGACAGATGAATGGATAAAGAAGATCTGGCTCATATATACAATAGAATATTACTCAGCCATAAAAAGAAGCAAAACTGAGTTATTTGTACTGAGGTGGATGGATTAGAATCTGTCCTACACAGTGAAGAAAGTCAGAACGGGAAAAATAAATACTGTATGTTAACAGAGATATACGGAATCTAATGAAGAAAAAAAAAAGATTATGAAGAACCAAGTTGCAGGACAGGATTAAGGACACAGAAGTAGAGAAAGGACTTGAGGACACCGGAAAGGGTATGGGTAAGCTGGGACGAAGTGAGAGAGTGGCATGGACATAAATATATTACCACATGTAACACTGATAGCTACTGGGAATCAGCCACATAGAACAGGGAGATCAGCTCGGTGCTTTGTGACCACATAAAGAGGTGGGATATGGAGTGTGGGAGGGAGATGCAAGAGCAAGGGGATCTGGTGATATTTGTATATGTATAGCTGATTCACTTTGTTATACAGCAGAAACTAACACTCCATTGTAAAGCAATTATACTCCAATAAACGTGTAAAAGGAAAAAAAAAAAAAAAAAGCCCAGGGATAAACCTACACACCTATGGTCAACTAATCTATGACAAAGGAGGCAAGACTATACAATGGAGATAAGACAGTCTCTTCAATCAGTGGTGCTGGGAAATATGGACAGCTACATGTAAAAAATGAAATTAGAACACTCCCCAACACCATACATAAAAATATATTCAAAATGGATTAGAGACCTTAATGTAAGACCGGAGAGTATAAAACTCTGAGAGGAAAACTTACGAAGAATACTCTGACGTAAATCACAGCAAGATCTTTTTTTGATCCACCTCCTATACTAATGAAATAAAAAATAGAAGCTAAACAGATAAGACCTAATGAAACGTAAAAGATTTTGCAAAGCAAAGGAAACTACAAACAAGACGAAAAGACAACCCTCAGAATGGCAGAATATATTTGCAAACGAATCAATGGACAAATGATTAATCTCCAATATATATAAACAGCTCATGCAGGTCAACATTAATAAGACAAAAAACCCAATACAAAAATGGAAGCAGATCTAAATAGACATTTCTTCCAAGAAGACATAGAGATGGCCAAGATGCACATGAAAATCTGCTCAACATCACTAATTATTAGATAAATGGAAATCAAAACTACAATGAGGTATCACGTCACACCTGTTAGAATGGGCATCATCAGAAAATCTACAAACAACAAATGCTGGAGAGGGTGTGGAGAAAAGGAACCTTCTTCCACTATTGTTGGGAATGTAAATCGATACAGTCTCTATGGAGAACAGAATGGAGGTTCCTTAAAAAACTATAAATAGAATTACCATATAATCCAGCAATCCCACTACTGGGCATATACCGAGAGAAAACCATAAATCAAAAAGACACATTCACCACAATGTTCATTGCAGCACTATTTACAATAGCCAAGTAATGAAAGCAACCTAAGTGCCCACAGACAGACGAATGGATAAAGATGTGGTACATATATACAGAGGAATATTACTCAGCCATACATAGGAATGAAATTGGGTCATTTGTAGAGACCTTGATGGATCTAGAGACTGTCATACAGAGTGAAGTAAGTCAGAAAGAGAAAAACAAATATTGTATATTAATGCATATATGTGGAACCCAGACAATTGGTACAGATGAACCGGTTTGCAGGGCAGAGATAGAGACACAGATGTAGAGAACAAACATATGGACACCAAGAGGGGAACGCAATGTGAGGGTGGTGGTGGGATGAATTGGGAGACTGGGATTCACATGTGCACACTTATATGTATAACATAGATATCCAATAAGAACCTGCTGTATAAAAGAAATAAATAAATTTTAAAAAAATTAAAAATAAATAAATAACATTTAATAAAATAAAATAGAAAAAAAGTTTTTCCCTTCATATAGACGTCTTTATATTAATGCATTATTTCCATGTTTATATCTCTAAATTAAGAAAAAGAGGAGTAAATAAAACCTACCTTGAACCAAAAAGAAAAAAAGGAAAAAAAAAATACAGAAACCACCAGTTATACAGAGGAAAATCGTATCAGGGCACTTGCTCCAGTGGTAAAAAATTCTTAAGTTGTTCAGAAGTGGGAAATCATGTCCCATGCAGTCAGCAGCGGTCCACCTCACAAGGAGCATCCTCATTGCAAAACTGGGGGACTATGTCGAGGCGTCTGTGAGTAAATGTGAGCTGAGCCCCAGTCCTGCTGCAGCTGAAATCTTCCCACCCTTTCCAGGTAAAACACCTGAATATGTACAAGAACTTGCAAGCCTAGAGGAAGGGCTGTGGAGCCACACCAGCGACAGCATGCAGGCCGACGTGGTGCCCGCAGTACAGCCAGGATGGTCCTAGCACCAGATGCTCTTCTGGAAGCTTTCCATTTCCCTGCCTGAGATACCCTCCTGCCACGGCCCCCACTGCTTTTTTACTTCCTCACCTCTGCCTGGGGAGAAATTCCAGCGGCAGGTATGGGTGACACATCCTCTTCTTTAGCAGGTGGCAGACTGGCAACTCCTGCAGAAAGTCCAGCAGAGCCCCACGCACACTGGACCACCCAGAAAGCCATGGCCCCTCACTCCCTCCCACCACACCAGCCACGACACTGCTGATGGGGCAGAGAATATGGCGTCAGGCACAGCTAAAGGAGCTCTTCATGACTGGAGAGGTGTTTATATTGACCTCAACCCAGGCACACCTGGGGAGGGCTGGCAGGCGGTGTCAGGCTGCCCAAATCAGCCAATCCTCACCCCTCTGGGGCTCACAGTTGCAGAAAATGAGCCTTGCTAAACGGGCCAGGCCCAAGGAACAGGTGTGGGCTCTTGAGAGTCAGGATAGACAAGGGGCTGCAGCTGTGGCTTGTTTTCTTATGATTTTATGTGGTCCATGAGTGGAAAACAACTTCAAGAAGACCCTATCCTAACGAGAGGAACCCAGGAGTCAGGGAGAGGAGTGATGGTGGGTGGAGACAGAGGCCTGTTGCCCTGGCTGCAGTGGAAGTGTCTGGAAGACCAGGCAGAGAGAGGCCACAGAGAGTGATACCCAGGGTCACAGACTTGTCAGAGCTGCTGCTTGTTATTTCAAGTCCTGCTCTGAGGTGTTCTGTGTCAACTGTGAGCGACAGTTGATCTGGGGGTTCTCTGCAAGGTGGGCTATGTGCACGGTTCCTGTGTGTCCAGCCCTGCTGGGGTACATGCCAAGGGGAGCTCCGTATCCTGCTAAGGGCCTGACTATGAGAGACCCATGGGCTGCTGGGTAGCTGCACAGGTGAGCTCCATACCCTGGGAGGGACTTGACCATGAGAGCCCTGTGGGCTGTGCGGTGGGGTGTGCAACCCAGGTGAGCTCCATATCCTGGGATTGGCCTGACCACGAGAGCCCCATGGGCTGCTGGAGACCTGGTAAAGGATATCAGGACAGTCAGTGAAGCCACCGAGGATATACATCAAGTAGCTCCTATTTCCTACACCCTGCTGGTCATTCTAACATCCACCAGGCCATGGCATTCTGTATTAGACTTCAATGATGCCTTCTACTGTATTCCATTCATCTCAGAGTCACAAGAATTTTTGGCTTGTGAGTGGCAGGACACAACATGCAACAAAAGCAATAATGTTGGGCCGTCCTTCCCCAATGGTTCAAAAATCCCCACACCATCATTGGGGAAATGTCCTCTAAAGACCTAAAAGTTCTACCTCTGTAAAAGGGAACCCTCCTTCAATATGCAGATGGCATTCTTATCGCCAGGCCTACTAAAGACGCCCCTGAACTACCTAGCCAAGGAAGGATAAGAAGGTGTCCAAGAAAAAGGCTCAAATATCCCAGGCTAAGGCGACATGCCTGGGCTTCGTTCTCACAGATATTTGGAGAAACGCATCCCAGGATAGGGAAGAAGCCATTTGCAGCCTTACCTCTTCTAAAACTAGAAGACAGTTTAGGGGTTCCTGGGGAGGCCAAGGTTTTCTGCATCTGGATTCCTAACTACAGTCTAATAGCTGGGCCTCTACATGAAACACTGACACAAAAAGATGATGATCCTATTGAATAGAATGCAGTAGCAGCCTTTCAAGAATGGAAAGAGCAGTCAATTCAGACCCTTTCCCAGGAACTCTCTAATTTAGCTAAACCCTTTGACCTTTACATACCTGGTCAAATGTTAATCGCCCTTGGAGCCTTAGTGAAAAAACTGGGACCACTTGAAATGTGGCAACACAAGAATGCCCTTCAGGTATGATAAACTATGGTCACCAAGGGCTTTGCCCCCCGCACCATCAGGCCAGGATACTGGGGTATCTAAAAAGCTGGAAATCAGCAGCCTGCAAGGCCAGCTCCCTCCTAAGGGAAAAGGACCCCACGTGGTGATCCTAACCACCCATCATGCCCTGAAGTTGCAGGGGTCACTCTGTGGACACACTGACCTCGAGTGAGGAGGCCCTCCAACTCCAACCTCCAGAGAGACAATCGGGGGCAATGGTCCCCCAAGAAGACACGTGTGACCATCACTTGACCTGGAGTTTCTCTCAGAAAACAAGTCTGTACCACGAAAGAGCAGACTACTGCTTGCAGGACTTACTGCACCCAGACAGGAGCTAACAGGCTTGGCGGAGGAAACGTATATCACAATTTCACCATAGAAAACCCAAGAGAAACCGTGGTGATGGTGGCCAATATGACCGGCTGGACTGCTGGCTACTTCAAAAGGCCGTTGACTCAGTGGACGTCATGGTCCTGGATCACCACCGAACTTGGACTGTCTCAGAGTTGTGTGGGCAGGGCTCTGACACGTGGTGCTGTTTGTACATTAAATCAGGGACCTAATTAAAGAAAGCACAGACTACTGGTCAGAGCATCTAGCCTGGCAAAAACCGTCAGCCTAAGGTCGCCGAACAAATGTGGGGTGGGGTGAAACCTGCCACCGCAGCATCTCTGTGCATCTCTTTCCTGGACCCTTAAAGGTCAATCGAATCTATAACACTTCCAATGCTGCTGCTCAGGTGGAAGACCAGTGAGGCAGGAGTGCTTGGGACAATCAACCTCACCTGGAGGCTGCTGGCGAGAAGTTTTTCCCCTTCCCCCGTGTATGAGGGCTCCCACCTCAGCATGAAGCAGTTACAAAAGAGGGGTCTGCACCCTCAGCACCCCAATAATGAGGAAAGGGACAAAAAGCAGAGGAGGTGTTCGTCTCCGGCAACGTTCATTAAAAATTCCTGGGAGATAAAAAGAGAATCTGGGCAATAAAATAAAGTCTAACCTGTTTTTCCTTTGTGCTTTGTCTAATTTCACGTGCTCCTAGGGTTCCGCATGCAGAGGTCTCACACCCGGCACTTCAGACCCGATTTCCTAGTGCAGAATGGCTGGGCCGACATCTCAGCTAGTGGGGTCCCATGCAGACTCTGCGACATAGAGCCTGAGCTGCAGCCAACCCAGCCTTCGAGGGCTCCATCCCCTCCCTCCTGCTGATGCTGCTGGGATCCCTACACAGCAGCCCAGCCCACAGCCCACGGGGGAGTGCACGCTCTCACCTCTCCATTCTGTTTTCAAAATATAAAGTTTCCTTTGCTTCTGAACCAAACTCAGTCTTGATCTGTTGGCTCCAATGACACTGGGCACGGGGACTCCTGTTGGGGTCCACTCTGGAGGATCAGTAACAGAAATTGAGAACATTGTAACTTCAATGAACAGATGTGTGAGCCAAACTGTAGTCAACATAGAGGAGTGTATAAGGCTCGGGTAAAATAAGATGTTTCTAAGACTTACATTTAATATTTCCATCACTTTGTTATAAGCAAGTTCAGTGAAGACGTCTGTCTTATTTGTCAGGTCAACATTAGAGAAATGAAGTGATTTATTCCCAAGGATGTACATCGAATACTCTTGGCTGAAGCTTCAATCTTGTTTTGAATGCTTTTCCATTGAAAATGATACCTCTCTTTCAGCTTCCCCATTTCTGAGAAGTATAAAATCTTATAATTTATTATTACCAAAGGGAAAGGTAGGAGAAGGGATAAGTTAACAGTTTGGGATTAAAACATAAACACTGCTATGTATAAAACAGATCATCAACAAGGAACTATTGTATAGCACAGGGAACTACACTGAATATTTTGCAATAACCTATAAGGGGAAATAATCTGAAAAAGAATAGATATTTTTATTGACATCATCTATCAATGACAGATAAAATGTAACCTAAGCAAGGCCGATGGTGAGCACTTCTGACTCTGAAGATTTCAATCATCTAAAGTTTGGACTCTGCCTATTTCCCAAGGCCCTTAATGGACATATGTGTAGCCGTAGGTTAAAAATTCCCCAGTTTGGTGTTCGGGGAGGCACTGATTTGGAAAAATCCCTGGTGTTCTCCTTACATGCAGGGGACCATTCCTACGGCTCAAACATGTCTGTCACACCTAGAGGATGGTACACCGTTTGATCAGAAACAGTTTGGAAAAGGCACCTCATCTCCTCATCGCCTGGTGATCGGGTTCACTCCTTCAGCATCTTTCCTAACAATCTCCTCACTTGGGGATATCAGCACCGTCAACATCTTGTTGCACACAGTTTGGAATTTGTCCAGAGGATGAAGCGGAAGGATGAGAAAAATTTAGAGACACGTCCTAGGTGTTTGGACAGGCACATGCCACTCTAATTTCCAATACGGAAGACAAATTCATCAAAGGCTAGAATTGCCCATAGAAACAGAATAGGACTAGACGAAATCCCGCTGTTTTGTGTCCAGTTTCCAAAAACACAAGTTGAAAAATGGAAATCAGGGGCACTAAAATTCATGAAACTGCAGAGTTGAAAATATCTATCGTCAAAAAATGTCTTGAGGTAAGTCACAGAAAAGGACTTGTAAGCAAGGGAGAGTGGCAGGAAACAGATTTCAAGAGGTAGAAAGGACTCCCCATTAAAGCACAAGAAAAGTGGCTGAACATCGCCAATGATGTAGTTGGCCAAAAAGGGCATATGCATTTTTTCTGAATATATTCAAGTAAAGGCCATACACACATTTTATCCAACCAAACAGGTGGGCACTGGAAATAAATACTGCAAAATGTATCACTACACATCAGTCAGAAGGGCCATCCACATAAAATGTAAACACCCGAAATGCAGGACAGGGTGAGGAGAAAAGGGAGCCCTGTGAGGCTGATAGTGGAAATGTAATTTGCCAAGGGCCACTCTGGAGAAGTGTATTGTGTTTGCTAAAACATCTAAAAAATGAGCTACAGAGCATAGGGCACTTGCACTCATGGGCGTATACCTTGGGAATAACAAAAATTGACAGAAAACAGGCACCCCAACGTTTACCACCTCTCTGTTAAAAAGGGCCTCAACTTGGATATAACCTAAATGTCCCTGGAAGGATAAAATGGATAAAAGAGATGGGGTACTTATGTAGAGTGGAATATTACTCATCCAGAAATAAGGCCTGTGGTAACAAGTCTGGAGGAGTTACATATGATCATTCTAAGTGACGTATGTCAGAAAGAAAAAGACACATATCATAAGATGTCACTTAAAGGTGGAATCAAAAATGGCTACACATGAAATAAATTACAAAACAGAAACATAGTCAAATATGTAGAAAATTGACATAAGGCTGCTAAATGGGAAAGGTGAGGAAGGGTGAGGTATTATCCAGGAGGTTGAAATTAGCAAAGATACCATTTCAAGTACCATATTGAATAACAGACAAGGGCTACACGGTACTTCAAAGAACTGCACTCAGCCCACTCAAGTCACTGTAAAATAATACATATGAATGGTAAGCATCTGAAAAAGAATTTATTGTTGTCTCACAGTACATGAATCAAGTGGATGTACAGCAGCAAAAAACAGAGCTTTGAAAATCAGCTGTAACCAATATAAAAATAAATTTAAAAATATTTAGAAAAACAGTGAGACAGACAAAATTTCTTACAACTTTTGTTGAAGGGCTATGATGTAACATGGATTGAACACAGGTAGACACACAGCAGGATGATATATAAGTCTGGAAGCTATGCACGCTAAGAGATGTTAGAGAGGCTGGGTGAGGACATGCAGACCTTTAAAAGAAATACTGCCTGATTCCCATTCCATGGGTCCCAAATCTGCAGGTTCAAGGGAATCTTCTGACAGCAAAAACATGCCTGGGAGACCGAAACAAATGTACACCGTGTGATCAGGAAAGGGGTCTAAAATGCACCTCATTTTTGATCTCCTGGTGCTGGGGTTCGCCATTCCGGCCAAATTACTAACAATCTCCCCACTTGGAGAATCAGCAGCTTTAACCTCCTGTTTCACACAGTTTGCAATTTGTGCAGAGGATAAACGGGAAGAGGGGGAACCATTGAGAGACTAGCTGTAGGAGTTTTGACAGGCACATGTCACTCTAATTTCCCATTAGGAAGAAAAATTAACCAAAGGTTCAGCCTTCCTCCCCAGAACCAGAATAGGGCTGGAAGCAATACAATGGTTTGGAGGCCAGCTCACAAAAAAAGCGAGTTGCAAAATGGAGCTCAGGAGCAGACAATTCAAAGACCTGCAAAGATAAAAATGAAAACCAACGTCCAAAAATATATTCAGGTAAGGCAACGAAGAGGATCTGAATGAGAGGCAGAATTGCAGGAAACAGATTTCAAAACGTAGATTGGACTCACATTTAAAGCATATGAAAAGCAGCAGAATTTCTAAAATGATGTAGTTGGGCAAAAGGGTGTATGCGTTTTTTTCATGAATAACTTCAGGAAAAAAACACATAAAGATTTTTTGGCCAACCAAGCAAGCGGGAAATGCAAATCTGCACAACAAAGAAGTCTCAATTTCCACTGCTCAGAAAGGCCATCCAAAAAATGTGTACAAACCAGAAAAGCAGGAGAGGCCATGGAGAACAGGGAGCTAGTCACGCTGATGGGTGGGATATAAATATCCAAGAGCCACTCTGAAGAAGTGTATGCTGTTTCCTAAAACATCTAAAATACAAAGCTACCGAGCATAGGACACTTCCACTCATGGGCATATAACTTGGGAAGACTAAATATCAACAAGACACAGGCACCCCAAAGTTTAGGGCTGCTCTGCATACAAGAAGCTCAACTTCAGTACAACTTAAATATTCCCGGAAAGAGAAAATTGTGTAAAGAACTTGTGGTAATTTTGTACAATGGAATATAACTCAGACATGAAATCAATATCATAAGGCCAGTAGCAGCAAAATGAGTGGATTTAGGTACGATGATTCTAAGTGAAATAAGTCACACAGAAAAAGAAACTTATCATAAGATATCACTTATGAAGGTCCTGTAAACATGGCTACACATGAAGTGAGGAAAGAGAACAGAGTCTCACATTGAGAAAACACTCTTTTGCCTGCTTAAGGGGGAAGGAGAGGTGGGGTGATGCATAAAACCAGAGTTTGATATTAGCACATGTAGCATTCCATGAAGCAAATACAGAATAGACAAAACCTACACCTTCCTCAGTGAACGGGACTCAAAACCCCAATTCCCAGCACAGGAATATATCTGACTAGTAAGAATCTTAAAACCTATATATTGATATGTCTCCATAAGGGAATCAAGTGTGTCTAGACCGGCATAACCATGTTGGTGAAAATCAGCTCAACCCCATTATATAAATGAATTTCAAAAACAAACAAACAAACAAAAAAACCAGCGAAATTCTTACACAATTCCTTCAGTGGTTCTGATGAAACCTGGAATGACCCTATCTGCAAAGACTGCTAGATGAGACATAAGGCTGGACACTTGGGGCTGAGAGGACTGGTGAGATTGGGTGAGAAAATGCAGACCCCTTAAAGCAGTTATGCATGCCACCCATTCCATGGGTCCCAACTCTGCAGGTAGAAGGGAATATCAATACAGTTATAACATGTATGGGAAACCTAGAGAATGGACACCCTGTGATGGCAAAAGATTTCTAAAAGGCTCCTAATTTTTTTCCTCTCCTTGTGTTCCAGTTTGGCATTCCAACTGCTTTACTATCAATCTCCCAACTTGGAGAGTCAGCCCCTATAAGCTCCTGCTTCGCACAGTTTGCAAATTGTGCAGTGGATGAAAGGGAAGAGGGAGAACCAATCAGAGAGTAGCTGTAGGCATTTGGACGGACACATGTCACTCTAATTTCCCCTGTGGAAGGAAGATTTAACCAAAGCGTCAGCCTGCACCCCTGGAACCAGTATAGGTCCTGTAGCAAAATTGTGGATTTGTGGTCAGCTCACAAAAACACGAGTTGAAAATTGGAGCTCAGGGGCACAGCAATTCACAAACCTGCAGAGTTATAAAGGACAACACTATTCCAAAAATCTGTTGAGGGAAGGCAACGAAGCAGATTGAAAATGAGGCAGAATTGCACAAAACATATTTCAACTGATAAATTGGAATTGCCTTTAAAGCACAGGAAAAGCGTAACAACTTCGACAATGATGCACTTGGCCAAAAAGGGCGTATGCATTTTCTGCTGAATATATTCAGGAGAAAATGCATACGCCCTTTTTGGCAAATCAAGCAAGCTTGCAATGCAAATCCACACAACAAAGTATTGTCACTTCCCACCAGTCAAAAGGGACATCCGAAAATCTGTAAAAACCAGAAAATAAAGACAGAGATAACAACAGCATGTTGCAATGTGATCCCAAGGGTCATGGAGGACTGTGATGACAAGGTCATGTAGCCTTGTGCTGACAAAATCATGGAGCATTGTGATGACAAGGGTCACGGAGCACTGTGATGACAAGCGTCACGGAGCATTGTGATTACAGGGGTCATGGAGAATTGGGATGACAAGGGCATGGATCATTTTGATGACATGGGTTATGGAGCATTTTGATGACAAGAGTCCCGGATCACTGTGTTGTCAGGGGTCATGGAGGGTGGTGATGACAGTGGACATGGAGCATTGTGATGACAAGTGTCATGGATTAGTGAGATGAGAAGGTCATGGAGCTTTGGGCTGAAAATGTTCATGGAGTATTTTGATGACATGGGTCATGGAGCATTGTGAAGACAAGGTCCTGGAGCATTGTAATGAGAAGACCGTGGAGCCTTGTGATGACAAGTCTCATGGAGCATTCTGATGAAAATGGGCATGGAGAATTGTGATTACACGGGTCTTGGAGCATTGTGATGACAAGGGCATGGAGCATTGGGATGAGAAGACCATGGATAACTGTGATGACGAGCATCATGGAGCACTGTAATGACAAGGGGCATGGGGCATTCTGATGACAGGCGTCATGGAGCATTGTGATGACAGGGTTCATGGAACATTGTGAAGACGGGTCATGGAGCATTGTGATGACAAGTGTCATGGAGCATTCTGATGATAAGCTTGTGGAGTATTGTGATGAAAATGGCATGGATCATTGTGATGAAAAGGGCATGGATCATTGTGATGAAAAACGCATGGAGCCGTTTAAAGACAGGTTTCAAGGAGCATTCTGACAACAAGGGTCAGGGAGCATTGTGATGACAAGTGTATTGAGCATTGTGATGACAATGATCATGGAGCATTGTGATGACAACAGTCCCGGATTATTGTGTTGTAAGGGGTCATAGAGCATTGTGATGACAGGGGTCATGGAGCAGTGTGATGAGAAGATCATTGAGCATTGGCTGCAAATGTTCATGGAGTATTGTGATGACAAGGGAATGGAGCATCGTGATGACAAGGTCCTGGAGCATTGTGATGAGAAGTCCATGGAGCCTTGTGATGACAAGTCTCATGGAGCATTCTGATGAAATGGGGCATGGAGCATTTTGATTACAGGAGCCTTGGAGCATTGTGATGACCAGGGCATGGAGCATTGTGATGAGAAGGCCATGGAGCATGCTTATGACATGCGCCATGAAGCTTTGTGATGACCTGGGCATGGAGCATTGTGATTACAGAGGTCTTGGAGCATTGTGATGACAAGGGCAAGGAACACTGTGATACATGGGTCATGGAGGATTGTAATGACAAGAGCATGGAACATTGTGAATAGAAGGTCATCGAGCATTGTGATGACAAGCGTCATGGAGCTTTGTGATGACAAGGGCATGAAGCAATGCGATGAAAGGGTTCATGGAGCATTGTGATGACAATGGCATGGAGCATTGTGATGCCAAGGGTCATGGAGCTTTGTGATGACAAAGGTAATGGAGCATTTTGATTACAAGGGCGTTGTGCATTGTGATGAGAAGGGAAGGGAGCATTGTGATGACAGGGTCAAAGAGCAATTTGATGAAAACTGTCATGGAACATTTTGATGACAGGGGATATGGAACATTGTGATGTCAGGGGTCATAGAGCTTTGTGATGAAAAGGGTCATGGAGCTTTTTGATGCTGGGGTTATGGAACATTGTGATATCAGGCGTCATGGAGCATTGTGATGATAATTGCATGTAGCATTGTGATGACAAGGGTCACGGAACATTGTGATGATGCGGGCATGGACCATTTTGATGACAAAGTCATGAATTATTGTGGTTGCTGGAGTCACGGAGCATTGTGATGACAGGGGTCATGGAGCATTGTGATGACAAGGGCATGGAGCATTGTGATGACAGGGGCATAGAGCATTGCTCTGAAAATTTTTATGGATTATTGTGATGACAGTGGGTATGGCACATTGTGATGACAGGGGCATGGAGCATTGTGACGACAAGATCAAGGAATATTGTGAAGACAGGTGTCAAGGAGCATTGTGATGACATATGTCATGGTCCATTGTGATGACAATGGCATGGAGCATTGTGATGCCAAGTGTCATGGAGGATTGTGATGACAAAGTAATGGAGCATAGTGATGACAAGGGCTTGGAGCATCGTGATGACAAGGGTCTTGGATCACTGTGATGACAAGATCTTGGAGCATTGTGAGGAGAAGGGCCATTGAGAATTTTGAATGAGAAGGTCGTGAAGCATTGTGATGAAAAGCGCAGCGAGCTTGCTCTGACAGGGGTCATAGATCATTGTGATGTACAAGTGCATGGAGAATTGTATTGACAAGATCATGTAACATTGTGATGACAAGTGTCATGGAGCATTTTGATGATAAGACATGTAGAATTGTGATGACCAGTGCATGCAGCATTGTGATGAAAAGACCGTGGATCACTGTTATGAGAAGACCATGGATAATTGTGATGATGAGCGTCATGGAGCAGTGTAATGACAAAGGGCATAGAGCATTGTGATGACAGGTGTCATGGATCATTGTGATGACAAGGGTCATGGACCATTCTGATGACAAGCTTGTGGAGTAATGTGATGACAATGGCATGGAGCATTGTGATGAAAAGGGCATGGAGCATTGTGATGAAAAATGTTTGGAGCCGTTTCATGATAGTGTTCAAGGAGAATTCTTACGACAAGTGTCAGGGAGCATTGTGATGACAAGTGTATTGAGCATTGTGATGACAAAGGTCATGGAGCATTGTGAAGACAGACATCATGGAGCGTTGTGATGACAAATGTTATGGAACATTGTGATCACAAGGGTTTCGAGCATTGTGATGACAGAAGTCATGTATCATTTTCATTTCCAGGTGCATGGAGCATTGTGATGACAAGGGCATGAAGCATTGTGAACCCAAGGTTCATGGAGTTTTTTGATGACAATGGGAATGGAGTATTGTGATGACAAGCGCATGGAGCATTGTGATGACAAGGTCATGTAGCATTTTGCTGACAAATGCATGGAGCATTTTGATGACAAGTGTCATGGAACACTGTGATGACAAGCGTCATGGAGAATTGTGATTACAGGTGTCACAGAGCATTGGGATGGCAAGGATATGGATCATTGTGATGACAAGGGTCATGGGGCATTTTGATGACAAGAGTCCCGGATCATTGTGTTGTCTGGTATCATGGAGCACTGTGATGACAGCGGTCATGGAGCATTGTGATGACAGGGGTCATGGAGAACTGTGATGAGAAGCTCATGGAGCATTGAGCTGATAATATTCATTGAGTATTGCGATGGCAGTGGTCATGGAGCATTGCAATGACAATGGAATGGAGCATTGTGATGACAAGGTCCTCGAGCATTTTGAGGAGAAGATCATGGAGCCTTGTGACGACAAGTGTCATGGAGCATTCTGATGAAAACGGGTGTTGAGCATTGTGATTACATAGGTCTTGGAGCATTGTGATGAAAATGGCATGGGTGATTGTGATGCAAAAGGCATGGAACCTTGTCATGACAGGGTTCAAGGAGCATATTGACGATAAGTGTCAGGGAGCATTGTAATGACAAGTGTATTGAGCATTGTGATGACAAAGGTCATGGAGCATTGTGATGAGAAGACCATGGATAATTGTGATGATGAGCATCATGGGGCGTTGTGATGACAAGTGTTATGGAACATTGTGATCACAAGGGTTTGGAGCATTGTGATGACAGAGGTCACGGAGCATTTTGATTTCATTGTGATGACAATAGCATGAAGCATTTCGATGCTGGGCATGGTTCATTGTGATGACAGTGTTCATGGAGCATTGAGATGAAAAGTGGCATGGAGCATTTTGATTACAGTTGTCTTGGAGCATGGTGATGACAAGGGCATGGAGCATTGTGATGAGATGGCCATGGAGCAGATTGATAACATGCGTCATGGAGCTTTGTGATGGCAATAGCGTGGAACATTGTGACTACAGGGGTATTGGAGCATTGTGATGACAAGGGTCATGGAGCCATGTGATGACAAGGCCGTGGAACATTGTCATGAAAGGGGTGAGGGAGTATTGTGATGACTAGTGATGGAACATTTTGATATCAGTGGTGAGAGTCCATTTTGATGAGAAGTACATGGTGCATTGTGATGACAAGTTTTATGGAGCATTCTGATGACAAGTGTGTGGAAAATTTTGATAACAAGCTCATGGAGCATTGTGATAACACGGGTCATGGAGCACTCTGCTGACAAAGGCGTGGAGAATTGTGATGAGATGTGTTACAGAGCATTGTGATGACGAGGGAATGGACCATTGTGATGACAAATGTCATAAGGCATTGTGATGACTGGAGTCAAGGAACATTATGATGTGAGGGGTAATGGAGCATTGTGATTAAAAGGGCATGGAGCATTGTGATGACAGCGGCATGGAGCACTGGTCTGACAAGTTTCATGGATTATTGCTATGACAGTGGGCATGGAGCATTGTGATGACAGAGGTCATGGATCATTTTCATTTCAAGGACCATGGCGCATTGTGATGACAAGGGCATCAAGCAATGTGAACCCAAGTTTCATCGAGGATTTTGATGACAATGAGAATGGAGCATTGTGATGACAAGTTCATGAAGCATTTTGCTGACAAATGCATGGAACATTTTGATGACAAGTGTCATGGAGCACTGTGATGACAAGCGTCACTGAACATTGTGATTACAGGGGTCATGGAGCATTGTGATAACAAGGGAATGGATCATTGTGATGACAAGGGCATGGAACATTGTGATGACAGGGGCATGGAGCATTGTGATGACAAGGTCGTAGATTATTGTGAAGACAGTTGTCAGGGAGCATTGTGGTGACATATGTCATGGTCCATTGTGATGACAATGGCATGGAGCATTGTGATGCCAAGTGTCATGGAGAAATGTGATGACAAATATAATGGAGCATTTTGATGACAAGGGCTTGGAGCCTTGTGATGACAAGGGTTATGGAGCACTGTGATGACAAGGGAATGGATCATTGTGATGACAAGTGTCATGGAGCATTTTGATGACAAGAGTCCAGGATCATTGTGTTGTCAGGGGTCATGGATCGTTGTGATGACAGTGGTCATGGAGCACAGTGATGACAGAGTTCATGGGGCATTGTGAAGTGAAGGTCGTGGAGCATTGGGCTGTAAATATCCATGGAGTATTGTGATGACAGGGGTCATGGAGCATTTTGATGACAAGGGAATGGAGCATTGTGATGAAAAGGGCAGGAGCATGGTGATGAGAAGGCCATGGAGCATTTTGAAGACATGATTCATGAAGCTTTGTGATGACAAGGTAATGGAGCATTGTGATTACAGGAGTCTTTGAGTATTGTGATGAAAAGTGCATGGATCATTGTGATGAAAAATGCATGGAGCCTTGTCATGACAGGTTTCAAGGAGCATATTCACGACCATTGCCAGGGAGCATTGTGATGACATGTTTATTGAGCACTGTGATGAAAAAGGTCATGGAGTATTGTGAATAGAAGACCATGGATAATTGCGATGATGAGCGTCATGGGGCGTTGTGATGACAAGTGTTATGGAACATTGTGATCACAAGGGTTTGGAGCATTGTGATGACAGAGGTCATGGAGCATTTTGATTTCATTGTGATGACAATAGCATGAAGGATTATGATGATGGGCATGGTGCATTGTGATGACAGTGTTCATGGAGCATTGAGATGAAAAGTGGCAAGGAGCATTGTGATTACATGTGTCTTGGAGCATTGTGATGAGGAGGGTCATGGAGCCTTGGATAACAAGGCCGTGGAACAATGTGATGACAGGGATCATGGAGCACTGTTATGACAGGGGTCATGGAGCATTGTGATGACAAAGGCATGGAGCATTGTGATGAGAGGGTGATGGAACTTTGGTCTGAGAAGTTTCATGGATTATTGTGATGACAGTGGGCATGACGCATTGTGATGACAAGGGCATGTAGCATTGTGGTGACAAGGTCAGGGAGTATTGTGACGACAGGTGTCAGGGAGTATTTAGACGAAATATGTCTTGGTCCATTGCGATGACAACTGCATGGAGCATTGTGATGCCAAGTGTCATGGAGGATTGTGATGACAAACGTAATGGAGCATTTTGATGACAAGGGCTAAGAGCATCGTGATGACAATGGTCATGGAGCATTGTGATGACAAGGGCATGGAGCATTGTGATGACAGTGTCATGGCACATTTTGATGACAAGAGCATGGAGCATTGTGGTGACAAAGGTCACAGAGCCTTGTGTGATGAGGGCATGGATCATTGTGATGACAAATGTCATAAAGCATTGTGATGACTGGAGTCACGGAGCATTGTGATGACTGGAGTCACGGATAATTGTGATGACAGGGGTCATGGAGCATTGTGATGACAAGGTCATGGAGCATTGTGATGACAGGGACATGGAACACTGATCTGACAAGTTTCATGGATTATTGTGATGACAGTGGGCATGGCTCATTGTGATGACAAGGGCATGGAGCATTGTGATGACAAGGTCATGGAGTATTGTGAAGACAGGTGTCAGGGAGCACAGTGATGACATATGTCATGGTCCATTGTGATGACAATGGCATGGAGCATTGTGATGCCAAGAGTCATGGAGGATAGTGATGACAAAGGTAATGGAGCATTTTGATGACAAGGGTTTGGTGCACCGTGATGACAAGGGTCATGGAGCATTGTGATGACAAGGGAATGGAGCATTGTGATAATAAAGGCACCGAACACTGTGATACATAGATCATGCAGGATTTTAATGACAAGGGCATAGTGCATTGTGATGAGAAGTTCATCGAGCGTTGTGATGACAAGCCTCATGGAGATTTGTGATGACAAGCGCATGGCGCATTGTGATGACATGGGTCATGGAGCACTGTGCTGACAAAGGCATGGTGCATTTTGATGACAAGGGTCAGAGTATTGTGATCAAAAGTTCATGGATCATTGTGGTGACAAAGGTCACAGAGCCTTGTGTGACAATGGCATGGACCATTGAGATGACAGAGGTCATGAAGCTTTGTGATGACTGGAGTCACGGAGCATTGTGACGACAGGGGTCATGGAGCATTGTGATGACAGGGTTCATGGGGCATTGTGATTAGAAGGTCATGGAGCATTGGGCTGAAAATATTCATGGAGTATTGTGATGACAGGGGCCATGGGGCATGTTGATGACATGGGAATGGAGCATTGTGATGAAAAGGGCATGGAGCATGGTGATGAGAAGTCCATGGAGCATTCTGAAGACATGAGTCATGAAGCTTTGTGATGACAATGGTATTGAGCATTGTGATTCCAGGGGTCTTGGAGCATTGTGAGGAAAAGGGCATGGATCATTGTGTTGAAAAATGCATGGAGCTTTGTCATGACAGGGTTCAAGGATCATACTGACGACAAGTGTCAGGGAGCATTGTGATGACAAGTGTATTGAGCATTGTGATGACAAAGGTAATGGAGTACTGTGAATAGAAGCCCATGGATAACTGTGATGATGAGCGTCATTTGGCGTTGTTATGACAAGTGTTATGGAACATTGTGATCACAAGTGTTTGGAGCATTGTGATGACAGAGGTCATGGAGCATATTGATTTCATTTTGATAACAATAGCATGAAGCATTATAATGATGCGCATGGTGCATTGTGATGACAGGGTTCATGGAGCATTGAGATGAAAAGGGGCATGGAGCATTGTGATTACAGGTGTCTTGGACCATTGTGATGACAAGGGCATGGAGCATCTTGAATGAGAAGGCCATGGAGCATTCTGATGACATGCGTCATGGAGCTTTGTGATGACAAGTGTATGCAGAATTGTGATTACAGTGTTTGGTGCATTGTGATGACAAGTGTCATGGAGTCTTTTGATGACAAGGCCATGGAAACTTGTGAAGACAGGTGTCATGGAGCATTGTTATGACAGGGGTAATGGAGCATTGTGATGAAAAGAGCAAGGAGCATTGGTCTGAAATGTTTCATCGATTAATGTGATGAGAGTGGGCATGGAGCATTGTGATGACAAGGGCACAGAACACTTTGATACATGGGTCATGGAGGATTGTAATGACAAGGGCATGGAGCATTGTGATGAGAAGTGCATCGAGCATTGTGTTGACAAGCATCATGGAGGTTTGTGATGAGAAGGACATGGAGCAATGTGATGAGAGGCTTCATGGAGCATTGTGATGACAATGGCATGGAGCATTGTGATGCCAAGTGTCATGGAGTTTTGTGATGACAAAGGTCATGGAGCATTTTGATGACAAGGTCGTGGTGCGTTGTGATGAGAAGAGCAGGGAGCACTGTGCTAACAGGGTCATGGAGTAATTTGGTGAAAAAGTCATGGAATATTTTGATGAGAGTGGTTATGGAAAATTGTGATGTCAGGTTTGATGGAGCATTGTGATGAAAATGGTAATGGAGCATTTTGATGAGAGGAATTATGGAGCATTGTGATGTCATTGGTCATGGAGCATTTTGATGATAAGTGCATGTTGCATAGTGATGATAGGGGTCATGGAACATTGTGATGACAAGGGTGAGGGAGTATTTTGAAGACTAGTGATGGAACATTATGATATCAGTGGTGAGAGAGCATTTTGATGAGAAGTGCATGGAGCATTGTGATGACAAGGTTTATGGAGCATTGTGATGACAAGGATGTGGAGCATTGTGATGACAAGCGCATGGTGCATTGTGATGACATGTTTCAAGGAGCATTGTGCTGAAAAGCACATGAAGCATTGTGATGAGAAGTGTCATGGATCATTGTGCTGACAAAGGCATGGTGCATTGTGATGACAAGGGTCACAGGGCATTGTGATGAAAAGGACATGGATCATTGTGATGCAAAATTCATGGAGCCTTGTCATGACAGGGTTCAAGGAGCATACTGATGACAAGTGTCAGCGAGCATTGTGATACCAAGTGTATTGAGCATTGTGATGACAAAGTTCATGGAGTATTGTGAATAGAAGGCCATGGATAATTGTGATGATGAGCGTCATGGGGCGTTCTTATGACAAGTGTTATGGAACATTGTGATCACAAGGGTTTGGAGCATTGTGATGACAGAGGTCATGGAGCATTTTGATTTCATTTTGATGACAATAGCATGAAGCATTATGATGATGGGCATGGTGCATTTTGATGACACGGTTCATGGAGATTTGAGATGAAAAGGGGCATTGAGCATTGTGATTACAGAGGTCTAGGAGAATTGTTATGACAAGGGCATGGAGCATCGTGAATGAGAAGGCCATGGAGCATTCTGATGACATGTGTCATGGAGCTTTTTGATGACAAGGACAAGGAGCATTGTAATGACAAGGGTTATGGAGCCTTGTGATGACAAGGCCATGGAATATTGTAATGGCAGGTGTCATGGAGCATTGTTATAACAGGGGTAATGGAGCATTTTGAGGACAAGGGCATGGAGCATTTGTCTGAAAAGCTTTATGGATTATTGTGATAAGAGGGGGCATGGAGCACTGTGATGACAGGGGCACGGAACACTGTGATACATGGGTCATGGCGGATTGTAATGAAAATGGCATGGAGCATTGTGTTAAGAAGAGCATCGAGCATTGTGATGAAAAGCATCACGGAGCCTGTGATGACAAGGGCATGCAACAATGTGATGAGAGTGTTCATGGAGCAATTTGATGACAATGGAATGGAGCATTGTGATGCCAAGGGTCATGTAGCTTTGTGATGACAATGGTCATGGAGCATTTTGATGACAAGCGCGTGGTGAACTGTTTTGAGAAGGGCAGGGATCATTGCGATGAAAGGGTCATGGAGCAATTTGATGAGAATTGTCATGGGACATTTTGATGACAGAGGTTATGGAACTTTGTGATGTCAGGGGTCATGGAGGATTATGATGAAAAGGGTCATTGTGCATTTTGATGACAGGGGTCCTAGAACATTGTGATGACAGGGGTGAGGGAGTATTGTGATGACTATTGATGGAACATTATGATATCAGTGGTGCGAGAGCATTTTGATGTGAAGTCCATGGAGCATTGTGATGACAAGGTTTATGGAGCACTGTGATGACAAGGTGGTGGAGCATTGTGATGACAAGCACATGGCTCATTGTGATGACACAAGTCATGGGGCATTGTGCGGAAAAGCGCATGGAGCATTGTGATGAAAATTGTCATGGAGAATTGTGCTGACAAAGGCATGGATCATAGTGATGACATGGGTAAAAGAGAATTGTGATGAAAATTTCATGGAGCATTGTGGTGACAAATTTCACAGAGCCTTTTGATGACCTGGGCATGGACCATTGTGATGACAAGGTCCTGGAGCATTGGGATGATGAGAGGACCATGGAGCCTTGAGATGACAATTCTCATGGAGCATTCTGATGAAAAGGGGAATGGAGCATTGTGATTACAGTGGTATTTGATCCTTGTGATGACAAGGCCGTAGAGCACTGTGATTTCAGGGGTCATGGAGCATGGTTATGACATGGACAATGGAGCATTGTGATGACAAGGGCATCGAGCATTGGTCTGAAAAGTTTCATGGATTATTGTGATGAGAGTGGGCAAGGAGCATTGTGATGACAAGTTCATGGAACACTGTGATACATGGGTCATGTAGGATTGTAATGACAAGGGCATGGAGCAATGTGATGAGAGGCTTCATGGAGCAATGTGATGACAAGTGTCATGGAGCATTTTGATGACAAGATTCCCAGATCATTGTGTTGTCAGGGGTCATGGAGCGCTGTGATGACTGTGGTCATGGAGCATTGTGATGACAGGGTCAAGGAGCATTGTGATAAGAAGGTCGTGAAGCATTAGGCTGAAAATATTCATGGAGTATTGTGATGACAGGGGTAATGGGGCATTGTGATGACAAGGGAATGGAGTATTGTGATGACAAGTCCTGGGACATTGTGATGAGAAAACCATGGAGCCTTGTGATGACAAGTCTCATGGAGCATTCTGATGAAAAGGTGCATGGAGCATTGTGATTACAGGGGTCATGGAGCATTTTGATGAAAATGGCATGGAGCATTGTTATGCCAAGGGTCACGGAGCTTTGTGATGACAAAGTTCATGGAGCATTTAATGACAAGGTCGTGGTGCATTGTGATGAGAAGGGCAGGGAACATTTTGATGACAGGGTCATGGAGCAATTTGATGAAAAGTATCATGGAATATTTTGATGACAGTGGTTATGGAACACTGTTATGTCAGGGGTCATGGAGCATTGTGATGAAAAGGGTCATGGAGCATTTTGATGACAGGGGTTATGGAACATTGTGATGTCAGGGTTCATGGAGCATTGTGATGATAAGGTCATGTCGCTTTGTCATGACATGGATCATGGAACATTGTGATGACAGGGGGAGAGAGCATTTTGATGAGAAGTGCATGGAGCATTGTGATGACAAGTTTTTTGGAGCACTGTAATGACAAGGATGTGGAGCATTGTGATGACAAGCGCATGGTGCAATGTGATGACATGGGTTATGGAGCATTGTGCTCACAAGCGCATGGAGCATTGTGATGACAAGGCTCATGGAGAATTGTGCTGACAAAGGCATGGAGCATGGTGATGACAAGGATCACAGAGCATTGTGATGAAAAGTTCATGGAGCATTGTGGTGCGAAAGGTCACAGAGCCTTGTGTCGAGGACATGGACCATTGTGATGACAAATTTCATGAAGCCTTGTGATGACTGGAGTCACAGAGCATTGAGATGACAGGGGTCATGGAGCATTGTGATGACAAGGGCATGGAGCATTGGTCTGAAAATTTCATAGATTACTGTGATGAGAGTGGGCATGGGGCATTGTGATGACAAGGGCACGGAACACTGTGATACATGGGTCATGGAGGATTGTAATGACAAGGGCATGGAGCATTGTGATGAGAAGGGCATCGAGCATTGTGATGACAAATGTCATGGAGCTTTGTGATGACAAAGGCATGGAACAATGTGATCAGAGGGTTCATGGAGCATTGTGATTACATGGGTCTTGGAGCATTGTGATGAATAGGGCATGGATGATTGTGATGAAAAAGCATGGAGCCTTGTCATGAGAGGGTTCAAGGAGCATACTGACGAAAAGTGTCAGGGAGCATTGTGATGACTAGTGAATTGAGCATTGTGATGAGAAAGGTCATGGAGCATTGTGATGAGAAGACCATGGATAATTGTGAAGACGAGCGTCATGGGGAGTTGTGATGACAAGTGTTATGGAACATTGTGAACACAAGGGTTTGGAGCATTGTGATGACAGTGTTTATGGAGCATTTTGATTTCATTTTTATGACAATAGCATGAAGCATTATGATGATGGGCAAGGTTCATTGTGATGACAGAGTTCATGGAGCATTGAGATGAAAAGGGGCATGGAGCATTGTGATTACAGGTGTCTTGGAGCATTGTGATGAAAAGGGCATGGAGCATTGTGATGCTAAGGCCATGGAGCTGTCTGATGACAAGCGTCATGGAGCTATGTGACGACAAGAGCATGCAGCATTGTGATTACAGGGGTCTTGGAGCATTGTGATGACAAGGGTCATGGAGCCTTGTGATGACAAGGACGTGGAACATTGTCATGACAGGCGTGAAGGAGTACTGTAATGACTAGTGATGGAACATTTTGATATCAGTGGTGAAAGAGCATTTTGATGTGAAGTGCATGGAGTTTTGTGATGACAAGTTTATAGAGTATTGTGATGACAATGTTGTGGAACATTGTGATGACAAGTGCATGGCACATTGTGATGACATGGTTCATGGAGCCTTGTTCTGACAAGCCCATGGAGCATTGTGATGACAAGGGTCATGGAGCACTCTGCTGACAAAGGCATGGAGCATTGTGATGACAAGGGTCACAGAACATTGTGATGAAAAGTTCATGGAGCATTATGGTGACAAAGTTCACAGAGCCCTGTGATGACGAGGTTATGGACCATTGTGAGGACAAAGGTCATGTAGCATTGTGATGACTGGAGTCACGGACCATTGTGATGACAAGGGCATGGAGCATTGTGATGACAGGAGCATGGAGCATTGGTCTGACAACTTTCATTGATTATTGTGATGATAGTGGGCATGGCGCACTGTGATGACAGCGGCATGGAGCATTAATATGACCAGGTCATGGAATATGGTGAAGACAGGTGTCAGGGAGAATTGTGATGACATATGTCATGGTGCATTGTGATGACAATGGCATGGAGCATTGAGAAGCCAAGTGTCATGGAGGATTGTGATGACAAAAGTAATGGAGCATTCTGATGACAAGGGCTTGGACCATTGTGAGAGAAGACCATGGATAATTGTGATGACCAGCGTCATGGGGCATTGTGATGACAAGTGTTATGGAGCATTGTGATCACAAGGATTTGGTGCATTGTAATGACAGACGACATTGAGCATTTTGATTTCATTGTGATGACAAAGTATGAAATATAATGGTGATGGGCACGGTGCATTGTGATGACAGGGTTGATGGAGCATTGAGATGAAAAGGGGCATGGAGCATTGTGATTCCAGGGGTGTTGGAGCATTGTGATGACAAGGGCATGGAGCACTGTGAGGAGAAGGCCATGGAGCATTCTGATGACATGAGTCATGGACCTTTGTGATTACAAGGGCATCGAGATTTGTGATTAAATGGGTCTTGGAGCATTGTGATGACAAGGGTCATGGAGGCTTGTGATGACAAGACCGTGGAATCTTGTGATGGCAGGTTACATGGAGCATTGTTATGACAGGGGTAATGGAGCATTGTGATGACAAGGACATGGGGCAATGGTCTGAAATGTTTCATGGATTATTATGAAGAGAGTGGGCATGGAGCAGTGTGATGACAAGGGCATGGAACACTGTGATACATACATCATGCAGGATTGAAATGACAATGGCATGGAGCATTGTGATGAGAAGGGCATCGAGCATTGTGATGACAAGTGTCATGGAGATTTGGGATGACAAGTGCATGAAGCAATGTGATGAGAGGGTCCATGGAGCATTGTGATGATAATGGAATGGAGCATTGTGATGCCAAGAGTCATGGAGCTTTGTGATGACAAATGTCATGTAGCATTTTGATGACAAGGGCCTGGTGCATTGTGATGAGAAGGGCAGGGAGCATTGTGATGACAGGTTCATGGAGCAATTTGATGAAAAGGGTCATGGAACATTTTGATGACAGGGGTTATAGAACATTCTGATGTCAGGGATCATGGAGCTTTGTGATGAAAAGGGTCATGGAGCATTTTGATTACAGGGGTTATGGAACGTTGTGATGTCAGGTGTCATGGAGCATTGTGATGATAATGGCATGTAGCATTGTGATGACAGGGGTAATGGAACATTGTGATGACAGGGTTGAAGGAGTATTGTGATGACTAGTGGTGGAACATAGAGATATCAGTGTTGAGAGAGCATTTTGATAAGTGCATGGAGCATCGTGATGACAAGGTTTATGGAGCATTTTGATGACAAGGATGTTGAGCATTGTGCTGACAAGTTCATGGCGATTTGTGATGACATTGGTTGTGGAGCATTGTGCTGACACGCGCATCGAGCATTGTGATGACAAGAGTCATGGAGCATTGTGCTGACAAAGGCATGGAGCTTTGTGATGACATGGGTCACAGAGCATTGTGATAAAAAGTTCATGGAGCATTGTGGTGACAAAGGTCACAGAGCTTTGTGTGACAAGGTCATGGACCATTGTGATGACAAATGTCATGAAGCATTGTTATGACTGGAGTCATGGAGCATTGTGATAACAGAGGTCTTGGAGCATTTTGAAGAAAAGGGAATGCATCATTGTGATGAAAAATGCAGGGAGCCTTGTCATGACAGTGTTCAAGGAGCATAGTGATGACAAGTGTCAGGGAGCATTGTGATGACAAGTGTATTGAGCATTGTGGTGACAAAGGTCATGGAGCATTGTTATGAGAAGACCTTGCATAATTGTGATGACGAGCGTCATGGGGCATTGTGATGACAAGTGTCATGGAACATTGTCATCAGAAGGGTTTGCAGCTTTGTGATGACAGAGGTCATGGAGCATTTTGATTTCATATGATGACAATAGCATGAATCATTATGATGATGGGCATGGTGCATTGTGATGACAGGTTTGATGGAGAATTGAGATGTAAAGGGGCATGGAGAATTGTGATTACAGAGGTCTTGGAGCATTGTGATGACAAGGGCATGGAGCCTTGTGATGACAAGGCCGTGGAACATTGTGATGGCAGGGGTCATGGAGCATTGTTATGACAGGTGTAATGGAGCATTGTGATGACAAGGGCATGGAGCAATGTGATGAGAGATTTCATTGAGCATTGTGATGACAATGACATGGAGCATTGTGATGCCACTGGTCATGGAGCTTTGTGATGAAAAATGTCAAGGGGCATTTTGATGACAAGGGCGTGGTGCATTGTGATGAGAAGGGCAGGGAGCATTGTGATGACAGGGTCATGGAGCAATTTGATGAAAAGCGTCATGGAATATTTTGATGACAGGCGTTATGGAACATTGTGATGTCAGAGGTCATGAAGCATTGTGAAGAAATGGGTCATGGAGCATTTTGTGACAGGGGTTATGGAACATTGTGATGTCAGGGGTCATGGAGCATTGTGATGACAAGGGCACGGAGCAATGTGCTGACAGGGGCATGGAACATTTGTCTGACAAGTTTCATGGATTATTGTGATGACAGTGGGCATGGAGCATTGTGATGACAAAGGTCACAGAGCCTTGTGTGAAGAGGGCATGGACCACTGGTTTGACAAAGGTCATGAAGCACTGTGATGACTGGAGTCACGGAGCATTGTGATGGCAGGGGTCATGGAGCATTGTGCTGAGAAGTGCATGGAGCATTTTAATGACAAGTGTCATGGAGCATTGTGCTGACAAAGGCATTGAGCATGGTGATGACAAGGGACACAGAGCATTGTGATGAAATATTCATGGAGCACTGTGGTGACAAAGATCACAGAGCCTTGTGTGACTGGGGCATGGACAATTGGTCTGACAAGTTTCATGGATTCTTGTGATGACAGTGGGCATGGAGCATTGTGATGACAGAAGTCATGAAGCATTGTGATGACTGGAGGGAAGGAGCATTTTAATGACATGGGTAATGGAGCATTGTAATGACATGGGCATGGAGCATTGTGATGACAGTGGCATGGAACATTTGTCTGAAAAGTTTCATGGATTATTCTGATGACAGTGGGAATGGCGCATTGTGATGACAAGGGCATGGAACATTGTGATGACAAGGTCATGGCGTATTGTGAAGACAGGTATCAGGGAGCATTGTGATGACATATGTCATTGTCCATTGTGATGACAGTGGCATGGAGCATTGTGATTCCAAGTGTCATGGAGGATTGTGATGACAAAGGTAATGGAGCATTGTGATGACAAGGGCTTGGAGCATTGTGATAACAAGGGTCATGGAGCATTGGGATTAAAATTGGCATTTAGAATTTTGATGACATGGTATGAAGCATTTTGTTGACAAAGCCATGGATCTTGCTATGACAGGTGTCATGGGACATTTCGATGACAGGTGCATGGAGAATTGTGATGACAAGAGCATGTAAAATTGTGATGAGAAGTGTCATGGAGCACTGTGATGACAAGAACGTGGAGAATTGTGATGACAAGGGACATGGAGCATTGTTATGACCAGGGAATGGAGCATTGTGATCGAAAGACCATGGAGCACTGTGATGAGGAGAAAAATGGATAACTGTGATGACGAGCATCATGGAGCACTGTAATGACAAGGGGCATGGAACATTCTGATGACATGCGTCATGGAGGATTGTGTTGACAGAGGTCATGGAACATTGTGATGACAGTGGTCATGGAGCATTCTGATGATAAGCTTGTGGAGTATTGAGATGACAATGGCATGGAGCATTGTGATGAAAAGGACATGGATCATTGTGAGGAAAAATGCATGGAGACTTTTCATTACAGATTTAAAGGAGCATTCTGACAACAAGTGTCAGGGAGCATTGTGATGACAAGTGTATTGAGCATTGTGATGAAAATGGTCATGGAACATTGTGATTACAAGGGCATGTAGTATTGTGATGACAGGCATCATGGAGAATTGTGATGTCAAGTGTTATGGAACATTGTGATCACAAGGGTTTGGAGCATTGTGATGACAGGTCATGGAACACTCTGATACATGGGTCATGAAGGATTGTAATGCCAAGGGCATGGAGCATTGTGATGAGAAGGGCATCAAGCATTTTGATGACAAGCGTCTTGGAGCTTTGTGATGACCAGGACATGGAACAATGTGATGAGAGGCTTCATGAAGCATTGTGATGAAAATGGCATGGAACATTGTGATGCAAAGGGTCATGGAGCTTTGTGATGACAAAGGTCATGGAGCACTTTGATGACAAGTGCGTCGTGCATTGTGATTAGAACGGCAGCGTGCATTGTGATGACAGGGTCATGGAGCAATTTGATGAAAAGTGTCATCGAACATTCTGATGACAGGGGTTATGGAACATTGTGATGTCAGGGTTCATGGAGCATTTTGATGAAATGGGTCATGGAGAATTTTGATGACATGTGTTATGGAACATGTGATTTTAGGGGTTATTGAACATTGTGATGATAAGGGCATGTACCATTGTGATGACAGGGGTCATGGAACATTGTGATGACAGGGGTGAGGGACTATTGTGATGACTAGTGATGGAACATTGTGATATCAGTGGTGAGAGAGCATTTTGATGAGAAGTGTATGGAGCAATGTGATGACAATGTTTATGGAGCGTTGTGATGACAAAGTTGTGGAGCATTGTGATGACAAGTGCATGACACATTGTTATGACATGTGTTATGGAGCATTGTGCTGATTAACACATGGAACATTGTGATGACAATGGTCATGGAGCATTGTGCTGAAGAAGGCATGGAGCATTGTGATGACAAGGGTCACGGAGCATTGTGATCAAATGTTCATGGAGCATTTTGGTGACAAATGTCACAAGGACTTGTGATGAAGAGGGCATGGAACATTGTGATGACAAAGGTCATGAATCATTGTTATGACTGGAGTCAAGGAGGACTGTGATGACAGTGGTCATGGAGCATTGTGATGAAAAGGGCATGGAGCATTGTGATGACAGGGCCATAGAGCATAGCTCTGACAAGTTTTATGGATTATTGTGATGAGAGTGGGCATGGCACTTTGTGAAGACAAGGGCATGGAGCATTGTGATAACAAGGTGATACAGTATTGTGAAGACAGGTGTCAGGGAGCACGGAGATGACATATTCGGTGGTCCATTGTGATGACAATGACATGGAGCATTGTTATGCCAAGTGTCATGGAGGATTGTGATGACAAGTGATTGGAGCATTGTGATGACAGGGGTCATGGAGCATTGTGATGAAAAGGGCATGGAGCATTGTGATTACAGGGGTCTTGGAGCATTGTGATGAAAAGGGCATGGATCATTGTGATGGAAAAGGCATGGAGCCTTGTTAGGACAGGGTTCAAGGAGCATACTGACGACAAGTGTCAGGGAGCATTGTGATGACAATTAAATTGAGCATTGTGATGACAAAGGTCATGGAGCATTGTGATTAGAAAACCATGGATAATTGTGATGACGAGCATCATGGGACGTTGTGATGACAAGTATTATGGAGCATTGTGATCATAAGGGTTTGGAGCATTGTGATGACAGAGTTCATGGAGCATTTTGATTTCATTATGATGACCATAGCATGAAGCATTATGATGATGAGCATGGTGCACTGTGATTACAGGGTTCATGGAGCATTGAGATGAAAAGGGGAATGGAGAATTGTGATTAAATTGGTCTTGGAGCATTGTGATGACAAGAGCATGGAGCATTGTGATGAGAAGGCAATGTAGCATTCTGATGACATGCGTCATGGAGCTTTGTGATGACAAGGGCATGGAGCATTGTGATGATAGTGGCATGGAAAATTGGTCTAACAAGTTTCATGGATTATTGTGATGACAGTGGGCATGGATTATTTTGATGACAAGGGCATGGAGTATTCTGATGATAAGCTTGTGGAGTATTGTGATGACAATGGCATGGAGCATTGTGATGAAAATGGCATGGATCATTGTGATGAAAAATGCATGGAGCCTTTTCATGACAGGTTTCAAGGAGCATTCTGACAACAAGTGTCAGTGAGCATTGTGATGACAAATTTATTGAGCATTGTGATGACGATGGTCATGGAGCATTGTGATGACAATGGCATGGAATATTGTGATGACAGGCATCATTGATCATTGTGATGTCAAGGGTTATGGAACATTGTGATCACAAGGTTTTGGAGCATTGTGATGACAGGTCATGGATCATTTTGATTTCAAGGAGCATGGAGCATTGTGATGACAAGGGCATGAAGCAATGTGATCCAAAGTTTCATGGAGGATTTTGATGACAAGCGCATGGGACATTGTGATGACAATGTCATGTAGCATTTTGCTGACAAAGGCATGGAGCATCGTGATGACAAGTTTCATGGAGCACTGTGAAGACAAGCATCACGGAGCATTGTGATTACAGCGGTCATGGAGAATTAAGATGGCAAGGGCACGGATCATTGTGATGACAAGTGTCAGGGAGCATTTTGATGATAAAAGTCCCGGAATATTGTGTTGTAAGGGGTCATGGAGCATTGTGTTGACAGTAGTCATAGAGCATTGTGATGACAGGGGTCATGGAGCCTTGTGATGACAAGGGCATGGAGCAATGTGATGACAGGGGCATTGAACATTGGTCTTACAAATTTCATGGATTAATGTGATGACATTGGGTATTGAGCATTGTGATGACAAGGGCATGGAGCATTGTGGTGACAAAGGCATGGAGCATTTTGATGACAAGGGACACAGAGCATTGTGATGAAATATTCATGGAGCATTGTGGTGTAAAAATCAAAGAGCCTTGTTTGAAGAGGACATGGACGACTGTGATGACAAAGGTCATGAAACATTGTGATGACTGGAGTCACGGAGCATTGTGATGACAGGGGTCATGGAGTATTGCTCTGACAAGATTTTGGATTATTGTGATGAGAGTGGGCATGGTGCATTTTGGTGACAAGGGCATGGAACATTTTGATGACTAGGTCATGTAGTATTGTGAAGGCAGGTGTCAGGGAGCATTGTGATGACATATGTCATTGTCCATTGTGATGACAATGGCATGGAACATTGTGATAACAAGTGTCATGGAGGATTGAGATGACAAATTTAATGGAGCATTTTGATGATAAGGGCTTGGAACATTGTGATGACAATGGTCATGGAGCATTGTGATGACAAGGGCATGGAGAATTGTGATGACAAGGGCCTTTGAGAATTTTGATGACAACGTCGTGAAGCATTGTGATGACAAGTTCATGGAGATTGCTATGACAGTGGTCATAGAGCATTGCGATGAAAAGTGCATGGAGAATTGTGATGACAAGATCATGTAACATTGTGATGAGAAGTGTCACGAAGCATTGTGATGACAAGGAGGTGAGAATTGTAATGACTTGGGACATGGAGCACTGTGATGATCAGGGCATGGAGAATTGTGATAGCAAGACCGTGGAGCATTGTGATGAAAAGACCATGGACAATTATGATGAAGATCGTCATGGATCACTGTAATGACAAGGAGCATGGAGCATTGTGATGACAGGTGTCATGGAGCATTGTGATGAGAGGGGTCTTGGAGCATTGTGATGAAAAGGGTCATGGAGCATTGTGATGAGACAGTCATGGAGCATTGGCCTGAAAATGTTCATGGAGTATTGTGATTCCAGTGTTCAAGGAGCATTGTGATGACAAGGGAATGGAGCATTTTGATGACAAAGTCGTGAAGCATTGTGATGAAAAGACCATGTAGCCTTGTGATGACAAGTCTAATGGAGCATTCTGATGAATAGGGACATGGATCATTGTGATTACAGGGGTCTTGGAGCATTGTGATGACAAGAGCATGGAGCATTGTGATGAGAAGGGCAGGGAGCATTGTGATGACAGGGTCATGGAGCAAATTGATGAAAAGTGTCATGGAACATTTTTATGACAGGGGTTATGGAACATTGTGATGTCAGGGGTCATGGAGCATTCTGATGATTAGGGGCATTGAGCATTGTGATTACAGGGGTCTTTGAGAATTGTGATGAAAAAGTCATGGAGTATAGTGATGAGAAAGCCATTGAGCATTCTGATGACATTTGTCATGGATCTTTGTGATGACAGAGGCATGGTGCATTGTGATTACAGGGGTCTTGGAGCATTGTGATGACAAGGGTCATGGAGCCTTGGATGCCAAGGCGGTGGAACATTGTGTTGGCAGAGGTCATGGAGCATTGTTATGACAGGGGTAATGGAGCATTGTGATGACAAGGGCATGGAACATTGGTCTGAAAATTTCATGGATTATTGTGATGAGATTAGGCATGGAACATTGTGATGACTAGGGCACGGAACACTGTGATACATGTGTCAATGAGGATTGTAATGACAAGGGCATGGAGTATTGTGATGAGAAGAGTATCGAACATTGTGATGACAAGTGTCATGGAGCATTGAGGTGACAAGGGCATGGAGCAATATGATGAGAGGTTTCATTACATTGTGATGAAATGGCATGGAGCATTGTGATGCAAAGGGTCATGGAGCTTTGTGATGACAAATGTCATGGAGCATTTTGATGACAAGGTCGTGGTGCATTGTGATGAGAAGGGCAGGGAGCATTGTGATGACAGGGTCATGGAGCAAATTGATGAAAAGTGTCATGGAACATTTTGATGACAGGGTTTATGGAACATTTTGATGTCAGGGGTCATGGAGCATTTTGATGAAAAGGGTCATGGAGCATTCTGATGAAAAGGTGCATGGAGCATTGAGATTACAGGGGTTTTGAAGGAATGTGATTAAAAGGCCATGTAGCATTGTGATAAGAAGGCAATGGAGCATTCTGATGACATGCGTCATGGAGCTTTGTGATGACAAGGACATGGAGCATTTTGATTACAGGTGTCTTGGAGCATTGTGATGAAAAGGGAATGGATCATTGTGATGAAAAATGCATGGAGCCTTGTCATGACAGAGTTCAAGGAGCATGCTGATGAAAACTGTCAGGGAGCATTGTGATGATAAGTGTATTGAGCATTGTGATGACAAAGATCATGGAGCATTGTGATGAGAAGACCATGGATAATTGTGATGACCAGCGTCAAGGGGCATTGTGATGACAAGTGTTATGGAACATTGTGATCAGAAGGGTTTGGTGCATTGTGATGACAGAGGTCATTGAGCATTTTGATTTCATTGTGATGACAATAGCATGAAATATTATGGTGATGGGCACGGTGCATTGTGATGACAGGGTTCATGGAACATTGAGATGAAAAGTGGCATGGAGCACTGTGATTACAGGTGTGTTGGAGCATTGTGATGACAAGAGCATGGAGCATTGTGATGAGAAGGCCATGGAGCATTCTAATGACATGCGTCATGGCACTTTGTGATGACAAGGGCAAGGAGAATTGTGATTACAGGGGTCATGGAATATTGTGATGACAGGGGTGAGGGAGTATTGTGATCACTAGTGATGGAACATTGTGATATCAGTGGTGAGAAGGCATTTTGATTAGAAGTGCATGGAGCATTGTGATGACAAGGTTTATGGAGCATTTTGATGACAAGGATTTGGAGCATTGTGATGACAAGTGCATGGTGCATTGTGATGACATGGGTTATGGAGCATTGTGCTGACACGCGCATCGAGCATTGTGATGACAAGGATCACGGAGCATTGTGATAAAAATTCAATAGAGCATTGTGGTGACAAAGTCATAGAGCTTTGTGTGATGAGGTCTTGGACCATTGTGATGACAAATGTCATGAAGCACTGTGATGACTGGAGTCAAGGAGCATTGTGATAACAGGGGTCTTGGAGCATTGTGATGAAAAGGGAATGGATCACTGTGATGAAAAAGGCATGGAGCCTTGTCATGACAGTGTTCAAGGAGCATACTGATGACAAGTGTCAGCGAGCATTGTGATGCCAAGTGTATTGAGCATTGTGGTGACAAAGGTCATGGAGCATTGTGATGAGAAGACCTTGCATAATTGTGATGACGAGCGTCATGTGGCAAGTGATGACATGTGTTATGGAACATTGTGATCAGAAGGGTTTGGAGCATTGTGATGACAGAGGACATGGGGCATTTTTATTTCATTGTGATGACAATAGCATGAATCATTATGATGATGGGCCTGGTGCGTTGTGATGACAGTGTTCATGCAGCATTGAGATGAAAAGTGGCATGGAGAATTGTGACTACAGAGGTCTTGGAGCATTGTGATGACAAGGGTCATGGAGCCTTGTGATGACAAGGCCGTGGAACATTGTGATGGCAGGGGTCATGGAGCATTGTGATGATAAGGGCATGGAGCACTGTGATGACAGTTGTCATGGAACATTGTGATGACAGGGGTGAGCGAGTATTGTGATGACTAGTGATGGAACATTGTGATATATGTGGTGAGAGAGCATTTTGATGAGAAGTGCATGGAGCATTGTGATGACAAGTTTTATGGAGCATAGCGATGAAAAGGATGTGGAGCATTGTGATGAAAAGAGCATGGCACATTGTGATGACATGTGTCATGGAGCATTGTGCTGACAAGCACATGGAACATTTTGATGACAAGTGTCATGGAGCATTGTGCTGACAAAGGCATGGAGCATTGTGATGATAAGGGACACAGAGCATTGTGATGAAAATTTCATGGAGCATTGTGGTGACAAAGATCACAAAGCCTTGTGTGACGAGGGCATGGACCACTGTGAGGACAAATGTCATGAATCTTTGTGATGAGTGGAGTCAAGGTGCATTGTAATGACAGGTGTCATGGAGCATTGTGATGACAAGGGCATGGAGCAAACTGATGACAGGGGCATGAAACATTGGTCTGACAAGTTTCATGGATTATTGTGATGACAGTGGGCATGGAGCATTGAGATAAAAAGGGCATGGAGCATTGTGGTGACAAAGATCACAGAGCCTTGTGTGACGAGGGCATGGACCATTGTGAGGAAAAATGTCATGAAGCATTGTGATGACTGGAGTCACGGAGCATTGTGATGACAGGGGTCATGGAGCATTGTGATGACAAGGGCATGGAGCATTGTGATGACAGGGGCATGGAACATTGGTCTGACATGTTTAATGGATTATTGTGATGACAGTGGGCATGGCGCATTGTGATGACAAGGGCATGGAACATTGTGATGACAAGGTCATGGAGTATTGTGAAGACAGGTGTCAGGGAGCATTGTGATGACAAGGTCATGGAGTATTGTGAAGACAGGTGTCAGGGAGCATTGTGATGACATATGTCATTGTCCATTGTGATGACTATGGCATGGAGCATTGTGATACCAAGTGTCATGGAGGATTCTGATGACAAAGGTAATGGAGCATTTTGATGACAAGGGCTTGAAACATTGCGATGACAAGGGTCATGGAGCATTGTGATGACAAGGGCATGGAGCATTCTGATGAAAAGGTGCATGGAGCATTGAGATTACAGGGGTTTTGAAGCAATGTGATTACAAGGACATGGAGCATTGTGATGAGAAGGCAATGGAGCATTCTGATGACATGCGTCATGGAGCTTTGTGATGACAAGGACATGGAGCATTGTGATTATAGGGTCTTGGAGCATTGTGATGAAAAGGGAATGGATCATTGTGATGAAAAATGCATGGATCCTTGTCATGACAGGTTTCAAGGAGCATACTGATGACAACTGTTAGGGAGCATTGTGATGATAAGTTTATTGAGCATTGTGATGACAAAGATCATGGAGCATTGTGATGAGAAGACCATGGATAATTGTGATGACCAGGGTTATGGGGCATTGTGATGACAAGTGTTATGGAACATTGTGATCAGAAGGGTTTGGTGCATTGTGATGACAGAGGTCATTGAGCATTTTGATTTCATTGTGATGACAATAGCATGAAATATTATGGTGATGTGCACGGTGCATTGTGATGACAGGGTTCATTTAGCATTGAGATGAAAAGGGGCATGGAGCATTTTGATTACAGGGGTGTTGGAGCATTGTGATGCCAAGGGCATGGAGCATTGTGATGAGGAGGCCATGGAGCATTCTGATGACATGCGTCATGGAGCTTTGTGATGACAAGGGCATGGAGAATTGTGATTACAGGGGTCATGGAATATTGTGGTGACAGTGGTAAGGGAGTATTGTGATGACTAGTGATGGAACATTGTGATATCAGTGGTGAGAAAGCATTTTGAGGAGAAGTGCATGGAGCATTGTGATGACAAGGTTTATGGAGCATTTTGATGACAAGGATGTGGAGCATTGTGATGAAAAGTGCATGGTGCATTGTGATGACATTGGTTAGGGAGCATTGTGCTGACACACGCATCGAGCATTGTGATGACAAGGGTCATGGAGCATTGTGCTGAGAAACGCATGGAGCTTTGTGATGACAAGGGTCACAGAGCATTGTGATAAAAATTTCATGGAGTATTGTGGTGACAAAGATCACAGAGCTTTGTATGACGAGGTCATGGACCATTGTGATGACAAATGTCATGAAGAATTGTTATGACTGGAGTCACGGAGATTTGTGATAACAGGGGTCTTGGAGCATTGTGATGAAAAGGGAATGGATCGTTGTAATGAAAAATGCATGGAGACGTGTCATGACATTATTCAAGGAGCATACTGATGACAAGTGTCAGCGAGCATTGTGATGCCAAGTGTATTGAGCATTGTGGTGACAAAGGTCATGGAACATTGTGATGAGAAGCCCTTGCATAATTGTGATGACGAGCATCTTGGGGCATGTGATGACAAGTGTTATCGAACATTGTGATCAGAAGGGTTTGGAGCATTGTGATGACAGAGGTCATGGAGCATTTTAATTTCATTGTGATGACAATAGCATGAATCATTATGGTGATGGTCATGGTGCATTGTTATGACAGTGTTCATGGAGAATTGAGATGAAAAGGGGCATGGAGAATTGTGATTACATAGGTCTTGGTGCATTGGGTTGACAAGGGTCATGGAGCCATGTGATGTCAAGGCCGTGGAACATTGTGATGACAGGGGTAATGGAGCATTGTTATGACAGGTGTAATGGAGCATTGTGATGACAAGGGCATGGAACAATGTGATGAGAGATTTCATTGAGCATTGTGATGACAATGGCATGGAGCATTGTGATGCCAAGTGTCATGGAGCTTTGTGATGACAAAGGTCATGGGGCATTTTGACGACAAGGGCATGGTGCATTGAGATGAGAAAGACAGGGAGCATTTTGATGACAGGGTCATGGAGCAAGTTGATGAAAATGTCATGGAATATTTTGATGACAGGAATTATGGAACATTGTGATGTCAGGGGTCATGAAGCATTGTGATGAAATGGGTCATGGAGCATTTTGTGACAGGGGTTATGGAACATTTTGATGTCAGTGGTCATGGAGCATTGTGATGATAAGGGCATATACCACTGTGATGACAGGGGTCAAGGAACACTGTGATGACAGGGCTGAGGGAGTATTGTGATGACTAGTGATGTAACATTGTGATATATATGGTGAGAGAGCATTTTGATGAGAAGTGCATTGAGCATTGTGATGACAAGTGTTATGGAGCATAGCAATGATAAGGATGTGGTGTATTGTGATGACAAGCGCATGGCGCATTGTGATGACATGGGTCATGGAGCATTGTGCTGACAAGCCCATGGAGCCATTTGATGAGAAGTGTCATGGAGCATTGTGCTGACAAAGGCATGGAGCATTTTGATGACAAGGGACACAGAGCATTGTGATAAAATATTCATTGAGCGTTGGGGTGAAAAAGATCACAGAGCCTTGTGTGACGAGGGCATGGACCATAGTGATGAGATAGGTCATGAAGCATTGTGATGACGGAGTCATGGAGCATTGTGATGAAAGGGGTCATGGAGCATTGTGATGACAAGGGCATGGATCAATGTGAAGACAGGGGCAGGGAACATTGGTCTGACCAGTTTCATGGATTATTGTGATAATAGTGGGCATGGAGCATTGTGATGACAAGGGCATGGAGCATTGTGGTGACATAGGCATGGAGCATTTTCATGACAAGGGACACAGAGCATTGTGATGAAATATTCATGGAGCATTGTGGTGTAAAAGATCACAGAGCCTTGTTTGAAGAGGACATGGACCACTGTGATGACAAAGGTCATGAAGCATTGTGATGACTGCAGTCTTGGAGCATTGTGATTACAGGGTTCATGGAGCATTGCTCTGAAATGATTATGGATTATTGTGATGAGAGTGGGCATGGCGCATTGTGATGACAAGGGCATGGAACATTGTGATGACAAGGTCATGGAGTAATGTGAAGAGAGGTGTCAGGGAGCATTGTGATGACATATGTCATTGTCCATTGTGATGACAATGGCATGGAGCATTGTGATACCAAGTGTCATGGAGGATTGTGATGACAAAGGTAATGGAGCATTTTGATGACAAGGGCTTGGAACACTGTGATTACTAGGTTCATGGAGCATTGTGATGACAAGGGCCATTGAGAATTTTGATGACAACCTCGTGAAGCATTGTGATGACAAGCGCATGGAGCTTGCTATGACAGTGGTCATACAGCATTGCGATGACAAGTGCATGGAGAATTGTGATGACAAGATCATGTATCATTGTGATGAGATGTGTCTCGTAGCACTGTGATGGCAAAGACGTGGAGAATTGTAATGACTTGGTTCATGGAGCATTGTGATGAACAGGGCATGGAGAATTGTGATAGCAAGACCGTGGATCATTGTGATGAAAAGACCATGGATAATTATGATGAAGAGCGTCATGGATCACTGAAATGACAAGGGGCATGGAGCATTGTGATGACAGGTGTCATGGAGCATTGTGATGAGAGGGGTCATGGAGCATTGTGATGACAAGCGTAATGGAGCATTGTGATGAGAAGGTCATGGAGCATTGGCCTGAAAATGTTCATGGAGTATTGTGATTACAGTGGTCAAGGAGCATTGTGATGACAAGGGAATGGAGCATTTTGATGACAAGGTCCTGGAGCAGTGTGATGAGAAGACCATGGAGCCTTGTGATGACAAGTCTAATGGAGCATTCTGATGAATAGGGGCATGGAGCATTGTGATTACAGCGGTCTTGGAGCATTGTGATGACAAGGTCATGGAGCATAGTGATGAGAAGGCCATGGAGCATTCTGATGACATGGGTGATGGATCTTTGTGATGACAGGGGCATGGAGCACTGTGATTAAAGTGGTCTTGGAGCATTGTGATGACAAGGGTCATGGAGCCTTGGATGCCAAGGCGGTGGAACATTGTGATGGCAGGGGTCATGGAGCATTGTTATGACAGGGGTAATGGAGCATTGTGATGACAAGGGCATGGAACATTGGTCTGAAAATTTCATGGATTATTGTGATGAGATTCGGCATGGAACATTGTGATGATTAGGGCACGGAACACTGTGATACATGTGTCATGGAGGATTGTAATGACAAGGGCATGTAGCATTGTGATGAGAAGAGTATCGAGCACTGTGATGACAAGTGTCATGGAACATTGTGGTGACAAGGGCATGGAGCAATATGATGAGAGGTTTCATGTAGCATTGTGATGAAATGGCATGGAGCATTGTGATGCCAAGTTTCATGGAGCTTTGTGATGACAAAGGTCATGGAGCATTTTGATGACAAGGTCGTGGTGCATTATGATGAGAAGGGCAGGGAGCATTGTGATGACAGGGTCATGGAGCAAATTGATGAAAAGTGTCATGGAACATTTTGATGACAGGGGTTATGGAACATTGCGATGTCAGGGGTCATGGAGCATTTTGATGAAAAGGGTCATGGAGCATTCTGATGAAAAGGTGCATGGAGCATTGAGATTACAGGGGTTTTGAAGCAGTGTGATTACAAGGGCATAGAGCATTGAGATGAGAAGGCAATGGAACATTCTGATGACATGCGTCATGGAGCTTTGTGATGACAAGGACATGGAGCATTGTGATTAAAGGTGTCTTGGAGCATTGTGATGAAAAGGGAATGGATCATTGTGATGAAAAATGCATGGAGCCTTGTCTTGACAGTGTTCAAGGAGCATACTGATGACAACTGTTAGGGAGCATTGTGATGATAAGTGTATTGAGCATTGTGATGACAAAGATCATGGAGCATTGTGATGAGAAGTCCATGGAAAATTGTGATAACCAGCGTCATGGGGTATTGTGATGACAAGTGTTATGGAACATTGTGATCAAAAGGGTTTGGTGTATTGTGATGACAGAGGTCATTGAGCATTTTGATTTCATTGTGATGACAATAGCATGAAATATTATGGTGATGTGCACGGTGCATTGTGATGACAGGGTTCATGGAGCATTGAGATGACAAGGGCATGGAGCATTGTGGTGAGAAGGCCATGGAGCATTCTGATGACATGCGTCATGGAGCTTTGTAATGACAAGGGCAAGGAGAATTGTGACTACAGGGGTCATGGAATATTGTGATGACAGGGGTGAGGGAGTATTTTGATGACTAGTGATGGAACATTGTGATATCAGAGGTGAGAAAGCATTTTGAGGAGAAGTGCATGGAGCATTGTGATGACAATGTTTATGGAGCATTTTGGTGACAATGTTGTGGAGCATTGTGATGACAAGTGCATGGTGCATTGTGATGACATGGGTTATGGAGCATTGGGCTGACACACGCTTCGAGCATTGTGATGACAAGGGTCACAGAGCATTGTGATAAAAATTTCATGGAGCATTGTGGTGACAAAGGTCACAGAGCTTTGTGTGACGAGGTCATGGACCATTGTGATGACAAATGTCATGAAGCATTTTGATGACTGGAGTCACAGAGCATTGTGATAACAGGGGTCTTGGAGCATTGTGATGAAAAGGGAATGGATCATTGTGATGAAAAAGGCATGTGGCCTTCTCATGACAGTGTTCAAGGAGCATACTGATGACAAGTGTCAGCGAGCATTGTGATGCCAAGTGTATTGAGCATTGTGGTGAAAAAGGTCATGGAGCATTGTGATGAGAAGACCTTGCATATTTGTGATGACGAGCGTCATGGGGCATGTGATGACAAGTGTTATGGAACATTGTGATCAGAAGGGTTTGGAATATTGTGATGACAGAGGACATGGAGCATTTTGATTTCATTGTGATGACAATAGCATGAATCATTATGATGATGGGCATGGTTCATTGTGATGACAGTGTTCATGGAGCATTGAGATGAAAAGTGGCATGGAGAATTGTGATTACAGAGGTATTGGAGCATTGTGATGACAAGGGTCATGGAGCCTTGTGATGCCAAGTCCGTTCAACATTGTGATGGCAGGGGTCATGGATCATAGTTATGACAGGTGTAATGGAGCATTGTGATGACAAGGGCATGGAACAATGTGATGAGAGATTTCATTGAGCATTGTGATGACAATGGCATGGAGCATTGTGATGCAAATGGTCAAGGAGATTTGTGATGACAAAGGTCATGGAGCATTTTGATGACAAGTTCGTGGTGCATTGTGATGAGAAGGGCAGGGAGCATTGTGATGACAGGTTCATGGAGCAAATTGATGAAAAGTGTCATGGAACATTTTGATGAGAGGGGTTATGGAACATTGCGATGTCAGGTGTCATGGAGCATTTTGATGAAAAGGGTCATGGAGCATTCTGATGAAAAGGTGCATGGAGCATTCAGATTACAGTGGTTTTGAAGCAATGTGATTACAGGGGCATGGATCATTGTGATGAGAAGGCAATGGAGCATTCTGATGACATGCGTCATGGAGATTTGTGATGACAAGGACATGGAGCATTGTGATTACAGGGGCCTGGGAGCATTGTTATGAAAAGGGAATGGATCATTGTGATGAAAAATGCATGGATTCTTGTCATGACAGGTTTCAAGGAGCATACTGATGACAACTGTCAGGGAGCATTGTGATGATAAGTGTATTGAGCATTGTGATGACAAAGATCATGGAGCATTGTGATGAGAAGACCATGGATAATTGTGATGACCAGCGACACGGGGCATTGTGATAACAAGTGTTATGGAACATTGTGATCAGAAGAGTTTGGTGCATTGTGTTGACAGAGGTCATTGAGCATTTTGATTTCATTGTGATGACAATAGCATGAAATATTATAGTGATGGGCACGGTGCATTGTGATGACAGGGTTCATGGAGCATTGAGATGAAAAGGGGCATGGAGCACTGTGATTACAGGGGTGTTGGAGCATAGTGATGACAAGGGCATGGAGCATTTTGATGAGAAGGCCATGGAGCATTCTGATGACATGCGTCATGTAGCTTTGTGATGACAAGGGAATGGAGAATTGTGATTACAGGGGTCATGAGATATTGTGATGACATGGGTGAGGGAGTATTGTGATGACTAGTGATGGAACATTGTGATATCAGTGGTAAGAAGGCATTTTGAGGAGAAGTGCATGGAGCATTGTGATGACAAGGTTTATGGAGAATTTTGATGACAAGGATGTGGAGCATTGTGACGACAAGTTCATGGTGCATTGTGATGACATGTGTTATGGAGCATAGGGCTGACACACGCATAGAGCATTGTGATGACAAGGGTCATGGAGCATTGTGCTGATAAAGGCATGGAGCTTTGTGATGACAAGGGTCACAGAGCATTGTGATAAAAATTTCATGGAGCATTGTGGTGACAAAGGTCACAGAGCTTTGTGTGATGAGGTCATGGACCATTGTGATGACAAATGTCATGAAGCATTTTGATGACTGGAGTCACGGAGCTTTGTGATAACAGGGGTCTTGGAGCATTGTGATGAAAAGGGAATGGATCACTGTGATGAAAAAGGCATGGAGCCTTGTCATGACAGTGTTCAAGGAACATACTGATGACAAGTGTCAGCGAGCACTGTGATGGCAAGTGTATTGAGCATTGTGGTGACAAAGGTCATGGAGCATTGTGATGAGAAGACCTTGCATGATTGTGATGACGAGCGTCATGGGGCATGTGATGACAAGTGTTATGGAACATTGTGATCAGAAGTGATTGGAGCATTGTGATGACAGAGGACATGGAGCATTTTGATTTCATTGTGATGACAATATCTTGAATCATTATGATGATGGGCATGGTGCACTGTGATGACAGTGTTCATGGAGCATTGAAATGAAAACTGAAATGGAGAATTGTGATTACAGAGGTCTTGGAGCATTGTGATGACAAGGCCTTGGAACATTGTGATGGCAGGGGTCATGGAGCATTGTTATGACAGGTGTAATGGAGCATTGTGATGACAAGGGCATGGAGCAATGTGATGAGAGATTTCATTGAGCATTGAGATGACAATGGCATGGAGCATTGTGATGCCAAGGGTCATGGAGCTTTGTGATGACAAATGTCATGGGGCATTTTGATGACAAGGGCGTGGTGCATTGTGATGAGAAGGGCAGGGAGCATTGTGATGACATGGTCATGGAGCAATTTGAACAAAAGGGTCATGGAATATTTTGATGACAAGGGTTATGGAACATTGTGATGTCAGGGGTCATGAAGCATTGTGATGAAATGGGTCATGGAGCATTTTGTGACGGGGTTATGGAACATTTTGATGTCAGGGGTCATGGAGCATTGTGATGATAAGGGCTTGAAGCACTGTGATGACAGGGGTCATGGAACATTGTGATGACAGGTGTGAGGGAGTATTGTGATGACTAGTGATGGAACATTGTGATAAATGTGGTGAGAGAGCATTTTGATGAGTAGTGCGTGGATTATTGTGATGACAAGTTTTATGGAGCATAGCGATGAAAAGGATGTGGAGCATTGTGATGAAAAGAGGATGGCACATTGTGATGCCATGTGTCATGGAGCATTGTGCTGACAAGCGCATGGAGCATTTTGATGACAAGTGTCATGGAGAATTGTGCTGACAAAGGCATGGAGCATTGTGATGACAAGGGACACAGAGCATTGTGATGAAAATTTCATGGAGCATTGTGGTGACAAAGATCACAGAGCCTTCTGTGACGAGGGCATGGACCATTGTGAGGACAAAGGTCATGAATCTTTGTGATGACTGGAGTCACGGTGCATTGTGATGACAGGTGTCATGGAGGATTGTGATGAGAAGGGCATGGAGCAATGTGATGACAGGGGAATGGAACTTTGGTCTGAAAAGTTTCATGGATTATTGTGATGACAGTGGGCATGGAGCATTGAGATGACAAGGGCATGGAGCATTGTTGTGACAAACGTCACAGAGCCTTGTGTGACGAGGGCATGGACCACAGTGAGGACAAAGGTCATGAAGCATTGTGATGACTGGAGTCACGGAGCATTGTGATGACAGTGGTCATGGAGCATTCTGATGACAAGGGCATGGAGCATTGTGATAACAGGGACATGGAACATTGGTCTGACAAGTTTCATGGATTATTGTGATGACAGTGGGCGTGGCACATTGTGATGACAAGGGCATGGAACATTGTGATGACAAGGTCATGGAGTATTGTGAAGACAGGTGTCAGGGAGCTTTGTGATGACATATGTCATTGTCCATTGTGATGACATTGGAATGGAGCATTGTGATACCAAGTGTCATGGAGGATTGTGATGACAAAGGTAATGGAGCGTTTTGATGACAAGGGCTTGGACCATTGTGATGACAAGGGTCATGGAGCATTGTGATGACAAGGGCATGGAGCATTCTGATGAAAAGGTGCATGGAGAATTGAGATTACAGCGGTTTTGAAGCAATGTGATTACAAGGGCATGGAGCATTGTGATGAGAAGGCAATGGAGCATTCTGATGACATGCGTCATGGAGCTTTGTGATGACAAGGACATGGAGCATTGTGATTACAGGGCTCTTGGAGCATTGTGATGAAAAGGGAATGGATCATTGTGATGAAAAATGCATGGAGCCTTGTCATGACAGGGTTCAAGGAGCATACTGATGACAAGTGTCAGGGAGCATTGTGATGATAAGTGTATTGAGCATTGTGATGACAAAGATCATGGAGCATTGTGATGAGAAGACCATGGAAAATTGTGATGACCAGCGTCATGGGGCATTGTGATGACAAGTGTTATGGAACATTGTGATCAGAAGGGTTTGGTGCATTTTGATGACAGAGGTCATTGAGCATTTTGATTTCATTGTGATGACAATAGCATGAAATATTATCGTGATGGGCACGGTGCATTGTGATGACAGGGTTCATGGAGCATTGTGATGACAAGAGCATGGAGCAATGTGATGAGAGATTTCAATGAGCATTGTGATGACAATGGCATGGATCATTGTGATGCCAAGGGTCATGGAGCTTTGTGATGACAAATGTCATGGTGCATTTTGGTGACAAGGGCGTGGTGCACTGTGATGAGAAGGGCAGGGCACATTGTGATGACAGGGTCATGGAGCAATTTCAATAAAAGTGTAATGGAATATTTTGATGACTGAGGTATTGGAACATTGTGATGTCAGGGGTCATGAAGCATTGTGATGAGAAGGGTCATGGAGCATTTTGTGACAGGGTTTATGGAACATTGTGATGTCAGGGGTCATGGAGCATTGTGATGATAAGGGCATGTAGCACTGTGATGACAGGGGTCATGGAACACTGTGATGACAGGTGTGAAGGAGTATTGTGATGACTAGTGATGTAACATTGTGATATATGTGGTGAGAGAGCATTTTGATGAGAAGTGCATGGAGCATTGTGATGACAAGTTTTATGGAGCATAGCGAAGAAAAGGATGTGGAGCATTGTGATGAAAAGAGCATGGCACATTGTGATGACATGTGTCATGGAGCATTGTGCTGAAAAGCGCATGGAGCATTTTGATGACAAGTGTCATGGAGCATTGTGCTGACAAAGTCATGGAGCATTGTGATGACAAGGGACACAGAGCATTGTGATGAAAATTTCATGTAGCATTGTGGTGACAATGATCACAGAGCCTTGTGTGAAGAGGGCATGGACAATTGTGAGGACAAAGGTCATTAAATTTTGTGATGACAGGAGTCATGGAGCATTGTGATGACAGGGGTCATGTAGCATTGTGACCACAAGGGCATGGAGCAATGTGATGACAGGGGCATGGAACATTGGTCTGACATGTTTCATGGATTATTGTGATGACAGTGGGCATGGTGCATTGAGATGACAAGGGCATGGAGCATTTTGGTGACAAAGGTCACAGAGCCTAGTGTGAGGAGGGCATGGACCATTGTGAGGACTAAGGTCATGAAGCATTGTGATGACTGGAGTCACGGAGCATTGTGGTGACAGGGGTCATGGAACATTGTTATGACAAGGGCATGGAGCATTGTGATGACAGGGGCATGGAACATTTTTCTGACAAGTTTCATGGATTAATGTGATGACAGAGGGCATGGAGCATTGAGATGACAAGGGCATGGAGCATTGTGGTGACAAAGGTCACAGAGCGTTGTGTGACGAGGGCATGGACCATTTTGAGGACAAAGGTCATGAAGCATTGTGATGACTGGAGTCACGGGGCATTGTGATGACAGGGGTCATGGAGCATTCTGATGACAAGGGCAAGCAGCATTGTGATAACAGGGGCATGGAACATTGGTCTGACATGTTTCATGGATTATTGTGATGACAGTGGGCATGGCACATTGTGATGACAAGGGCATGAACATTGTGATGACAAGGTCATGGAGTATTGTGAAGACAGGTGTCAGGGAGCATTGTGATGACAAATGTCATTGTCCATTGTGATGACAATGGCATGGAACATTGTGATACCAAGTGTCATGGAGGATTGTGATGACAAAGGTAATGGAGCATTTTGATGACAAGGGCTTGGAACATTGCGATGACAAGAGTCATGGAGCATTGTGATGACAAGGGCATGGAGCATTCTGATGAAAATGTGCATGGAGCATTGAGATTACAGGGGTTTTGAAGCAATGTGATGACAAGGGCATGGAGCATTGTGATGAGAAGGCAATGGAGCATTATGATGACATGCGTCATGGAGCTTTGTGATGACAAGGACATGGAGCATTGTGATTACAGGGTTCTTGGAGCATTGTGATGACATGGGTCATGGAGCATTGTGATGAGAAGGTCATGGAGCACTGGCCTGAAAATGTTCATGGAGTATTGTGATGACAGTGGTCAAGGAGCATTGTGATGACAAGGGAATGGAGCATTGTTTTGACAAGGTCCTGGAGCAGTGTGATGAGAAGACAATGGAGCCTTGTGATGAAAAGTCTCTTGGAGCATTCTGATGAATACGGACATGGAGCATGGTGATTACAAGGGTCTTGGAGCACTGTGATGACAAGGGCATGGAGCATTGTGATGAGAAGGCCATGGAGCATTCTGATGACATGTGTCATGGATCTTTGTGATGACAATGGCATGGAGCATTGTGATTACAGAGGTCTTGTTGCATCGTGATGACAAGGGTCATGTAGCCTTGGATGCCAAGAAGACGGAACATTGTGATGGCAGGGGTCATGGAGCATTGTTATGACAGGGGTAATGGAGCATTGTGATGACAAGGGCATGGAACATTTGTCTGAAATTTTCATGGATTATTGTGATGAGATTCGGAATGGAACATTGTGATGACTAGGGCATGGAACACTGTGATACATGTGTCATGGAGGATTGTAATGAAAAGGGCATGGAGCATTGTGATGAGAAGAGTATCGAGCATTGTGATGACAAGCGTCATGGAGCATTGTGCTGACAAGGGCATGGAGCAATGTGATGAGAGGTTTCATGTAGCATTGTGATGAAATGGCATGGAGCATTGTGATGCCAAGGGTCATGGAGCTTTGTGATGACAAAGTCATGGAGCATTTTGATGACAAGGAAGTGGTGCATTGTGATGAGAAGTGTAGGGAGCATTGTGATGACAGGGTCATGATGCAAATTGCTGAAAAGTGTCAGGGAACATTTTGATGACAGGGGTTATGGAACATTGTGATGTCAGGGGTCATGGAGCATTGTGATGATAAGGGCATGTAGCACTGTGATGACAGTGGTCATGGAACATTGTGATGACAGGGGTGAGCGAGTATTGTGATGACTAGTGATGGAACATTGTGATATATGTGGTGAGAGAGCATTTTGGTGAGAAGTTCATGGAGCATTGTGATGACAAGTTTTATGGAGCATAGTGATGAGAAGGATGTGGCGCATTGTGATGAAAAGAGGATGGCACATTGTGATGACATGTGTCATGGAGCATTGTGCTGACAAGCGCATGGAGCATTTTGATGACAAGTGTCATGGAGCATTGTGCTGACAAAGGCATGGAGCATTTTGATGACAAGGGACACAGAGCATTGTGATGAAAATTTCATGGAGCATTGTGGTGAAAAAGATCACAGAGCCTTGTGTTAAGAGGGCATGGACCATTGTGATGAGAATGGTCATGAATCATTGTAATGACTGGAGTCACGGAGCACTGTGATGACAGGGGTCATGGAGCATTGTGATGACAAGGGCATGGAGCAATGTGATGACAGGGGCATGGAACATTGGTCTGAAAATTTTCATGGATTATTGTGATTACAATGGGCATGGAGCATTGAGATGACAAGGGCATGGAGCATTGTGGTGATAAAGGTCACAGAGCCTTGTGTGACGAGGGCATGGTCCATTGTGAGGACAAATGTCATGAAGCATTGTGATGACTGCAGTCACGGAGCATTGTGATGACAGGGGTCATGGAGCATTGAGATGAAAAGTGGCAAGTGACATTGTGATTACAGGGGTCTTGGAGCATTGTGATGACAAGGGCATGGAGCATTGTGATGAGAAGGCCAGGGAGCATTCTAATGACATGCGTCATGGAGCTTTGTGATGACAAGGGCATGGAGAATTGTGATTACAGGGGTCATGGAATATTGTGTTTACAGGGGTGAGGGAGCATTGTGATGACTAGTGATGGAACATTGTGATATCAGTGGTGAGAAAGCGTTTTGAGGAGAAGTGCATGGAGCATTGTGATGACAAGGTTTATGGAGCATTTTGATGACAAGGATGTGGAGCATTGTGATGACATGGGTTATGGAGCATTGTGCTGACACGCGCATCGAGCATTGTGATGACAAGGGTCATGGAGCATTGTGCTGACAAAGGCATGGAGCTTTGTGATGACAAGGGTCACAGAGCATTGTGATAAAAATTTCATGGAGCATTGTGGTGACAAAGGTCCCAGAGCTTTGTGTGACGAGGTCATGGACCATTGTGATGACAAATGTCATGAATCATTGTGATGACTGGAGTCACGGAGCTTTGTGATAACAGGGGTCTTGGAGCATTGTGATGAAAAGGGAATGGATCATTGTGATGAAAAAGGCATGGAGCCTTGTCATGACAGTGTTCAAGGAGCATACTGATGACAAGTGTCAGCGAGCATTGTGATGCCAAGTGTATAGAGCATTGTGGGGACAAAGGTCATAGAGAATTGTGATGAGAAGACTGCATCATTGTGATGACGAGCGTCATGTGGCATGTGATGACAATTGTTAGGGAACATTGTGATCAGAAGGGTTTGGAGCATTGTGATTACAGAAGACATGGAGCATTTTGATTTCATTGTGATGACAATAGCATGAATGATTATGATGATGGGCATGGTGCATTGTGATGACAGTGTTCATGGAGCATTGAGATGAAAAGTGGCATGGAGAATTGTGATTACAGAGGTCTTGGAGCATTGTGATGACAAGGGTCATGGAGACTTGTGATGCCAATGCCGTGGAACACTGTGATGGCAGGGGTCATGGAGCATTGTTATGACAGGTGTAATGGAGCATTGTGATGACAAGGGCACGGAGCAATGTAATGAGAGATTTCATTGAGCATTGTGATGACAATGGCATGGAGCATTGTGATGCCAAGGGTCATGGAGCTTTGTGATGACAAATGTCATGGGGCATTTTGATGACAAGGGCGTGGTGCATTGTGATGAGAAGCGCAGGGAGCATTGTGATGACAGGGTCATGGAGCAATTTGATGAAAATTGTCATGGAATATTTTGATGACAGGGGTTATGGAACATTGTGATGTCAGGGGTCATGCAGCATTGTGATTATAAGGGCATGGAGCAATGTGATGACAGGGGCATGGAACATTGGTCTGACAAGTTTCATGGATTATTGTGATGACAGTGGGCATGGAGCATTGAGATGACAAGGGCATGGAGCATTGTAGTGACAAAGGTCACAGAGCCTTGTGTGACGAGGGCATGGAACATTGTGAGGACAAAGGTCATGAAGCATTGTGATGACTGGTGTCACGGAGCACTGTGATGACAGGCGTCATGGAGCATTGTGATGACAAGGGCATGGAGCATTGGTCTGACATGTTTCATGGAATATTGTGATGACAGTGGGCATGGCGCATTGTGATGACAAGGGCATGGAACATTGTGATGACAATGTCATGGAGTATTGTGAAGACAGGTGTCAGGGAGCATTGTGATGACATATGTCATTGTCCATTGTGATGACAATGGCATGGAGCATTGTGATACCAAGTGTCAGGGAGGATTGTGATGACAAAGGTAATGGAGCATTTTGATGACAAGGCCTTTGAACATTGCGGTGACAAGGGCATGGAGCATTCTGATGAAAAGGTGCTTGGAGCATTGAGATTACAGGGGTTTTGAAGCAATGTGATTACAAGGGCATGGAGCATTGTGATGAGAAGGCAATGGAGCATTCTGATGACATGCGTCATGGAGCTTTGTGATGACAAGGACATGGAGCATTGTGATTACAGGGTTCTTGGAGCATTGTGATGACATGGGTCATGGAGCATTGTGATGAGAAGGTCATGTAACATTGGCGTGAAAATGTTCATGGAGTACTGTGATGACAGTGGTCAAGGAGCATTGTGATGTCAAGGGAATGGAGCATTGTGATGACAAGGTCCTGGAGCAGTGTGATGAGAAGACCATGGAGCCTTGTGATGACAAGTCTCTTGAAGCATTCTGATGAATAGGGGCATGGAGCATTGTGATTACAAGGGTCTTTGAGCATTGTGATGACAAGGGCATGGAGCATTGTGATGAGAAGGCCTTGGAGCATTCTGATGACATGTGTCATGTATCTTTGTGATGACAAGGGCATGGAGCATTGTGATTACAGGGCTCTTGGTGCATAGTGATGACAAGGGTCATGTATCCTTGGATGCCAAGAAGGTGGAACACTGTGATAGCTGGGGTCATGGAGAATTGTTATGACAGGGGTAATGGAGCATTGTGATGACAAGGGCATGGAACATTTGTCTGAAATTTCTATGGATTATTGTGATGAGATTCGGCATGGAACATTTTGATGACTATGGCACGGAACACTGTGATACATGTGTCATGGAGGATTGTAATGAAAAGCGCATGGAGCATTGTGATGAGAAGAGTATCGAGCATTGTGATGACAAGCGTCATGGAGCATTGTGCTGACAAGGTCTTGGAGCAATGTGATGAGAGCTTTCATGTAGCACTGTGATGAAATGGCATGGAGCATTGTGATGCCAAGTGTCATGGAGCTTTGTGATGACAAAGGTCATGGAGCATTTTGATGACAAGGTCGTGGTGCATTGTGATGAGAAGGACAGGGAGCATTGTGATGACAGGGTCATGGAGCAAATTGATGAAAAGTGTCATGGAACATTTTGATGACAGGGGTTATGGAACATTGTGATGTCACGGGTCATGAAGCACTGTGATGAAATGGGTCATGGAGCATTTTGTGACAGCGGTTATGGAACATTTTGTTGTCAGGGGTCATGGAGCATTGTGAAGATAAGGGCATGTAGCACTATGATGACAGTGGTCATGGAACATTATGATGACAGGGGTGAGCGAGTATTGTGATGACTAGTGATGGAACATTGTGATATATGTGGTGAGAGAGCATTTTGATGAGAAGTTCATGGAGCATTGTGATGACAAGTTTTATGGATCATAGCGATGAAAAGGATGGGAAGCATTTTGATGAAAAGAGCATGGCACATTGTGATGACATGTGTCATGGAGCATTGTGCTGACAAGCGCATGGAGCATTTTGATGACAAGTGTCATGGAGCATTGTGCTGACAAAGTCATGGAGCATTGTGATGACAAGGGACACAGAGCATTGTGATGAAAATATCATGGAATATTGTGGTGACAAAGATCACAGAGCCTTGTGTGACGAGGGCATGGACCATTGTGAGGAAAAAGGTCATGAATCATTGTGATGACTGGAGTCACGGAGCATTGTGATGACAGTGGTCCTGGAGCATTGTGATGACAAGGGTATGGAGCAATGTGATGACAGGGGAATGCAACATTGGTCTGACAAGTTTCATGTATTATTGTGATGACAGTGGGCATGGAGCATTGTGATGACAAGGGCATGGAGCATTGTAGTGACAAAGGTCACAGAGCCTTGTGTAATGAGGGCATCGACCACTGAGAGGACAAATGTCATGAAGCATTGTGATGACGGGAGTCACGGAGCATTGTGATAACAGGGGTCATGGAGCACTGTGATGAAAAGGGCATGGAGCATTGTGATGACAGTGGCATGGAACATTGGTCTGACATGTTTCATGGAATATTGTGATGACAGTGGGCCTGGTGCATTTTGAGGACAAGGGCATGGAACTTTGTGATGAGAAGGTCATGGAATATTGAGAAGACAGGTGTCAGGGAGCATTGTGATGACATATGTCATTGTCCATTGTGATGACAATGGCATGGAGCATTGTGATACCAAGTGTCATGGAGGATTGTGATGACAAATGTAATGGAGCATTTTGATGAGAAGGGCTTGGAACATTGCGATGACAAAGGTCATGGAGCATTGTAATGACGAGTGCATGGAGCATTCTGATGAAAAGGTGCATGGAGCATTGAGATTACAGGGGTTTTGAAGCAATGTGATTACAAGGGCATGGAGCATTGTGATGAGAAGGCAATGGAGCATTGTGATGACATGTGTCATGGAGCTTTGTGATGACAAGGACATGGAGCATTGTGATTACAGGGGTCTTGGAGCATTGTGATGAAAAGGGAATGGATCATTGTGATGAAAAATGTATGCAGCCTTGTCATGAGAGGGTTCAAGGAGCATACTGATGACAACTGTCAGGGAGCATTGTGATGATAAGTGTACTGATCATTGTGATGACAAAAATCATGGAGCATTGTGATGAGAAGCCCATGGATAATTGTGATGAGCAGCGTCATGGGGCATTGTGATGACAAGTGTTATGGAATATTGTGATCAGAAAGGTTTGGTGCATTGTGATGACAGAGGTCATTGAGCATTTTGATTTCATTGTGATGACAATAGCATGAAATATTATGGTGATGGGCACGGTGCATTGTGATGACAGGGTTCATGGAGCATTGAGATGAAAAGGGGCATGGAGCATTGTTATTACAGGGGTGTTGGAGCATTGTGATGACAAAGGCATGGAGCATTGCGATGAGAAGGCCATGGAGCATTCTGATGACATGCGTCATAGAGGTTTGTGATGACAAGGGCATGGAGAATTGTGATTACAGGGGTCATTGAATATTGTGATGACAAGGGTGAGGGAGTATTGTGATGATTAGTGATGGAACATTGTGATATCAGTGGTGAGAAGGCATTTTGAGGAGAAGTGCATGGAGCATTGTGATGACAAGGTTTATGGAGCATTTTGATGACAAGGATGTGGAGCATTTTGATGACATGGGTTATGGAGCATTGTGCTGACACGCGCACCGAGCATTGTGATGACAAGGGTCAAGGAGCATTGTGCTGACAAAGGCATGGAGCTTTTTGATGACAAGGGTCACAGAGCATTGTGATAAAAATTTCATGGAGCATTGTGGTGACAAAGGTCACAGAGCTTTGTGTGATGAGGTCATGGACCATTGTGATGACAAATGTCATGGAGCATTGTGATGACTGGAGTCACAGAGCATTGTGATAACAGGGGACTTGGAGCATTGTGCTGAAAAGGGAATGGATCTTTGTGATGAAAAAGGCATGGAGCCTTGTCATGACAGTGTTCAAGGAGCATACTGATGACAAATGTCAGCAAGCATTGTGATGCCAAGTGTACTGAGCACTGTGGTGACAAAGGTCATGGAGAATTGTGATGAGAAGACCTTGCATCATCGTGATGACGAGCGTCATGGGGCAAGTAATGACAAGTGTTATGGAACATTGTGATCAGAAGGGTTTGGAGCATTGTGATGACAGAGGACATGGAGCATTTTGATTTCATTGTGATGACAATAGCATGAATCATTATGATGATGGGCATTGTGCATTGTGATGACAGTGTTCATGGAACATTGAGATGAAAAGTGGCATGGAGAATTGTGATTACAGAGGTCTTGGAGCATTGTGATGACAAGGGTCATGGAGCCTTGTGATGAAAAGGCCGTGGAACATTGTGAAGTCAGGGGTCATGGAGCATTGTTATGACAGGTGTAATGGAGCATTGTGATGACAAGGGCATGGAACAATGTGATGAGAGATTTCATTGAGCATTGTGATGACAATGGCATGGAGCATTATGATGACAAGGGTCATGGAGCTTTGTAACGACAAATGTCATGGGGCATTTTGATGACAACGGCCTGGTGCATTGTGATGAGAAGGGCAGGGAGCATTGTGATGACAGGGTCATGGAGCAATTTGATGAAAAGTGTCATAGAATATTTTGATGACAGGGCTTATGGAACATTGTGATGTCAGGGGTCATGAAGCATTGTGATGAAATGGGTCATGGAGCATTTTGTGACAGGGGTTATGGAACATTGTGATGTCAGGGATCATGGAGCATTGTGATGATAAGGGCATGGAGCACTGTGATGACCATGGTCATGGAACATTTTGATGACAGTGGTGAGCGAGTATTTTGATGACTAATGATGGAACATTGTGATATATGTGGTGAGAGAGCATTTTGATGAGAAGTGCATGGAGCATTGTGATGACAAGTTTTATGGAGCATAGCGATGAAAAGGATGTGGAGCATTGTGATGAAAAGAGCATGACACATTGTGATGACATGTGTCATGGAGCATTGTGCTGACAAGCGCATGGAGCATTTTGATGACAAGTGTCATGGAGCATTGTGCTGACAAATGCATGGAGCATTGTGATGACAAGGGACACAGAGCATTGTGATGAAAATTTCATGGAGCATTGTGGTGACAAAGATCACAGAGCCTTGTCTGACGAGGGCATGGACCATTGTGATGAGAATGGTCATGAATCATTGTGATGACTGGAGTCAAGGAGCATTGTGATGAAAGGGGTCATGGAGCATTGTGATGACAAGGGCATGGAGCAATGTGATGACAGGGTCATGGAACATTGGTCTGACAAGTTTCATGGATTATTGTGATGACAGTGGGCATGGAGCATTGAGATGACTAGGGCATGGAACATTGTTGTGACAAGGGTCACAGAGCCTTGGGTGACGAGGGCATGGACCATTGTGAGGACAAATTCATGAAGCATTGTGATGACTGGAGTCACGGAGCATTGTGATGACAGGGATCATGGAGCATTGTGATGACAAGGGCATGGAGCACTGTGATGACAGGGGCATGGAACATTGGTCTGACATGTTTCATGGATTATTGTGATGACAGTGGGCATGGCACATTGTGATGACAAGGGCATGGAACATTGTGATGACAAGGTCAAGGAGTATTGTGAAGATAGGTGTCAGGGAGCATTGTGATGACAATGGCATGGAGCATTGTGATACCAAGTGTCATGGAGGATTGTGATGACAAAGTAATGGAGCCTTTTGATGACAAGGGCTTGGAATATTGCGATGACAAGGGTCATGGAGCATTGTGATGAAAAGGGCATGGAGAATTCTGATGAAAAGGTGCATGGAGCATTGAGATTACAGGGGTTTTGAAGCAATGTGATGACAAGGGCATGGAACATTGTGATGTGAAAGCAATGGAGCATTCTGATGACATGTGTCATGGAATTTGTGATGACAAGGACATGGAGCATTGTGTTTACAGTGGTCTTGGAGCATTGTGATGAAAAGGGAATGGATCATTGTGATGACAAATGCATGGAGCCTTGTCATGACAGGGTTCAAGGAGCATACTTATGACAACTGTCAGGGAGCATTGTGATGATAAGTGTATTGAGCATTGTGATGACAAAGATCATGGAGCATTGTGATGAGAAGACCATGGATAATTGTGATGACCAGTGTCATGGGGCATTGTGATGACAAGTGTTATGGAACTTTGTGATCAGAAGGGTTTGGTGCATTGTGAGGACAGAGGTCATTGAGCATTTTGATTTCATTATGATGACAATAGCATGAAATAGTATGGTGATGGGCACGGTGCATTGTGATGACAGGGTTCATGGAGCATTGAGATGAAAACGGGCATAGAGTATTCTGATTACAGGGGTGTTGGAGCATTGTGGTGACAAGGGCATGGAGCATTGTGATAAGAAGTCCATTCAGCATTCTGATGACATGCATCATGGAGCTTTGTGATGACAAGGGCATGGAGAATTGTGATTACAGGGGTCATGGAATATTGTGATGACAGGGTTGAGGGAGTATTGTGATGACTAGTGATGGAACATTGTGATATCAGTGGTGAGAAGGCATTTTGAGGAGAAGTGCATGGAGCATTGTGATGACAAGGTTTATGGAGCATTTTGATGACAAGGATGTGGAGCCTTGTTATGACAAGTGCATGGTGCATTGTGATGACATGGTTTATGGAGCATTGTGCTGACACGCGCATCGAGCATTGTGATGACAAGGGTCATGGATCATTGTGCTGACAAAGGCATGGAGCTTTGTGATGACAAAGGTCACGGAGCATTGTGATAAATATTTCATGGAGCATTGTGGTGACAAAGGTCACAGAGCTTTGTGTGAACACGTCATGGACCATTGTGATGACAAATGTCATGAAGCATTGTGATGACTGGAGTCACGGAGCATTGTGATAACAGGGGTCTTGGAACATTGTGATGAAAAGGGAATGGATCATTGTGATGAAAAATGCATGGAGCCTTGTCATGACAGTGTTCAAGGAGCATACTGATGACAAGTGTCAGCGAGCATTGTGATGCCTAGTGTACTGAGCACTGTGGTGACAAAGGTCATGGAGCATTGTGATGAGAAGACCTTGCATAATTGTGATGACGAGCGTCATGGGGCATTTGATGACCAGTGTTATGGAACACTGTGATCAGAAGGGTATGGAGCATTGTGATGACAGAGGACATGGAGCATTTTGATTTCATTGTGATGACAATAGCATGAATCATTATGATGATGGGCATTGTGCATTGTGATGACAGTGTTCATGGAGCATTGAGATGAAAAGTGGCATGGAGAATTGTGATTACAGAGGTCTTGGAGCATTGTGATGACAAGGGCATGAAGCAATGTGATCCCAAGTTTCATGGAGGATTGTAATGACACTGGTAATGGAGAATTGTGAGGACAAGTGCATGGAGCATTGTGATGACAATGTCATGTAGCATTTTGCTGACAAAGGCATGGAGCACCGTGATGACAAGTGTCATGGAGCTCTGTGACGACAAGCGTCAAGGACCATTGTGATTACAGGGTTCATGGAGCATGGGGATGACATCACATGGAATATTCTGATGACAAGTGGCATGGATTATTTTGATGCCAGTGGTCATGTAGCATTGTGATGACATAGGTCATGGAGCATTGTGATGAGAAAGTCTTGGAGCATTGGGCTGAAAATATTCATGGAGTACTGTGATGACAAGGGTCATGGAGAATTGTGATGAGAAGGGAATGGAGCAATCCGATGAGAAGTTCCTGGAGCATTGTGATGAGAGGGCCATGGCGCCTTGTGATGACAACTGTCATGGATCATACTGATAAAAAGGTTCATGGAGCATTGTGATTACAGGGGTTTTGTAGCATTGTGAAGACCAGGGCATGGAGCATTGTGATGAGATGGCCATGGAGCATTCTGATGACATGCGTCATGGAGCTTTGTGATGACAGGGACATGGAGCATTGTGATTAGAGGGGTCTTGGAGGATTGTGATGAAAAGGGAATGGATCATTGTGATGAAAAATGCATGGAGCCATGTCATGACAGTGTTCAATGAGCATACTGATGGAAAGAGTCAGGGAGCATTGTGAATATAAGTGTATTGAGCATTGTGATGACAAAGGTCATGGAGCATTGTGATGAGAAGACCATGGATAATTGTAATGACAAGCATCATGGGGAATTGTGATGACAAGTGTTATGGAACATTGTGATCACAAGGGTTTGGAGCATTGTGATGACAGAGGTCATGGAACATTTTGATTTCACTGTGATGACAATAGCATGAAGCATTATGATGATGGGCATGGTGCATTGTGATGACAGGGTTCATGGAGCATAGAGATGAAAAGGGGAATGGAGCATTGTGATTACAGGGGTGTTGGAGCATTGTGATGACAAGGGCATGTAGCATTGTGATGAGAAGGCCATGGAGCATTCTGATGATATGCATCATGGAGCTTTGTGATGAGAAAGAAATGGAGCAGTGTGAATAGAGTGGTCTTGGAGCATTGTGATGACAAGGGTCATGGAGGCTTCTGATGACAAGGGTATGGAACCTTGTGATCGTAAGTGTCATGGAGCATTATTATGACAGGAGTATTGGAGCATTGTGATGACAAGGACGTGGAGCACTGGTCTGAAATGTTTCATGGATTATTGTGCTGAGAGTGTGCATGGATCATTGTGATGACAAGGGCATGGAACACTATGATACATAGGTCATGGAGGATTGTAATGATAAGGGCATGGAACATTGTGATGAGAAGGGCATCGAGCATTGTGATGACAAGCGTCATGGAGCTTTGTGATCACAAGGGCATGGAGCAATGTGATGAGAGGGTTCAAGGAGCATTTGATGATAATGGCATGGAGCACTGTGATGCCAATGGTCATGGAGCTTTGTGATGAAAAATGTCATGGAGCATTTTGATGACAAGGCCGTGGTGCATTGTGATGAGAAGTGCAGGGAGCATTGTGATGACAGGGTCATGGAGCAATTTGATGAAAAGGTTCATGGAACATTTTGATGAGAGGGGCAATGGAAAATTGTGATGTCAGGTGTCATGGAGCATTGTGATGAAAAGGGTCATGGAGCAGTGTGTGACAGGGATTATTGAACATTCTGATATCAGGGGGCAGGGAGCATTCTGATGAAACGGGTCACTGAGCATTTTGATGACAGGTGTCATGGAGCATTGTGATGATAAGGGCATATAGCATTTTGATGACAGGGGTCATGGAACATTGTGATGACGGGGGTGAGGGAGTATTGTGATAACTAGTGACGGAACACTGTGATATCTTTGGTGAGAGAGCATTTTGATGAGAAGTGTATGGAGCATTGTGATGACAATGTTTATGGAGCATTGTGATGACAAGGATGTGGAGCACTGTGATGACAAGCACATGGCGCATTGTGATGACATGGGTTATGAAGCATTGTGCTGACAAGCGCATGGAGCATTGTGATGACAAGGGTCATTGAGCATTGTGCTGACAAACGCATGGAGCATTGTGATGACAGGGGTGACAGAGCTTTGTGATGAAAAGTCCATGGAGCATTGTGGTGACAAAGGTCACAGAGCCTTCTGTGATGAGGTCATGGACCATTGTGATGACAAATGTCATGAAGCACTGTGATTACTGTAGTCACGGAGCATTGTGATTATAGGGGTCTAGGAGCATTGTGATGAAAAGGGAATGGATCATTGTGATAAAAAAAAGCATGGAGCCTTTTCACGGCAGTGTTCGTGAAGCATACTAATGACAAGTGTCAGGGAGCATTGTGATGATAAGTGTATTGCGGATTGTGGTGACAAAGGTCACGGAGCATCGTGATGATAAAACCATTCATAATAGTGATGACGAGCGTCATGGGGAATTTTGATGACAAGTGTTATGGAACACTGTGATCACAAGGATTTGGAGCATTGTGGTGACAAATGTCATGGAGCATTTTGATTTCACTGTGATGACAATAGCATGAAGCATTATGATGATGGGCATGGTGCATTGTGATGACAGGGTTCATGGAGCATTGAGATGAAAAGGGGAATGGAGTATTGTGATTACAGTGGTCTTGGAGCATTGTGATGAGAAGGGCATGGAGCATTGTGATGAGAAGGCCATGGAGCATTCTGATGACATGCGTCATGGAACTTTGTTATGACAAGCGCATGGAGCATTGTGATTACTGGGGTCTTGGAGCATTGTGATGACAAGGGTCATGGAGCCTTGTGATGACAAGGCCGTGGAACATTGTGATGGCAGGGCTCATGGAGCATTGTTATGACAGGTGTAATGGAGCATTGTGATGACAAGGGCATGGAGCAATGTGATGAGAGATTTCATTGATCATTGTGATGACAATGGCATGGAGCATTGTGATGCAAAGAGTCTTGGAGCTTTGGGATGACAAAGTCATGGGGCATTAGGTGAGAAGGGCGTGGTGCATTGAGATGAGAAGGGCAGGGAGCATTGTGATGACAGGGTCATGGAGAAATTTGATGAAAAGTGTCATGGAATATTTTGATGACAGGGGTTATGGAACATTGTAATGTCAGGGGTCATGAAGCATTGTGATGAAATGGGTCATGGAGCATTTCCTGACAGAGTTTATGGAACATTGTGATGTCAGTGGTCATGGTGCATTGTGAAGATAAGGGCATGTAGCACTGTGATGACAGGGGTCATGGAACACTGTGATGACAGGGGTGAGGGAGTATTGTGATGACTAGTGATGGAACATTGTGATATATGTGGTGAGAGAGCATTTTGATGAGAAGTGCATGGAGCATTGTGATGACAAGGGCAAGGAGTAATGTGATGACAGGGGCATGGAACATCTGTCTGACAAGTTTCATGGATTATTGTAATGACAGTGAGCTTGGAGCATTGTGATGAAAATGGCATGCAGCATTGTGGTGACAAAGGTCACAGAGCGTTGTGTGACGAGGTCATGCACCATTGTGATGACAAAGGTCATGAAGCATTGTGATGACAAAGGTCATGAAGCATTGTGATAACTGGAGTCATGGAGCACTGTGATGACAGGGGTCATGGAGCATTGTGATGACAAGGGCATGGACCATTGTGATGACAAGGTCATGGAGTATTTTGAAGACAGGTGTCAGGGAGCATTGTGATGACATATGTCATTGTCCATTGTGATGACAATGGCATGGAGCATTTTGATACCAAGTGTCATGAAGGATTGTGATGACAAAGGTAATGGAGCATTTTGATGACAAGGGCTTGGAACATTGTGATGACAATGGTCATGGAGCATTGTGATGGCAAGGGAATGGAGCATTGTGATGACAAGGGCCATTGAGAATTTTGATGAAAACGTCGTGAAGCATTGTGATGAAAAGCACATGGAGCTTGCTATGACTGTGGTCATAGAGCATTGCGATGACAAGTGCATGGAGAATTGTGAAGACAAGATCATGTAACATTGTTATGAGAAGTGATAAGGATCATTGTGATGACAAGGACGTGGAGTATTGTAATGACAAGGCACATGGAGCATTGTGATGGCAAGACCGTGGAGCACTGTGATGAGAAGACCTTGGATAATTGTGATGAAGAGCGTCATGGAGCACTGTAATGACAAGGGGCATGGAACATTGTGATGACAGGGGTCATGGAGCATTGTGATGACAAGGGTCATGGAGGATACTGATGACAAGCTTGTGAAGTATTGTGATGACAATGGCATCGAGCATTGTGATTAAAGGGGCATGGAGCCTTTTCATTACACGGTTCAAGGAGCATTGTGATGAGAAGTGACAGGGAGCATTGTGATGACAAGTGTATTGAGCATTGTGATGAGAAATGTCATGGAGCATTGTCATGAGAAGTCCATGGATAATTGTGATGACAGGCATCAAAGTGTGTTGTGATGACAAGTGTTATTGAACATTGTGATCACAAGTGTTTGGAGCATTGTGATGAGAGAGGTCATAGATCATTTTGATTTCAAGGAGCATGGAGCATTTTGATGACAAGGGCATGAAGCAATGTGATCCCAATGTTCATGGAGGATTTTGATGACAATGATAATGGAGAATTATTATGACAACCGCATGGAGCATTGTGATGTCAAGGTATTGTAGAATTTTGCTGACAAAGGCATGGAGCATTGTGATGACAAGGGTCACGGAGCAATGTGATGACAAGCGTCACAGACCATTGTGATTACAGGGGCCATGGAACACTGGGATGACAAGGGCATGGATCATTGTGATGACAATGATCATGGAGCATTTTGATGCCAGTGGTCATGGAGCATTGTGATGACATGGGTCATGAAACATTGTGATGAGAAGGTCATGGAGCATTGGGCTGAAAATGTTCATGGAGTATTGAGATGACAGGTGTCATAGAACATTGTGATGACAAGGTAATGGAGAATTGTGATGACAAGGTTCTGGAGCATTGTGATGAGAAGACCATGGACCCTTGTGATGAAAAGTCTCATGGAGCATTCTGATGAAAAGGGGCATAGAGCATTGTGATTACAGGGTTCTTGGAGCATTGTGATGAAAAGGGCATGGAGCATTGTGATGACAGGGGCATGGAGCATTGGTCTGACAAGTTTCATGGATTATTGTGATGACAGTGGGCATGGTGAATTGTAATGACAAGGGCATGGAGCATTGTGATGACAAGGTCATGGAGAATTGTGAAGACCGGTGTCAGGGAGCATTGTGATGACATATGTCATGGTCCATTGTGATGCCAATGGCATGGAACATTGTGATGCCAAGTGTCATGGAGGATTGTGATGACAAAGGTAAAGGAGCATTGTGATGACAAGATCATGGATCACTGTGATGACAAGGGCCATAGAGAATTCTAATGACCAGGTCTTGAAACATTGTGATGACAAGTGCATGGAGCTTGCTATGACAGGGGTCCTGGAGCATTGTGATGACAAGTGCATGCAGAATTGTGATGACAAAAGCATATCACATTGTGAGGAGAAGTGTCAAGGAGCATTGTGATGACAAGGATGTAGAGAATTGTAATGACAAGGGTCATGGAACATTGAGATGACCAGGGCATGGAGCATTGTGATGGTAAAACCCTGAAGCATTGTGATGAGAATACCTTGGGTAATTGTGATGACGAGCATCATGGAGCACTGTACTGACAAGGGGCATGGAGCATTGTGATGACAGTTTTCAGGGAACATTGTGATGACAGAGGTCATGGAGCATTGTGATGACAAGGGCCTGGAACTTTGTGATGACAAGGGCCTGGAGCATTGTGATGACAAGTGGCATGGAGCATTGTGATGACATTGGCATGGAGCACTGTCATGACAAGGGACATTGAGAATTTTTTTAACAATGTCATGAAGCATTGTGATGACAAGCATTTGGAGCTTGATGGAGCAATGTGAACCCAAGGTTCACCGAGGATTTTGATGAAAATGGGAATGGAGTATTTTGATGACAAGCGCATGCAGCATTGTGATTACAATGTCATGTAGCATTTTGCTGACAAATGCATGGAGCATTTTGATGACAAGTGTCATGGAGCACTGTGATGACAAGCGTCACGGATCATCGTGATCACAGAGGTCATTGATCAGTGGGATGGCAAGGGCATGGATCATTTTGATGACAAGTGTCATGGAGCAGTTTGATGAAAAGAGTCCGGGATCATTGTGTTGTCAGTGGTTTTGGAGCGTTGTGATGACAGTGGTCATGGAACACTGTGATGAGAACGTCATAGAGCATTGGGCTGAAAATGTTCATGGAGTATTGTGATGGCAGGGGTCATGGAGCATTTTGATGACAAGGGAATGGAGCATTGTGATGACAAGGTCCTGGAGCATTGTGATGAGAAGCCCATGGAGCCTTGTCATGACAGGGTTCAAGGAGCATACTGAAGACAAGTGTCAGGGAGCATTGTGATGACAAGTGTATTGAGCATTGTGATGACAAAGGTGATGGAGCATTGTGATGAGAAGTCCATGGATAATTGTGATGACGAGCGTCATGGGGCGTTGTGATGACAAGGGTTATTGAGCATTGTGATCACAAGGGTTTGAAGCATTGTGATGACAGAGGTCATGGAGCATTTTGATTTCATTGTGATGACAATAGCATGAAGCATTATGATGATGGGCATGGTTCGTTGTGATGAGAGGGTTCATGGAGAATTGAGATGAAAAGGGGCATGGAGCATTGTGATTACAGGGGTCTTGGAGCATTGTGATGAAAAGGGCATAGATCATTGTGATGAAAAAGGCATGGAGCCTTGCCATGACAGGGTTCAAGGAGCACACTGACGACAAGGGTCAGGGAGCATTGTGATGACAAGTGTATTGAGCATTGTGATGACAAAGGTCATGGAACATTGTGATGAGAAATGCATGGATAATTGTGATGACGAGGCTCCTGGGGCGTTGTGATGACAAGTGTTATGGAGCATTGTGATCACTAGTGTTTTGAGCATTGTGATGACAGAGGTCATGGAGCATTTTGCTTTCATTGTGATGACAATAGCATGAAGCATTATGATGATGGGCCTGGTGCGTTGTGATGACAGGGTTCATGGAGCATTGAGATGAAAAGGGGTATGGAGAATTGTGCTTACTCGGGTCATGGAGCCTTGTGCTGACAAGGCCATGGAACATTGTGATGACAAGGGCATGGAGTATTGTGATGACAGGCATCATGAAGCATTGTGATGACTGGAGTCACGGAGCCTTGTGATGACAGGGGTCATGGAGCATTGTGATGACAAGGGAATGGAGCATTGTGATGACAGGGGCATGGAGCATTGGTCTGATAAATTTCATGGATTATTGTGATGACAGTGGGCACTGCACATTTTGAAGACAAGGGCATGGAGCACTATGAAGAAAAGGTCGTAGAGTATGTGAAGTCAGGTGTCACGGAGCATTGTGATGACCTATGTCATGGTGCATTGTGATGACAACGTCATGGAGCATTGTGATGACAAGTGTCATGGAGGATTGTGAAGACAAATGTAATGGAGCATTGTGATGACAATGGTCATGGAGCATTTTGATGAAAAGGGCATGGAGCATTGTGATGACAAGGGCTTTTGAGAATTTTAATGACAAGTTCTTGAAGCACAGTGATGAAAAGCACATGGAGCTTGTTATGACAGGGGTCATGGAGCATTGCGATGACAAGTGCATGGAGAATGTGATTACAAGAGCATGTAACATTGAGATTTGAAGTGTCATGGAGCATTGTGATGGCAAGACGGTGGAGCATAGTGATGAGAAGACCATGGATAATTGTGATGACGAGCGTCATGGAGAACTGTAATGACAAGGGGCCTGGAGCATTGTGATGACAGATGTCATGGAGCATTGTGATGACAAGGGTCATGGAGCATTCTGATGACAAGGTTGAGGACTACTGTGATGACAATGGGATGGAGCATTGTGATGAGAAGACCATGCAGCCTTGTGATGAGAAGTCTCATGAGCATTGTGATGACAAAGGTCATGGAGCATTGTGATGACAAGGGCATGGAATATTGTGATGACAGGCATCATGGAGCATTGTGATGACAAGTGTTATGGAACAATGTGATCACAAGGGTTTGGAGGACTGTGATGACAGAGGTCATGGATCATTTTGATATCAAGGAGCATGGAGCATTGTGATGACACGGGTCATGGAGCATTGTGATGAGAAGATCATGGAGCATTGAGCTGCAAATGTTCATGGAGTATTCTGATGAAAGGGGTCAAGGAGCATTGTGATGACAAAGTCCTGGAGCACTCTGATGAGAAGACCATGGAGCCTTGTGATGAGAAGTCTCATGGAGCATTCTGATGAAAAGGGGCATGGAGCATTGTGATTACAGGGGTCTTGGAGCATTGTGATTACAAGGGCATGGAGCATTGTGAGAGATGTCCAAGGAGCATTCTGATGACATGCGTCATGGAGCTTTGTGATGACAAGGGCAAGGAGCATTGTGATTACAGGGATCTTGGAGCATTGTGATGAAATGGGCATGGATCATTGTGATGAAAAAGGCATGGAGCCTTGTCATGACAGTGTTCAAGGAGCATACTGATGGCAAGATTCAGGGAGCATTGTGATGACAAGTGTATTGAGCATTGTGAGGACAAATGTTATGGAGCATTGTGATGAGAAGACCATGGATAATTGTGATGATGAGCGTCATGGGGCGTTGTGGTGACAAGTGTTATGGAACATTGTGACCACAAGGGTTTGGAGCATTGTGATGACAGAGGTCTTGGAGAATTTTGATTTCATTTTGATGACAATAGCATGAAGCATTATGATGATGGGCATGGTGCATTTTGATGACAGGGTTCATGGAGCATTGAGATGAAAAGGGACATGGAACATTGTGATTACAGGTGTCTTGGAGCATTGTGATGACAAGGGCATGGAGCATTGTGAATGAGAAGGCCATGGAACATTCTGATGACAAGAGTCATGGAGCTTTGTGATGACAAGGGCATGGAGCATTTGTCTGAAAATTTTCATGGTTTATTGTGATGAGAGTGGGCATGGAGCAATGTGATGACAAGGACACGGAACACTGTGATACATGGGTCATGGAGGATTGTAATGACAAGGTCATGGAGCATTGTGATGAGAAGGGCATCGAGCATTGTGATGACAAGCGTCATGGAGCTTTGTGATGAAAAGGGCATGGAGCAATGTGATGAGAGGCTTCATGAAGCATTGTGATGACAATGGCCTGGAGCATTGTGATGCCAAGGGTCATGGAGCTTTGTGATGACAAAGGTCATGGAGCATTTTGATGACAAGGGAGTTGTGCATTGTGATGATAACGGCATGTAGCATTGTGATGATAGGGCTCATGGAGCATTGTAATGACAATATTTATAGAGCATGGTGATGACAAGGATGTGGAGCATTGTGATGACCACCGCATGGCGCATTGTGATCACATCGGTCATGGAGCATTGTGCTGACAAGATCATGGAGAATTGTAATGACAAGTGTCATGGAACATTGTGCAGACAAAGGCATGGAGCATTGTGATGCCAAGGGTCACACAGCATTGTGATGAAATGTTCATGGAGCATTGTGGTGACAAAGGTCAGAGAGACTTGTGATGATGAGGGCATGGACCATTGTGGTGACAAATTCTTGAGGCATTGTGATGACTGGAGTCACAGAGCATTGTGATGACAGGTGTCATGGACCATTCTGATGACAAGCTTGTGGAGTATTGTGATGACAATGGCATGGAGCATTGTGATGAAAAACACATGGAGCATTGTGATGAAAATCGCATAGAGCCTTTTCATGACAGGGTTCGAGAAGCATTCTGACGACAAGTGTCACGGAGCATTGTGATAACAAGTGTATTGAGCATTGTGAAGACAAAGGTCATGGAGCATTGTGATGACAAGGGCATGGAGTATTGTGATGACAGGCATCATGGAGCATTGTGATGACAAGTGTTATGGAACAATGTGATCACAAGGGTTTGGAGCACTGTGATGACAGAGGTCATGGATCATTTTGATATCAAGGAGCATGGAGCATTGTGATGACAGGGGTCATGGAGCATTGTGATGAGAAGATCATGAAGCATTGAGCTGCAAATGTTCATGGACTATTCTGATGAAAGGGGTCATGGAGCATTGTGATGACAAATTCCTGGAGCACTCTGATGAGAAGACCATGGAGCCTTGTGATGAGAAGTCTCATCGAGCATCTGATGAAAAGGGGCATGGAGCATTGTGATTACAGGGGTCTTGGAGCATTGTGATTACAAGGGCATGGAGCATTGTGAGAGATGTCCAAGGAGCATTCTGATGACATGCGTCATGGAGCTTTGTGATGACCAGGGCAAGGAGCATTGTGATTACAGGGGTCTTGGAGCATTGTGATGAAATGGGCATATATCATTGTGATGAAAAAGGCATGGAGCCTTGTCATGACAGTGTTCAAGGAGCATACTGATGGCAAGAGTCAGGGTGCATTGTGATGACAAGTGTATTGAGCATTGTGAGGACAAATGTTATGGAGCATTGTGATGAGAAGACCATGGATAATTGTGATGATGAGCGTCATGGGGCGTTGTGGTGACAAGTGTTATGGAACATTGTGATCACAAGGGTTTGGAGCATTGTGATGACAGAGGTCATGGAGCATTTGATTTCATTGTGATGACAATAGCATGAAGCATTATGATGATGGGCATGGTGCATTGTGATGACAGGGTTCATGGAGCATTGAGATGAAAAGGGACATGGAGCATTGTGATTACAGGTGTCTTGGAGCATTGTGATGACAAGGGCATGGAGCATTGTGAATGAGAAGGCCATGGAGCATTCTGATGACATGCGTCATGGAGCTTTGTGATGAAAAGGGCATGGAGCATTTGTCTGAAAATTTTCATAGATTATTGTGATGATAGTGGGCATGGAGCATTGTGATGACAAGGACACAAACACTGTGATACATGGGTCATGGAGGATTGTAATGACAAGGCCATGGAGCATTGTGATGAGAAGTGCATCGAGCATTGTGATGACAAGCGTCATGGAGCTTCGTGATGAAAAGAGCATGGAGCAATGTGATGAGAGGCTTCATGAAGCATTGTGATGACAATGGCTTGGAGCATTGTGATTCCAAGGGTCATGGAGCTTTGTGATGACTAAGGTCATGGAGCATTTTGATGACAAAGGAGTGGTGTATTGTGATGATAACGGCATGTAGCATTGTGATGATAGGGGTCATGGAACATTGTGAGGACAAGGTTGAGGGAGTATTGTGATGACTAGTGATGGAACATTGTGATATCAGTGGTGAGAGAGCATTTTCATGAGAAGTGCATGGAGCATTGTGATGACAATGTTTAAGGAGCATTGTGATGACAAGGATGTGGAGCATTGTGATGACAACCGCATGGTGCATTGTGATCACATCGGTCATGGAGCATTGTGCTGACAAGATCATGGAGAATTGTGATGACAAGTGACATGGAACATTGTGATGACAAGGGCATGGAGCATTGTGATGAAAAGGGCTTGGAGTACTGTGATGACAAGTGTCATGGAGCATTGTGATGACATTGGCATGCAGCATTGTCATTACAAGGGATATTGAGAATTTTTATAACAATGTCATGAAGCATTGTGATGACAAGCATATGGAGCTTGCTATGACATGTGTCAGGGAGAATTGCAATGATAAGTGCATGGAGAATTGTGATGACAAGAGCATGTAACATTGTGATGAGAAGTATCATCGTGCATTGTGATGACAAAGAGGTGGAGAATTGTGATGACAAGTGACATGGAGCATTGTGATGACCAGGGCATGGAGCAATATGAAGGCAAGACGGTGGAACATTGTGATGAGAAGGCCATGGATAATTGTGATGACGAGCATCATGGAACATTATGATGACAAGAGCCGTGGAGCATTCTGACATAAGATATCACTTATGAAGGAAATGTAAACATGGCTACACATGAAATGAATTAGGAAAGAGAACAGAGTCTCACATTTAGAAATCATACTTATGCCTGCTTAAGGGGAAAGGAGAGGTGGGGAGATGCACAAAACCAGAGTTTGATATTAGCACCGGTACCGTTGCATAATCCAAATACAGAATAGACAAGACCTACTCCTTCCTCTGTGAACGGGACTCAACAGCCCTTTTCCCGCAGAGGCATATATCTGACTAGTAAGAATCTTAATACCTACGTATTGATATGTCTCCATAAGGGAATCAAATGTGTCTAGACCGGCATAAACACGTCAGTGAAAATCAGCTCAACCTCAATATATAAATGAATTTCAAAAACAAAACAATAAAATAGCAAAATTCTAACACAATTCCTTCAGGTGTTCTGATGAAACCTGGAATGACCCCATCTAAAATGACAGCTGGATGAGACATAAGGCTGGACACTTGGGACTGAGAGGATTTGTGAGATTGGATGAGAAAATGCAGACCGTTTAAAGCTATAATGCCTGCCACCAATTCCATGGGTCCCAACTCGACAGGTAAAAGGGAATATCACTACAGTTATAACATGTATGGGAAACGTAGAGAATGGACACACTGTGAATACGAAAGGATTCTAAAACTCAACTAATAGTCCCTATCCTGGTGCTCCGGTTTGAGTTTCCAACTGCTTTACTATCAAGCTCCCAACTTGGAGAGACATACCCTTTAACCTCCTGGTTCGCACAGGTTGCCAATTTGGCAGAGGATGAAAGGGAAGAGGGAGAACCAATGAGAGAGTAGCTGTTAGGCATTTGGAGGGGAACATGTCACTCTAATTTCCCGTCAGGTAGAAAAATTAACCAATGTCTCAGCCACCCGCCAGGAACCAGTAAAGGTCCTCAACAAAAATTGTGGATTTGCTGTCAGCTTACAAAAAACGAGTTGAAAAATGGATCTCAGGTGCATAGCAATTCACAAACTGGCAGAGTAATAAAGGACAACTATCGTCCAAAAATCTGTTGAGGGATGGCAATGAGGCGGACTTGAAAACGAGGCACAATAGCATGAAAGAAATTTGAAGAGGTACATTGGAATCGCCTTTTAAGCACAGCAAGAGGGGCACATTGTCGTCAATGATGCACTTGGCCAAAAAGTGCATATGCGTTTTCTCCAGAATATATTTAGGAAAAAACGCATATGCCCATTTTAGCCCAGAAAGCAAGCGGCCAATGCAAATCTGCACTACAAAGAAGTATCACTACCCACCGGTCAAAAGGAACATCCGCAAAATGTGTAAAAACCAGCAAGGCAAGACAGGCCCTGGAGAACAGGGAGCCTAGTTATTCTGATGGGCACGATGTAAACTGTCAACAGCCTCTCTGGAGGAGTGCAATGTGTTCCCTAAAACAGGTAAACAACAGAGCTACAGAGGCAAGGGCACTTCCAGAATAGGGAATATACCTTGGGGAAACTGAAAATCAGTAAGACAGAGCCACCACAAAATTTAGGCCTGCACTGCTTACAAGAACCTCAACTTAGGTACACCTGAAATATCTCAGGAAAGACAAAAATATTTCAAGAAATTGTGGTACTTACGTACAATGGAATATCCCTCAGCCATGAAATCAATGTCATAAGGCCAGTAGCAACAAAATGAGTGGATTCAGGTACAATGATTCTAAGTGAAATAAGTCACAGAGAAAAAGAAACTTATGATAAGATATCACTTATGAAGGTCCTGTAAACATGGCTACACCTGAACTGAGTTAGGAAAGAGAACACAGTCTCACATTTAGAAAACAATCTTTTTCCTGCTTAAGGGGGAAGGAGAGGTGGGGTGATGCATAAAACCAGAGTTTGATATTAGTACATGTACCGTTCCAAAAACCAAGTACGGAATAGAAAAGACCTACAAATTCCTCAGTGAAAGGGACTCAAAACCCAATATTTCCCGCAGAGGAATATATCTGACTAGTAAGAATCTTAAAACCTATGTATTGATATGTCTCCATAAGGGAAACAAGTGTGTCTAGACTCGCATAAACATGGCAGTGAGAATCAGCTCAAACCCACTATAAAAAGGAATTTCACAAACAAAACAATAAAACTGGGAACTTCTTTACAATTCCTTCAGGGACTCTGATGAAACCTGGAATAACTCTATCTAACATGACAGCTGGATGTGGCATAAGTCTGAACACTTGGGCCAGAAAGGATTGGTGAGATTCGGTGAGCAAATTCAGAACACTTAAAGCAATAATGTGTGGCACACATTCCAAGGGTCCCAACTCTCCATGTTGAAGGGAATATTAATACAGCTATAACATGTACGGGAAACCTAGAGAATGGACACACTGTGAATACGAAAGGCTTTTAAATCTCAACTAATAGGCCCTCTCATGGTGCTCCGATTTGAATTTCAAACTGCTTTACTATCAATCTCCCAACTTGGAGAGACAGCCCCTTTAACCTCCTGTTTCTCACATGTTACCAATTTGCAGAGGATGAAATGTAAGATGGAGAACCAATGAGAGAGTATCTGTTAGGCATTTGGACGGGCACATGTCGCTCTAATTTCCCAGCAGGAAGAAGAATTAATCAATGTCTCAGCCACCCGCCGGGAACCAGTATAGGTCCTGAACCAAAATTTTGGACTTGCGGTCAGCTCACAAAAACGAGTTGAAAAAAGGAGCTCAGGGGCACAGCAATTCACAAACGTTCAGAGTAATAAAGGAAAACTATCGACCCAAAATCTGTTCAGGGAAGGCAACGAGGTGGACTTGAAAGCGTGCCAGAATAGCAGGAAACAGATATCAAGAGGTACATTGGAATCGCCTTTAAAGCACAGGAAGAGGGGCAAACTTCGACAATGATGCAATGGGCCAAAAAGGGCGTATGCGTTATCTCCTGAATATATTCAGGAGAAAACGCATACGCCCTTTTTGGCCAAGCAAGCAAGCAGGCAATGGAAATCTGCAGTACAAAGCAGTATCACTTCCCACCAGACAAAAGGGACATCTGCAAAATGTGTAAAAACTAGAAAGGCAACACAGTCCCTGGAGAACAGGGAGCCTAGTTATGCTAATGGGCGGGATGTAAATTGCCAACTGCCTCTCTGGAGGAGTGCATTGTGTTCCCTAAAACAAGTAAACACCACAGCTACAGAGCCAAGGGCACTTCCAGTCTAGGGAATATACCTTGGGAAAACTGAAAATCAATACGACAGAGCCACCCCAAAATTTAGGGCTGCACTGCTTACAAGAACCTTAACTTGGGTATACCTGAAATATCCCAGGAAAGCCAAAAATGGTTCAAGAAATTGTGGTACTTACGTACGATGGAATATCCCTCAGCGATGAAATCAATGTCATAAGGCCAGTAGCAGCAAAATGAGTGGATTCAGGTACGATGATTCTAAGTGAAATAAGTCACAGAGAAAAAGAAACTTATCATAAGATATCACTTATGAAGGTCCTGTAAACATGGCTACACATGAACTGAGTTAGGAAACAGAACAGAGTCTCACATTTAGAAAACACTCTTATGTCTTTTTAAGGGTGAAGGAAAGGTGGGGTGATGCATAAAACCAGAGTTTGATATTAGTAAAGATACTGTTCCAAAAACCAACTATGGTATAGACAAGACCTACACCTTCCTCATTGAAAGGGACTGAAAACCGCATATTTCCCGCAGAGGAATGTATCTGACTAGTAAGAATCTTAAAACCTATGTATTGAAATGTCTCCATAAGGGAATCAAGTGTGTCTAGGCTGGCTTAAACATGGCAGTGAGAATCAGCTCAAACCCACTATAAAAAGGAATTTCAAAAACAAAACAAAAAAAACAGGGAAATTCTTTACAATTCCTTCAGGGGCTCTGATGAAACCTGGAATGACCATATATACAACGAGAGCTGGATTTGGCATAAGGCTGGACACTTGGGACTGAGAGGATTGGTGAGTTTCGGTGAGCAAATGCAGACCGTTTAAAACAATAATGCGTGGCAGGCATTCCAAGGGTCCCAAATCTCCAGGTTGAAGGGAATATTACTACAGCAATAACATGTACGGGAAACCTAGAGAATGGACACACTGTGAATACGAAAGGTTCCTAAAAGTAAACTAATAGTCCCTCTCCTGGTGCTCCGGTTTGAATTTCCAACTGCTTTATTATCAATCTCCCAACTTGGAGAGACAGCCCCTTTAACCTCCTGCTTCTCACAGGTTGCCAGTTTGGCAGAGGATGAAAGGGAAGATGGAGAACCAAGGAGAGAATAGCTGTTAGGCATTTGGACGGGCACATGTCACTCTAATTTCCCGGCAGGAAGAAGAATTAATCAAATTCTCAGCCACCCACTGGGAACCTGTATAGGTCCTGAACCAAAATTTTGGACTTGTGGTCAGCTCACAAAAACTAGTTGAAAAATGGAGCTCAGGGGCACAGCAATTAACAAATTGGCAGAGTAATAAAGGGCAACTATCGTCCAAAAATCTGCTTAGGGAAGGCAATGTGGTGGATTTGAAAGCGAGCCAGAATAGCAGGAAAGAGATTTCAAGAGTTACATTGGAATCGCCTTTAAAGCACAGGAAGAGGGGCACAATTTCGACAATGATTCACTTGCCCAAAAAGGGTGTAGGCGTTTCCTGCGGAATATATTCAGGAGGAAATGCATAAGCCCTTTTTGGCCAAGCAAGCAAGCGGGCAATGCAATTCTGCAGTACAATGAAGTATCACTTCCCAGCGGTCAAAAGGGTCATCCGCAAAATGTGTAAAAACCAGAAAGGCAAGACAGGCCCTGGAGAACAGCGAGCCTAGTTATGCTGATGGGGGGGATGTAAATTGCCAACTGCCTCTCTGGAGGAGTGCATTGTGTTCCCTCAAAAAGAAAACAACAGAGCTACAGAGCCAAGGACACTTCCAGTCTAGGGAATATACCTTGGGAAAACTGAAAATCAATAAGACAGAGCCACCCCAAAATTTAGGGCTGCACTGCTTAGAAGAACATCAACTTGGGTACACCTTAAATATCCCAGGAAAGATAAAATTGGTTCAAGAAACTGTGGTACTTACGTACGATGGAATATCCCTCAGCCATGAAATCAATGTCATAAGGCCAGTAGCAGCAAAATGAGTTTATTCCGTTACGATGATTCTAAGTGAAATAAGTCACAGAGAAAAAGAAACTTATCGTAAGATATCACTTATGAAGGTCCTGTAAACATGGCTACACATAAACGGAGTTAGGAAAGAGAACAGAGTCTCACATTTAGAAAACACTCTTATGCCTGCTTAAGGGGAAAGGAGAGGAGGGGTGATGCATAAAACCAGAGTTTGATATTCGTACAGCTACCGTTCCAAAAACCAAATATGGAATAGACAAGACCTAAACCTTCCTCAGTGAAAGGGACTCAAAACCCCATATTTCCTGCAGAGGAATATATCTGACTACTAAGAATCTTAAAACCTATGTATTGATATGTCTCCATAAGGGAATCAAGTGGGTCTAGACTGGCATAAACATGGCAGTGAGAATCAGCTCAAAGCCCCTATAAAAAGGAATTTCAAAAACAAATCAAAAAAACAGGGAAATTCTTAACAATTCCTACAGGGGCTCTGATGAAACCTGGAATGGCCCTATGTACAAGGACAGCTGGATGTGGCATAAGCCTGGACACTTGAGACTGAGAAGTTTGGTGAGACTCAGTGCGCAAATTCAGACCATTTAAAGCAATAATGTGTGGCACACATTCCAAGGGTCCCAACTCTGCAGGTTGAAGGGAATATTACTATAGCTATAACATGTACGGGAAACCTAGAGAATGGACACACTGTGAATACGAAAGGTTTCCAAAACTCAACTAATAGTCCCTCTCCTGGTGCTCCAGTTTGAATTTCCTACTGCTTTACTATCAATCTCCCAACTTGGAGAGACAGCCCCTTTAACCTCCTGGTTCGCAGAAGTTGCCAATTTGGCAGAGGATGAAATGGAAGAGGGAGAAGCAATGAGAGTGTAGCTGTTAGACATTTTGACGGGCACATGCCACTCTAATTTCCCGACAGGAAGAAGAATTAACCAGAGTCACAGCCACCCGCCAGGAACCAGTATAGGTCGTGAACAAAAATTGTGGACTTTCGGTCAGCTAACAAAAAACGAGTTGAAAAATGGAGCTCAGGGGCACAGCAATTCACACACTGGCAGAGTAATAAAGGGCAACTATCGAGCAAAAATCTGTTGTGGGAAGGCAACAAGGCGGAATTGAAAGCGAGCCAGAATAGCAGGAAACACATTTCAAGAGGTACATTGGAATCGCCTTTAAAGCACAGGAAGTGGGGCACAACTTCGACAATGATGCACTTGGCCAATAAGGGCGTATGCGTTTTCTCCTGAATATATTCAGGAGAAAATGCATAAGCCCTTTTTGGCCAACCAAGCAAGCAGGCAATGCAAATTTGCATTACAAAGAAGTATCACTTCCCAGCGGTCAAAAGGGACATCCGCAAAATGTGTAAAAACCAGAAAGGCAAGACAGGACCTGGAGAACAGGGAGCATAGTTATGCTGATGGGCGAGATGTAAATTGCCAACTGCCTCTCTGGAGGAGTGCATTGTGTTTCCTAAAACAAGGAAACAACAGAGCTACAGAGCCAAGGGCACTTCCAGTCTAGGGAATATACCTTTGAAAAACTGAAAATCAATAAGACAGAGCCTCCTCAAAATTTAGGGCTGCACTGCTTACAAGAACCTCAACTTGGGTACACCTTAAATATCCGAGGAAAGACAAAAATGGTTCAAGAAATTGTGTTACTTTCGTAGGATGGAATATCCCTCATCCATGAAATCAATGTCATAAGGCCAGTAGCAGCAAAATGAGAGGATTCACGTACGATTCTTCTAAGTGAAATAAGTCACAGAGAAACAGCAACTTATCATAAGATATCACTTATGAAGGTCCTGTAAACATGGCTACACAAGAACTGAGTTAGGAAAGAGAACAGAGTCTTACATTTAGAAAACACTCTTATGCCTGCTTAAGGGTAAAGGAGAGGAGGGGTGATGCATAAAACCAGAGTTTGATATTAGTAGAGGTACTATTCCAAAAACCAAATATGGAATAGACAAGACCTACACCTTCTCAGTGAAAGGGACTCAATACCCCATATTTCCCGCAAAGGAATATATCTGACTAGTAAGAATCTTAAAACCTATATATTGATATGTCTCCATAAGGGAATCAAGAGTGTCTAGACTGGCATAAATATGGCAGTGAGAATCAGCTCAAACCCACTATAAAAAGGAATTTCAAAAAGAAAACAAAACAAAAAAACAGGGAAATCGTTACAATTCCTTCAGGGGCTCTGATGAAACCTTGAATGACCCTATCTACAACGACAGCAGGATGTGGCATAAGGCTGGACAGTTGGGACTGAGAGGATTGGTGAGATTCGGGGAGCAAATGCAGACCATTTAAAGCAATAATACGTGGCACACATTCCAAGGGTCCCAACTCTCCAGGTTGAAGGCAATATTACTACAGGTATAACATGTACAGGAATCCTAGAGAATGGACACACTGTATATACAAAAGGTTTCTAAAACTCAACTAATAGTCCCTCTCCTGGTGCTTCTGTTTGACTTTCCAACTGCTTTACTATCAATCTCCCAAAATGGAGAGACATCCCCTGTAACCTACTGGTTCGCACAGTTTGCCAATTAAGCAGAGGATGAAAGGGAAGAGGGAGAACCAATGAGAGAGTAGCTGTTAGGCATTTGGACGGGCACATGTCACTCTAATTTCCCGGCAGGAAGAAGAATTAACCAAAGTCTCAGCCACCAACCGGGAACAAGTATAAGTCCTGAACCAATTATTTGGACTCGCGGTCAGCTCACAAAAAAACAGGTTCAAAAATGGAGCTCAGGGGCACAGTAATTCACAAACTGGCAGAGTAAAAAAGAACAACTATCGTCCAAAAATCTGTTGAGGGAAGGCAACGAGGCGGACTTGAAAGCGAGCCAGAAGAGCAGGAAACAGATTTCAAGATATTCATTGGAATCGCCTTTAAAGAACAGGAAGAGGGGCACAACTACGACAATGATGCAAGCAAGCGGGCAATGCAAATCTGCACTACAAAGAAGTATCAATTCCAACCAGTCAAAAGGGACATCCGCAAAATGTGTAAAAACCAGAAAGGAAAGACAGACCCTGGAGAACAGGGAGCCTAGTTATGTTGATAGGCTGGATGTAAATTGCCAACTTCCTATCTGGAGGAGTGCATTGTGTTCCCTAAAACTAGTAAACGACAGAGCTACAGAGCCAAGTGCACATCCAGTCTAGGGAATATACCTTGGGAAAACTGAAATTCAATAAGATAGAGCCACCCCAAAATGTAGGGCTGCACTGCTTACCAGAACCTCAACTTGGGTACACCTTAAATATCCGAGGAAAGACAAAAATGGTTCAAGAAATTGTGGTACTTACGAACGATGGAATATCCCTCAGCCACAAAATCAATGACATAAGGCCAGTAGGCGCAAAATGAGTGGATTCAGGTACGATGAATCTAAGTGAAATAAGTCACAGAGAAAAAGAAACTTATCATAAGATATCACTTATGAAGGTCCTGTAAACATGGCTACATATGAACAGATTTAGGAAAGAGAACAGAATCTCACATTTAGAAAACACTCTTATGGCTGCTAAAGGGGAAAGGAGAGGTGGGGTGATGCATAAAACCAGAGTTTGATATTAGTACATGTACAGTTCCAAAAACCAACTACGGAATAGACAAGACCTACACCTTCCTCAGTGAAAGGGAGTCAAAATCCCATATTTCCTGCAGAGGAATATATCTGACTAGTAAGAATCTTAAAACCTATGTATTGATATATTTCCATAAAGGAATCAAGTGTGTCTAGACTGGCATAAACATGGCAGTGAGAATCAGTTCAAACCCACTATAAAAAGGAATTTCAAATACAAAACAAAAAAAAACAGGGAAATTCTTTACAATTCCTTCAGGGGCTCTGATGAAACCTGGAATGACCCTATCTACAAGGACAGCTGGATGTGGCATAAGGCTGGACCCCTGGGACAGAGAGGATTGCTGAGATTCGGTGAGCAATTACAGACGATTTAAAGCAATAATGCGTGGCACACATTCCAAGGTTCCCAACTCTCCTGGTTGAAGTGAATATTACTACCGCTATAACATGTACGGGAAACCTAGAGAATGGACACAATGTGAATATGAAAGCTTTCTAAAACTCAAATTATAATCCGTCACCTGCTGCTCTGGTTTGACTTTCGAAATGCTTTACTATCAATCTCCTTACTTGGAGAGGCAGACCCTTTAACCTCCTGGTTCTCACAGGCTGCCAATTTGGCAGAAGCTGAAATGGCAGAGGTAGAACCAATAAAAGAGTAGCTGTTAGGCATTTGGACGGGAACATGTCACTCTAATTTCCCGGCAGTATAAAGAATTAACCAAAGTCTCAGCCACCCGCCGGGAACCAGTATAGGTCCCGAACCAAAATTTTGGACTTGCGGTCAGCTCACAAAAAAATGAGTTGAAAAATGGAGCTCAGGGGCACAGCAATTCACAACCTGGCAGAGTACTAAAGGGCAAATATCGTCCAAAAATCTGTGGGAGAAGACAACGAGGTGGAACTGAATGCGAACCGGAATAGCAGGAAACAGATTTCAAGAGGTACATTGGAATCGCCTTCAAAGCACAGGAAGAGGGGCACAACTTCGACCATGATGCACTTGGCCAAAAAGGGCGTATGCGTTTTCTCCTGAAGGAGAAAACGCATACGACCTTTTTGGCCAAGCAAGCAAGCCAGCAATGCAAATCTGCACTACAAAGAAGTATCACTTTCCACCGGTCAAAAGGGACATCCGCAATATGTGTAAAAACCAGAAAGGCAAGACAGGCCGAAGAGAACAGGGAATCTTGTTATGCTGATGGGCGGGATGTAAATTGCCAACTGCCTCTCTGGAGGAGTGCATTGTGTTCCCTAAAACAGGTAAAAACCAGAGCTACACAGCCAAGGGCACTTCCAGTCTAGGGAATATATCTTGGGAAAACTGAAAATCAATAAGATAGAGCCACCCCAATATTTATGGCTGCACTGCTTACAAGAACCTCAACTTGGGTACACTTTAAATATCCCAGCAAAGAAAAAATGGTTCAAGAAATTGTGTTAATAAAGTACGATGGAATATCCCTCAGACATGAAATCAATGTCATAAAGCCAGTAGCAGCAAAATGAGTGGATTCAGGTACGATGATTCTAAGTGAAATAAGTCACATAGAAAAAGAAACATATCATAAGATATCACTTATGAAGGTCCTGTAAACATGGCTACACATGAACTGAGTTAGGAAAGAGAACAGAGTCTCACATTTAGAAAACACTCTTATGCATGCCTAAGGGGGAAAAAGAGGTGGGGTGATGCATAAAACCAGAGCTTGATATTAGTACAGGTACCATTCCAAATACCAACTACGGATTAAACAAGTCCTACACCTTCGTCAGTGAAAGGGACTCAAAACCCCATATTTCCCGCAGAGGAATATATCTGACTAGTAAGAATCTTAAAACCTATGTATTGATATGTCTCCGTAAGGGAATCAAGTGTGTCTAGACTGGCATAAACATGGCACTGAGAATCAGCTCAAAACAACTATAAAAAGGAATTTCAAAAACCAAACAAAAAAATAGAGAAATTCTTTAAAATTCCTTCAGGGGCTCTGATGAATCCTGCAATGACCCTATCTACAACGACAGCTGTATGTGGCATAAGGCTGGACACTTGGGACTGAGAGGATTGGTGAGATTGGGTCAGCAAAAGCAGACCATTTAAAGCAATAATGCGTGGCACACATTCCAAGGATCCCAACTCTCCAGGTTGAAGGGAATATTACTACAGCTATAACATGTACGGGAAAGCAAGAGAATGGACACACTGTGAATACAAATGGTTTCTACTACTCAACTAATAGTCCCTCTCCTGGTGCTTCGGTTTGAATTTCCAAGTGCTTTACTATCAATATCCCAACTTGGAGAGACAGCCCCTTTAACCTCCTGGTTCTCACGGGTTTCAAATTAGGCAGAGGATGAAAGGAAAGATGGAGAACCAATGAGAGAGTAGCTGTTAGGCATTCGGACGGGCACAGGTCAGTCTAATTTCCCGGCAGAAAGAAGAATTAACCAAAGTATCAGCCACACGCCGGTAAGCAGTATAGATCCTGAAGCAAAATTTTGGACTTGCGGTCAGCTCACAAAAAACGAGTTGAAAAATGGAGCTCAGGGGCACAGCAATTCACAAATTGGCAGAGTATTAAGGGGCAACTATCCTCCTAAAATCTGTTGAGGGAAGGCAACGAGGTGAACTTGAAAGGGAGCCAGAATAGCAGGAAACAAATATCAAGAGGTACATTGGAATCGCATTTAAAGCACAGGAAGATGGGCACAACTTCGAAAATGATGCACTTGGCCAAAAAGGGTTTATGCGTTTTCTCCTGAATATATTCAAGAGAAAAAGCATACGCCCTTTTTGGCCAAGCAAGCAAGCCAGCCATGCAAATCTACACTGAAAAGAAGTATCACTTCCCACCTGTCAAAAGGGACATCCGCAAAATGTGTAAAAACCGGAAAGGCAAAACAGGCCCAGAAAACAGGGAGCCTTGTTATGCTGATGGGCAGGATGTAAATTGCCAACTCCCTCTCTGGAGGAGTGCATTGTGTTCCCAAAAACAGGTAAAAAAAAAAGCTAAGGAGCCAAGGGCACTTCCAGTCTAGGGAATATACCTTGGGAAAACTGAAAATCAATAAGACAGAGCCACCCCAAAATTTAGCGCTGCACTGCTTACAAGAACCTCAACTTGGGTACAACTTAAATATCCGAGGAAAGACAAAAATGGTTCAATAAATTGTGTTACTATAGTACGATGGAATATTCCTCAGACATGAAATCAATGTCATAAGGCCAGTAGCAGCAAAATGAGTGGATTCAGGTACGATGATTCTACGTGAAATAAGTCACAGAGAAAAAGTAACTTATCATAAGATATCACTTATCGAGGTTCTGTAAACATGGCTACACATGAACTGAGTTAGGAAAGACAACATAGTCTCACATATAGAAAACATTCTTATGCCTGCCTAAGGGGAGAGGAGAGGTGGGGTGATGCATAAAACCAGAGTTTGATATTAGTACAGGTACCGTTCCAAAAACCAACTACGGATTATACAAGTCCTACACCTTCGTCAGTGAAAGGGACTCAAAACCACATATTTCCCGCAGAGGAATATATCTGACTAGTAATAATCTTAAAACCTATATATTGATATGTCTCCATAAGGGAAACAAGTGTGTCTAGACTCGCATTAACATGGCAGTGAAAATCAGCTCAAACCCACTATAAAAAGGAATTTCAAAAGCTACCAAAAAAAAAAAAACTGGGAAATTCTTTACAATTCCTTCAGGGGCTCTGATGAAACCTAGAATGACCCTATCTACAACGACAGCTGGATATGGCATAAGGTTGGACACTTGGGTCTGAGAGGATTGGTGAGATTGGGTAAGCAAATGCAGACCTTTTAAAGCAATAATCCGTGGCACACATTCCAAGGGTCCCAACTCTCCAGTTTAAAGGGAATATTACTACAGCTAAAACATGTATGGGAAACCTAGAGAATGGACACACTCTGAATACAAAAAGTTTCTAAAACTCAACTAACAGTCCCTCTCCTGGTGCTAGTGTTTGACTTTCCAACTGCTTTACTCTCAATCTCCCAACTTGTAGAGACATCCCCTTTAACCTCCTGGTACGTACAGCTTGCCAATTTGGCAGAGGATGAAATGGAAGAGGGAGAACCAATGACAGAGTAGCTGTTAGGCATTTGGACGGGCACATGTCTCTCTAATTTCCCGGCAGGAAGAAGAATTAACCAAAGTCTCAGCCACCCGCTGGGAACCAGTATAGGTCCTGAACCAAAATTTTGGACTTACGGTCAGCTCACAAAAAAACGAGTTGATAAATCGAGCTCAGGGGCACAATAATTCAAAAACAGGCAGAGTAATAAAGGACAACTATCGTCCAAAAATCTGTTGAGGGAAGGCACCGAGGTGGACTTGAAAGCGAGACAGAATAGCAGGAAACAGATTTCAAGAGGTACATTGGAATCTCCTTTAATGCACAGGAAAAGGGGCACGACTTCGAACATGATACACTTGGCCAAAATGGGCGTATGCATTTTCTCCTGAATATATTCAGGAGAAAACTCATTCGCCCTTTCTTCCCAAGGAAGCGGGCAATGCAAATCTGCACTACAAAGAAGTATCACTTCTCACCAGTCAAAAGGGACATCCGCAAAATGTGTAAAAACTAGAAAGGCAAGACAGGCACTGGAGAACAGGGAGCCTAGTTATGCTGAATGGCTGGATGTAAATTGCCAACTTCCTCTCTGGAGGAGTGCATTGTGTTCCCTAAAACAAGTAAACAACAGAGCTACAGAGCCAAGGGCACTTCCTGTCTAGGGAATATACCTTAGGAAAACTGAATATCAATAAGACAGAGCCACCTCAAAATTTATGGCTGCACTGCTTACAAGAACCTCAACTTGGGTACACCTTAAATATCCCAGGAAAGACAAAAATGGTTCAAGAAATTGTGTTACTTACGTACGATGGAATATCCCTCAGCCATGAAATCAATGTCATAAGGCCAGTAGCAGCAAAATGAGTGGATTCACGTACGATGATTCTAAGTGAAATAAGTCACACAGAAAAAGAAACTTATCATAAAATATCACTTATGAAGGTCCTGGAAACGTGGCTACACATGAACTCAGTTAGGAAAGAGAACAGAATAATGAAACTTATCATAAGCTATCATTGATAGCGGGAATGTACCCATGGCTACACATGAACTGAATTACAAACACAACAGAGTCACACCTTTAGAAAACATACTTCTGCCTGATTAAGGGGAAAGGTGAGGTGGGGTGATACATAAATTTACAGTCCAAAATTAGCACAGATACCGTTCCATAAATCAAGTATGTAATAGACAGCACCTACTCCTGGCACAATGAACTGGACTCAACAACCCCTATTCATTGCAGAGGAATATATCTGTCTAGTAACAATTTTAAAACATATGTATTCTCATGTCTCCATAAAGGAATCATGTGTGTGTATAATGGCATGAACACAGCACTGAAATTCAGCTAAACCCCCTTATAAAAATAAATTTCAAAAGCAAAATGCAAAAACAGCGAAACAGGGAGAAAGTCTTAAAAATTATGTTCAGGGCCTGTGATGAAACCTGGATTGACCACCTTTACATCCACAGCTGGATGAGACATAAGACTGGACACGTGGGTCTGACAAGATTGCTGAGGTTGTGTGAGCAAAAGAACACCACTTAGAGCAATACTGTGTGCTACCCATTCTAGTGGCCCCAACTCTCCAGGTTTAAGGGAATCTTCCTACAGTTAACACATGCATGGGAAACCCAGTGGATGGTACACTGTGTAATCGGGAAAGTTTTCTAAAAGGTACCTCATTTTTCCTTTCCTCGTGCTCGGCTTCGCCATTCCATCTGCATTACTAAAAATCTCCCCACTTGGAGTGTCACTGCCTTTACCCTCCTGTTGTGCACAGTTTGCAAATTGTGCAGAGGATGAACAGGAAGAGGGGAAACAAATGAGACATTAGCTGTAGGTGTTTGGATGGGCACATATCTCTCTAGTTTCCCATCAGGAAAAAGAATTAAAAACAGGCTCAGCCTGCAACCACGGAACCAGACTAGGGCCTAAAGCCATCCTGCGGTATTGCAGCCAGCTCACAAATAAGCGAGTTGAAAAATGGAAATCAGGGTCACAGCAATTCACAAACTTGCAGAGTTATAAAGGACAACTATCATCCAGAAATATATTGAGGTAAGGCAGTGAAGAGGATTTGAAAGCAAGGCAGAATTGAAGGAAACAAATTTCAAGAGGTAGGTTGGAGTCGTCTTTAAAGCACATGAAAAGCGACAGATCTTCGACAATGTTGCCCTTGGCTGAAAAGGGAGTATGTGTATTTTCTTGAATATATTCGGGAAAAAATGCATACGCCCTTTTTGGCCAAGCAAGCCATCAGGCATTGCAAATCCACCCTACATAGAAGTGTCACTTACCTCCAGTCAAAAGGGCCATCCGCAAATAGTGTAAAAACCACAAATACAGGACAGGCCATGGAGAAAAGGGAGCCTGGTTATGCCGATGGACAGGATGTAAATTGCCAACAGCCTCTATGGAGAACTGTATGTTGTTTTCTAAAACAGAGCTACAGAGCATAGCACACTTCCACTCATGGGCGTGTATTTTGGGAAAACTAAAAATCCACAACACACAGCCAGCCCAAACTTTAGGGCTGCTCAGTTTACAAGAACCTCGACTTCGGTACACTTTAAATATCCCAGGAAAGGGAAAAAAGTGGATAAATATGTTGTGGTACTTATATACAATGGAATGTCACTCAGACATAAAGTCAATGTCATAAGGCCAATAGCAGCATAATGAGTGGCTTTATGTATGATGATGCTAATTGAAATGAGCCACAAAGAAAAAGAAACTTATTTTTATATATCACTTATAGAGGGAATGTAAACATGGTTACATATGAACTGAATTTCAAAAGAGAACAGAGTTACACATTCAGAAAACACACTTATGCCTCCTTAAGGGGAAAGGTGATGTGGGGTGATGTGTAAAAGCAGAGTTTGAAATTAGCACAGATACCATTCCATATACCAAATATCTAATAGAGAAGACCTACTCCTTTCTCAATGAACTGGACACAAAACACCCTATTCACTGAACAGGAATATATCTGACTGGTAATAAACTTGAAACCTATGTATTAATATGTCTCCATAATGGAATCAAGTGTATGCAGATTGGCATAAACACAGATCAATGGAACAGGACAGAAAGTGCAGAGATAAACCTACATACCTATGCCTATCTCACATATAACAAAGGAGCTAAGGATATACAATGGAGAAAAGACATTCTCTTCAGTAACTGGTGCTGGAAAACTGGACCCCTACACATAAAAGAATGAAATTAGAACACTCCATAACACCATACACAAAAATAAACTCTAAATTGATTAGAGATCTAAATATAAGGCCAGACACTATAAACCACTTAGAGGAAACCATAGGCAGAACACTCTATGACATAAATCACAGCAAGATCCTTTTTGACCCACCTCCTAGAGAAATGGAAATAAAAACAGAAATCAACAAATGGGACCTAATGAAACTTAAAAGCTTTTACACAGTACAGGAAAACATAAACAAGATGCAAAAACAACCCTCAGAATGGGAGAAAATATTTCCAAATGAAGCAATTGACAAAGGATTAATCTCCAAACTTTACAAGCACCTCATGTAGCTCAATATCACAAAAACAAACAACCCAATCCAAAAACGGGCAGAAGACCTAACTAGACATTTCTCCAAAGAAGATATACAGATTACCATGAAACACATGAAAGGATGCTGAACATCACTAATCATTAGAGAAATGCAAATCAAAACTACCGTGAGGTATCACCTCACAGCAGTCAGAGTGGCAATCATCAAAAAAATCTACGAAACAATAAATGCTGGAGAGGCCTTTATTGGAGAAAAGGGAACACACTTACACTGTGGGTGGGAATGTAAATTGATATGGGCACTAGGGAGAACACTACGGAGGTTCCTTTAAATAACTAACAATAGAAGTACCATACGACACAACAATCCAACTCCTGGGCATTTGCCTTGTGAAAACCATAATTCAAAAAGAGTTATGTACAAAAATGTTCATTGCAACTCTATTTACAATAGCCAGGACATGGAAGCAACCTAAGTGTCCATCGACAGATGAATGGATAAAGAAGATATGGCACATATATACAATGGAATATCACTCAGCCATTAAAAGAAGGAAAACTGAGTTATTTGCACTGAGGTGGATGGACTTAGAATCTGTTCTACACAGTGAAGTAAGTCAGAAAGGGAAAAACAAATACTGTATGTTAACAGAGATATACGGAATCTAATGAGGA